>NW_023270447.1:42868980-42984790 GCF_011800145.1 Mirounga leonina
GTCACATTATGAATCAGGACCACCAGTGTTCCTTCATTAGTTACCAAAGCCCACAGAGACTGAAAGCATGGGCTTTCAAGTCAAACACTGAACTGTTCATTTTTTTCACTCGGCAAATATTTACTGAGCCAATTTTGTGCCAAACACTGTGCTAGGCACTGAATACACAATGATGATGAAGACAAATGGTCCGTAACTTCATGAAGCTTATATTCCAGCAAAGAAGATGGACTGTGAACAAGGAATTGTCTCATTGTAAACAAGGAATGTGTTCATTATTACTGTGATGAGTGTTTAGAAGAAAAAGCACAGGGTGATGCAGGGGTACTTTATGCTGAAGGGGAGACAAGGACTCTACCCTCGTCAGTCAGTCAGGAAAGACTTCCCTAAGGGCATGATCTATATGGAGACACCTGAAGGATGTGTAGGAACATGTCAAGCAAAGTGATCTCAGAGAATGACATGTGTGAAGGCCCTGAGACAGGAAGGAGACAGGAACATTTGAAAAATTGAAAGTTCTGTATTGATGGGCCATCAAGAGAGAGAAAAAGAGTATGTGAGGAGAAATAGGCAATGACCAGATCACACAGGGTCTTAGAGTGCCTTGTAAAAGATTTGGCCTCATATTGGTCAAGTCTCTTTGTTATGTGTGACAAAGACCTAACACAAACTAAGTGAAAAGGCAATTTATGAGTTCACTAAATTGGGAAGTCTGGAGTTAAAGCTTCAGGTAGGGCTGGATCCAGGAGCTCCAATAGTATCATTAAGACTTCCTTTTCAACTAATTAATTATCTCTTTGTTTCTGCATTTTTTATTAAGTAGGCCTAATTTTCTCCTGCACCGACAGATTCTGTCAATCAGGTAGGAAAATAGTAACTGATATTTACCAGGCCTACCTCTTCAGAACCCTATGGTCCAAAAGGAAGAGAAGATTACTTCTCTATCTCCATTTGGAAAATAAAATTAGGACAAGACTCTGACTGGCCCATCTTGGGTCACATGTCTACCCATTAGGCCAATCACTATGTCCATTGGGATGCCTTACAATGATTGGCCTTCCCCGGGCTGTGTTCCTAAAACTGTAGCTAGAACAGAGGTGGAGGGTGAAGAAAGGTGAAGTGGAGGCACCATGCCTGACAGCCTCAGGGCCATACGGAATATGGGAGGAGTTTCCCCCACGGAAAAGTGGTTCTCCACTATAGAAGAGAAATGGGGAAGATTGTGGGATATACAAAAACATTGACAAAACAATATCATAATTGGCAGAAAGCTATGAGAAACCACTGAAGGGCTGTATGCAAGTGAAAAACAAGATAATGTTGTTGTTTTTTTAAGACCACACTGGCTAGATTGAAATGGAAGGGATAAGAGTGGAAGCAGAAAGAACTTCTAAGATTCTAAGCAAACTGAAACACTTCCCAACCACCTAGAAGTTATCTAGAAATGCTCAAAAAACCATAGCAAAGATCCTTTTAAATGCACACTAGAACTTGCAAGAAAGTATGAGAAATCCTCATGGGGTAAAGACAAAGAGGGAACTGGAAAACAGAGGGTTAGGTGAATAGCTGAAGCTACGGCTCCCCAGGAGAGTTCTACCGATCTCAGGTAACCAAGACACTTACATTTTAACAGCCATGTGAGGAAGGGAGAGAAGGCCTTGGGCCTACATGGATGGCTATTAGATCTAAGAAACTTCTTCCCCCCATACATACCACACATAAAGCTGGGCACCTCAGTGAATGGTGAAATAATGGACCAGGACAAAAATGCACCCATTACCACAGAGAGATAACCAGAAAGCATTTGTGTGTTGGCCTAGTCTGTGGATGAATAAAAGCCATCCCTTTTGAGGGGTACCTGGGTGGCTCAGTCGGTGAAGCATCTGACTTCGGTTCAGGTCATGATCTTGGGGTCCTGGGATCTGCCCCGCATTGGGCTTCTCACTCAGTGGGAGCAAGCTTGTCCCTCTCCTTCTCCCTCTGCTCCTCTCCCTGCTCATGCTTGTGCGCTCTCCCTCTCTCAGATAAATAAATAAAATCTTTAAAGAAAAAAGCCATCCAGGTTGCCTGGGTGGCTCAGTCGGTTATGCATCTGCCTTCGGCTCAGGTCATGATCTCAGGGTCCTGAGATTGAGTCCCACGTCTGGCTCCCTGCTCAGCGGAGAGTCTGCTTCTCCCTCTTTCTGCCTGCCACTCCCCCTGCTTGTGCTCTCTCTCTCTCTGTGTCAAATAAATAAAATCTTTTTTAAAAAGCCATCCCCTTTGAGACTTTATAAACATGAGTTTTCTCACGGGCTTGGGGTTGAAATTCATTCCACTTGCATGGTCCTAGAGTCACCAACTTTAAAAAGGGCTCCAGACTAGCCACACTCTTGGGGTACCTGGGAGAAATAAACACAGAAGTTCTCTCGAGACCCTCAATCCAGGACGCACCCAGAGGAAAGTCCCACTGAACATATGCTCACAGTCCCACGATGAGGTTGTCAGCCATCTCTTTCCCCCATGATGACCACACGGACCTTCAACTGACTACTGGCCACGAGGGCATTCCTGACCCCATCCCAACCTGCCTGTTTCTGACCTTCCTAGTCTCTGTCCTCAAGATTCCGAGCCAGCTATAGCCCTGATGTTTACATCACTTCTCTGGCTGGGAACTTCTACCTCCCTCTCAACATAGTGATGGAACATTGGTTCCATTTGTTATGAGGCCCCTGGCTGCTCCCAGGGGCCAATTTGTCTCCACCTCTTAGACCCAGCCTAGTGTTGGGATGCTACATCCTGGTGCTACCCCACACACATGGGGGGTTATTTGCCCTGACCCTATGCGCTGGACCATCACAGAGGGAACAGGGGAAAAAGAGAAGAGGATCGTGGCAAGCTCTGGGCTGGTCTTCATCCCAGTCTGTGGCATCTTGTGGAGGTGGCATGGCCTGGTGGAGCCTGGGCTTCTCCCGACACCAGAGCCCTCTTCCCGGCCAAGCCCAAGTCTGGCACGCATTAGCTAGTGGGTGTGGGAAGCCTCTCCTGACTCCACCCCCCTGAATTGAGTAGTGTAATCTCTGCCTGTGCTCTGGGAACCCAAATTCCTTCTTACACCACAGCCTGTGGCAGTGAGGCTGGCTGCATGGAATGCTGGCACTGAGTTCTGAGGTGGAAATCAAATAACTATCTGACTTAGAAAAACAGATCCAACACAGCCGTCTTTGTGAGAAGAGCAGAGCCATGGAGCAGGCCAGAAACACGAAGGGAGGTGGTTGGCAGCTCCACCCTGCCCTGCAGTGGGGAGCAAAGGCCCGCCTGCCCGTTTTCCTGACAGACAAAGGCAGGGCCTTCACAGCCGTTGCCAGGGCAGGATTCTCTACCTGGGCCCTCCCAGGCCAGGAAAAGGACCAAGTCGAGGCACCTTCCCCAGGCATGTTGAGGGTGTTGAGAGTGGTGACAGTGAGTTCCACGAGCTCACACTTGGAGATGTGCTTTGCTGACAGCAGAGGACAGAAAGGTTGGCTCAGGCCCTGGGCCGTGTGCCCTGCATAGATGCCTTGAGCCTGCCATTCCTGCAGCCCTCATTGCACACGAACCCCTGACCCAGTGCCTGCTGCAGGGAATGGCCTTTGTTGGGTTTACCTTTGTCCTTGAGTAGCCCATGGCTTCCAACGTAGTACAGTGGCTACACATGGTACAGACTCCCTAGGTAGCTGCAAATGCATTCTAGACCTCCATTTTCTTGGTGCAGACAGAGGAGGTCAGACTATCTCTAAAGGACTTGCCGTTGCATACAATTTAGAAATACAGACTCAAATACCAGACACAGGAGTTCAAAGTCTGGCTCCACCCTCCAGTATCTAGGACTTGCAGCAAGTTATTTAACCTTTTTATGTTTCCCATCTGTAAAATGGGCATATTACAGTACTTGTCTCACGAGGGTGTTACATGGGTGAGGTCACCTTTGCAAATCACTTAGCCCTGTGCCAGGCCCATAGCGGGCACTCGGCAAACATCAGACTCTGAGTTTATTTAGTGTCTACGTATATTTGTTTCATAATTCATTTGTGTGTTCAATCATTCATTCGAAAGCACAGTGGATTCAGAGCACTGTGAAGACAAACACGAACAAAATAGCCTTCACACTGGAGGAGCTCCTGGTCTAGGGGCATTTGCTTTGTGTTAAGAACTCTAAGGACACAAAAGGCTACATATCATACAATTCCATTGATATGAAATTCTCAGATCAGGCAAATCCACAGAAACAGGAAGGAGATTTGTGGTTGCTAGGGGCTGGAAGGAATGGGGAATGAGGAGAGACTGCTAAGAGGTACCAGGTTTTTTTGGGGGGTAAAGAAGGTGTTCTGGAATTGGACAGTGGTAATGGTTGCACACTCTGCACAACCTGGTGAATACATTAGAAACCGATGAGTTATACGCTGTAAAAGCGTGCAATTCATGGGATGTGAGTTATCACTCAGTTTTTAAAAACAGCACTCTAGAGTCTACCACTTTTAGCTACTGGACCTTGGATAAGTTTTACAACCTCTCTGGCCTCGGTTTCCTCATCAGTGCAAAGGGGATGATAATCATCTAATGGAGCGCCGAGGAAAAGAGCTCACTCACCACGCTGCCTTTATCAGTGCAATTTTATCATCCACTGGAATGGGCTATCCTTCTCCATCCTTTCACTTCCAGTCTGTATGTGTCTTTACATGTGAAACGAGTCTCCTGTAGGTGGCATGTATCAGATGGGTGTTGGTTTTCTTTTATCCATTTTGCCACTCTGTCTCTAAGGAGCACTGAGGCCATTTACATTTGAAGCAATTATTGGTATGTACTCATTACCATTTTGTTAGTTGTTTTCTGGTTGTTTTTGTAATTCTTCTGTGCTCCTGTCTTCTTCTCTTGCTCTCTTTCCTTGTGATTGATGACCTTCTGTAGTGTTATGCTTGGCTTTCATTCTCTTTATTGTGTATCTATTATAAGTTTGGGGTCTATGGTTATCATGAGGTTAATATAACATCCAAAGCACACAGCAGTCTATATTAAGTTGATGGTTAAGTTTGAACACATTCTAAAAGAACTTTACTCCCCTCCTCCACATTTTATGTGTATATTGACATATTTTACATCTTTTAATTCATATTTTCTTACTTCTAATTATGGCCTTTTATTTCCCACTTAAAGAAGTCCCTTTAACATTTCTCGTAAGGCCAGTTTAGTGGTGATGAACTCCTTTAACTTTTGTTTGTCTGGGAGGCTCTTTTTCCCTCCTTCAAATCAGAATGATAGCCTTGCCAGGTGGAGTATTCTTTTAACCCTTGAATATATCATGCCAGTCCTGTCTGGCCTGCAAATTTCTGCTAAAACATCAGTGATAATCTCATGGGGGTTCCCTTGTACCTAACTGTTTGCTTCTCTCTTGCCGCTTTTAAAATTCTTTATCTTTAACCTTTGATACTTTAATTATTGGATGTCATGGTATGGACCTCCTTGGGTTCATCTGGCTCCAACTCAGGGAAGTTTTCAGCTATTATTTCTTTAAATTTTCTGCCCCTTTCTCTTTCTCTTTTCTTTCTGGGATCCCTATAATGTGAATGTTTGTTTGCTCGATGTTGTCCAAGAGATCCCTAACCTATGCTCATTTTTTAAAAATCTTTTTTTCTTTTTGCTGTTCAGCTTGTGTGCTTTCCATCACCCTGTCTTCCAGATCACTGATCTGTGCTTCTGCATCCACTAATCTACTGTTGATTCCCTTTAGTGGACTTCTCATTTCAGTTATATTCAACTGTGATGGATGCTTTTTAATGTTTTCTCTTTGTTGAAACTCTGAGTTTTTCCATTCCCCTCTCCCATCCAGTGAGCATCTTTACGATCATTGCTTTAAAAGTCTTTGTCAGGAATATTGCTTATCTCAGTTTCATCTAGGTTTTGTCTGGTACTTTTGTTTGGAGCATATTCTTCTGTCTCATTTTGCTTAACTTTTTGTGTTTGTTTCTATGATTTAGGCAGAACAGCTACTTCTCATAAACTTGAAGGAATGGTCTTGTGTATGGTCCCCAGTGTAGACTGTGCATGCCTGGTGGCTGGAGCTGTGGCTGGAGTGGGCTGGGAGTCTTGGGGCACTCCATGCTGGGGCTGCCCTGGTGGAGTAGTTGGGGCTGAAGTGGCGGCGGGCCTGAATGGTCTCAGGGTTCTCAGTGTAAAGAGTGTCTTGGCAGGAGAGCTGAAGCTGAAGTGGGTGCAAGCGAGGGGGGCTCTGTGCAGGGGGCACCCTAGCAGGATGGCTGGAACCGAGGCGGGTATGGGCTGGGCGTTGCCACGGTGCTCCACACAGGGGGCACCCTGGAAGGGCAGCTGGAACAGGCATGAGCCAGGAGGTCCTAGAGCACTCTGCTCCAAGAATGCTCTAGAAAGCTGTCTGGAACTGAAATGGTGTTGGTCTGGAGTGTTCAGGTTTTTTGCACCTGTGTCACTTTGGCAAGATGGCTAGAGCTATAGCGAGCACTACAAGGGTGTCCTGAGGAGGCAGGCTGCCTATGGTGCCCAGTCCCTGCTCCCATCTATCAAGGTAAGGGGGGAATGTAAACCATGGCACTTGCCAGCCCCTCTGACCCAGAGGGAATTCTAGCAGCTCCCTTGGCTTTTGGCAGATTCTAAGGATGGTACCTTGATATTCTAGTTGCCCTTTTAAAGATCTCATTTATCTGAGAGAAAGAGAGAGAACACGAGGTGGGAGGTAGGGACAGAGGGAGAGGGAGAAGCAGGCTCCCCGCTGAGCAGGGAATCCCACACAGGGCTCGATCCCAGGATCTGATGGCAGACGCTTAACCTACTGAGCCATCCAGGCGTCCCTCTAGTTGCCCTTTTAAACCGTGGCTTTTTCCTATTCCCCAGGGCAGACAAATCTGCTCACAATTGCTCAGTATTATCCCTCCCCACTGCAGTTCAGGGCATGAGGGGGCGGGGGGGGGGCGGGGAGTAGGTGTTCCCTTCATTACCATGCTTCCATCTCTCTTGCCATTTTCTGTGTGGTCTATCTTTTGTTGTGCAAAAACTGCTCAGTCAGCCCTCAGTTCTTCAGAAGGAATTGCTTTATCAATATGTGTAGATTTGGTGTGTCTGTGGAGGAGGTGAGTTCAGGGTCTTCCGACATCACCATTTTGGACCAGAAGCCTCTTTCCTAGTGTGATATTAATGTGCTGTATTACAAAATAATTCCAAATCGCCAAGCAGAGAATGACAAGAGTAAGATCCATTAAAAAAAGACTTTCATAAACACACTGCTTAGATATGTCCCATCACACTTGATATGATCGACAGGAAATACCCACAGTATTTGGAACCTATACCGTAACTCTGTAACCTAAGCTCCAACTTCCAAAGGAAAGCACACAAAGGCTTGACTTGATGATCTGGAAAATTATACTCTGAAGTTAAAATTTTCAAAAAGAGGAAAGCATCTAGGCGTTAAAAAAAGAATCCCTTCTTGAACCAACAGCACCTTGAATTAGTATTTCAAAATATATAAATTTCAACCACATTTAGTCAATTTTTCTCTGCATTCCCTGAATAGTACCTGGCATAAGGCAAGTACCCTTCGTTAGCTCTAATTATTACACTACAGGAAGTTCTCTGCAAAAGATGTGGATAGATTAAATATGAATGAAATAAGTGCTGAAGAAACATGAGAAAGAGAGGAACCAACTGATGGTGGAAAGGAGTCGTAGGTCAGAAGAGCATTTTATTCATTCATCGGTGCATCACAATGGAGATGAAATCTGAGAGGTAGTGATTAACAGCAAGGATTTGACTTAACTGTCTTTCATCTGAGATCTGTCACTTATTACAACTGTGACCTCGAGCAAGTTACCTAAACTCTCTGCACCTCTGCTTTTTCATGTAGAAAATGGGAATAAAAATCACACATAAAGTATCCAATTAAAAAAAAAAATCCTGGCAACCTACTGGAATAAGGGTCAGAGCCAGATTTAAATTGCATTGAAATGATAAAGAAATGTAAACTTTTCTTGCCTGAGTTTATGGATTCATTACACATTTACCAAGTCCCTACTATGCACCAGGCATTAAACCAGTCCCTGGGAATATAATGCAAGACATCATTTTTCTTCCCAAGACACTACTGTAAGGAGGTATCCAGAGGAGAAAGTCTTACTCCTGGCAAGGCAAATCAAGCACATTTGTTCTTGTCTTACCTTACATTTCCAATAGAAAGCCTGATTATTCTAGCTCATCCTTTTGAACCAAGCCATAGGTCATAGGTGATAAGTTGTTTGACTAGCCAGTGGATTGGCTGTCCTTGAGTCAGGTGCTCACTCCTGGTCTAATCAGCTGTGGCCAGGAAATGTGATGGTGGCTCACCATACAAAGCATGGTCATATCTTCCCTCCTAGCAGAAGCTAGTTTTTCTTAGAAGAGGGATGGGGCACTGCAGACAACACATTGGTACAACAAGGAAACATTTTCCAACAGATGTCACAGTGTGTGCAAGGTCAGGCCAATATGGAAAAGTATGAGATATTTGGGGAACTATGAAGATAGGGGGTGAAGAAGTGGATTGTGATTCTCCAATCACAAAGCTGGAAAGGGAGGTTGGAGAGGGGTCAGCTGGGCTGAACATTGTCCCCTTGCTCTGGAAGTCAGGACAGTCTTTGACTGCAGGGCAGGAGTGATGGTGGTCATTAGCCCCCAGAATCATTATCCCCCAAATGTGGGCCACTCTGGGTCAGAGTCATACTAGGCACTAGAGTGGGAATCCCTGGTCACTGTTGTCAGAAGTCCTCTTCCCACCCATCTCACAAAAAAAAAAAAAAAAAAAAGACATTTTGAAGGAGATGGAGATAATAATTCCCCTCTTTAGGGTTGTGATAAGGATTAAATGACAAGGTGTATATAAATTGATTAAAGGTATCTGGTACCTACCTTTAACCACTTTATATATACCTTGTCACTTAATAAGGTGATCAATATAAGTTAGTAGTAGTAGTAATTTTTTTTAAGATTTTATTTATTTATTTGAGATGGAAAGCGAGAGCGAGACAGTGAGCAGGAGCAGGGGGAGAGGGGGCAGAGGGAGAGGGAGAGGCAGGCTCTTCACTGAGCAGGGAACCCCTCATCCCAGGACCCTGGGATCATGACCTGAGCCGAAAGCAGACGCTTAACCAACTGAGCCACCCAGATGCCCCAGAAGTAGTAATTTGTATGATTTGGGGCAGAAAATCTGATTGCTAAATGTCATGTTTACTGCAAATCTATTGCACAGGACAGTTGTGAAGATTAAATGAGACGGTGAGTTGAAGGGCTCTGAAAAGTGCTATATAAGCTTTAGGAGTCATGAAGTCAGATATAAGTGACTGTTACAGCCAAGACAGCAAAGTGGCAGATGGAAAGAACCAAAGTGTAGAAAAAAGCTGGGACCATGACCTTCAAATAGTGAAATCAACCTCCAGCTCACTTCTGAGTTTAAAAATATCAGTAAAATCATTTTAGGAATATGTTTCATGCTATTTTCTGAAATCAATGGTGACTTATTTAACAGTAACCACTAATTTTCTCCATATTGTGCACATATTTTTCATCAATTTACAGACTGACTGGTCTATTTTCAAATAGGCTTTCACACACTATGTGAGGTGTTAGTTAGACATTGTAAAGGTAAGAAAGTAAGAATACTTCCAAGTAGCAAATAAGTTTTTACTCACATCCCCACTGCAATTGATTAATATTTCTTGTCTAGTATATCGAGATTTCTGGAGCCCCATCTGAGCTTTGTAGACATGGTGCTGTGATTGATTCGCTATGTCTGTCATGGGTCATGGGTATGGGAATGTGAAATGATAGCACATGTCTATATTCAGTTCAGTGACAGACGGATGCTCCTGGTGAAAATAATTTCTAAATTAAATTCCTTTTCATACTTGCATGACTTAGAATGGTATATTTACTGGGAGAAAATTTGAAAATTGTGATAGATTGCATTTTCCAAGGATGGAAAGGATGCTCTTCCGCAATGTGACTTTGCCACTCCCCCAAGATTAGGTAGAATATAATTCCCCTGCCCTTGAATCTGGGCTGGCCTGAGTGAGTTGGGCACAACCAGTTGGATAGAGGTAGGTAGGAAAGGAAAATAGAGCTTCTGCTTGGCTTTCTCGGTGCACTTGCTCTTGGGAAGCCCCCTCCTAGAAGCTAGCACCGTACCATGAGAAACGCAAGGCTAAAAAAAAGCTCCTGGACACGAGCAGCAGTCGGTGGTCCCCACTGAACCCTGCCTTTGGGGCCAGAAGCCTGGGGATGACGCCAGCCCCTGGGCATTTGACTCATTCCCCAGCTGTTCCTGTCTTCTCAGGTGAGGGCCCAGACACTGCAGGGCAGACAAGCTTTCTCCACTGTGCCCTGATTTCCATGAGCACAATGAGATTGTGCAAAAGTTTACCACCACTAGATTTGGGGGTGCTTTGTTATACAACAGTGGTAAACCGGAAAAAGAATCCCAAACACCAAGGAATGGAGGTGGCGGGTCTGCTTTCTCCATCGTGATTGTGAGACTCTGCACAGGCCATGTAAGCCCTCGAAGTTTCTAGTTCTTTATCTAGGATAATAACAGCCTTCCTAATCACAGTACAGAAATGAAGTCAGAGAGCCATGGAGACAGAACTTTTACCAAGTGACACCGCCGTGAAAAGCACACAGATTGCTACTCTTCACGGGCCTTTCTGTCAGCCGGGCAGCAGCACTATGAATCACGGAAGACATGCTTTTTGGAAAATAGTTATTAGCCCACACCCACAAATCCAACTTAATAGATCTAGGTAGAGTCTTCACATTTGGTGGAAACCAAACCAAAGCCCTCAAAAGCTCCCACAGGACAAACAGACAGACAAGAGACATAACTCCTGCTGGCGGTGACCTCACTTTTTTGTATAATGACATGCCACATGGTAAGAAGGCCTCTTGCTCTCGCGAGAGGAACCAACAAGAGCCTCTCCCTCTTCCAGAAGTACATGCTGTGCGCCCCTACAGTGTGAGGCCCAGGGCTAGTGGACCTGCCTTGCCCCATCATGGCTTTCTTTCCATGAATCTGCTCAGAGGCGGTCCTCAGGGCTTGGGCCTGGCTTTCTTGATTCTACTCCTTGAAGAAAAAATAACTTCTTTCTATATTCAGACTAATTTGGTGGAACCCTTCCCCAACTATACCCCCAATTAACTTTCGTAGCAGTGGGAGATAAAATACTTTTTAACATTTAAATTAAGTTTTATTCAAAGTGACCATGATACATGTATCTCCCATCTGCTGCCAGTATCCACCCTGATCCTCTGTCCTGGGTGCTTTCTCACTTTCAACTTCTGAAGCTTTATGAAAGAGTTCTTGGTTAGGCATTCACTAGCTGTGAAAGCTGGTCAACTCACTTGTCACCTGCAAAATGAAGATAACCATACCCCATAGCCTGGGGGGCGGGGGGCTGGGCAGAGAGTCATAGCATTAAGAAAGCATTCTGCCGGGTGCCTGGGTGGCTCAGTTGGTTAGGCGGCTGCCTTCGGCTCAGGTCATGATCCTGGAGTCCCTGGATCGAGTCCCGCATCAGGCTCCCTGCTCAGCAGGGGGTCTGCTTAAAAAAAAAAAAAAAAAAGAAAGCATTCTGCCACGCAACTGGATTTCCTTCACTCTTTCCAAAAATTGTCTTTGGAACTTTTGCTATGTGCTGGGCATGGGGCAGATCCTGGGTAAACACTGATGAAAAACCAGTCCCTGCCTTCTAGGAGCTCCCAGGGCAGTGGGAGAAATGGAAAGTAAACAGGCTATTAACATTCAGCATGTTAAGTGCCATAAGGAGGGTTCTATAGGAATACCCAGATTCCCAAACCAGACATTGGAGGGTCAGCAAAAGCTTCTTGGAGAAAAGAGCGTTTAAGGAACAGGCAGGAGGTGGGGGATATGGTGGAGGATGGGATAGAGGGGAAAAGTGATGCAGACGGACGGAAGAGCAGCTACAAAGACATGGAGACTACAGAGAGCAGTGTTTCCAGGTGGTTCCGTATGTCTGAATGTAAGGCAGAGAGCGGAGGACGAGGAGTTGGTGGGGTAGGCAGCAGGCAGCGAACATGGTCTTATAGACGACACACACAGGCATATGGACGTTAGCACTGGGAAGAGCACCTGGCTGATGCCATGGAGAACGGATCCGAGGGGCGAACATCGGATGCCCGAGGCCATGAGGGGATGTCTGCAGTAATTCAGGCGAGGTGCAGTGACCCCGTTCGTAATGGTTGTGATTACTCCTATCACACCCCCCTGACTGGGGGTTCAGAATGTGAAAGCATGAGGGGTGTGACTCCCACATGTTGTACTATGTTTTCTAAAGGAGTCTTATACAGGAAGGCCAATTTCTGTCTAGCGGGTGAACAAGAAATGCAGCTGAATGCAGCGTGGATGAACTCGGAGGCAGAGGAAGCAGAGGGCCCAAGGCCCCAAAGCCTGGCCTCCCCCAAAGTGGAGTGAGCTTGGCCTTTGTTTTCATTCCCCAAGGCAGGGCCCCTCCCTTGTAAGCCTGGCCATTTTCTAGAAATGGGAATCTTCCCTGAACTGGAATCTGCTTCTCCAAAATGAAAGCTGAATGTCAAGAGGGAGGGGAAATGTGAAATTTCAGAGTTTAGCCCCAACAGTTCCAACCCAATTTTCTCACTGTAATCCCCACCACACCCCAACGAAAACAGGCCTGACTCACAAACCACATCAATCCTGGCAGGCGGGGAAGGTTGGCTGCCGGCCGCTGGCCAGCCTCTCAGGGCCCCATCCCCCCGCGTTCCTGGTGGGCACATGCCTTGGGTGTCTCTCTGAAAGCCACAGACAGAGGAAAGGTGGCGCTCACCCATGCCCACCCGCATGGCTCCGTGGCCCCAGCCATCTCCCTCTTCCTCCCCTGAGCTTTTAACTCCCAAACCTGTAGCCACGTGGGGTCAGGGAAAGCAGCTGAATTATGATCAGGCATGAGGAGGAAATTTATAAAGCCATTCCAGGGGCCACAGCCCTGGGAGTGTCTGCAGCTGATTCAACAGATGGAGAGGCAGGAAAAGGGTCATGGAAAGTTGGTGAGATCCCCACTCAAAATTCCACTTCTACCACATGGTAGCCGGGAACCTGGGGCAAATTACTCAGGCTTCTGTTCTGCTTCAGTTGTCTCAGCTCTAGAAGGGGAATAATAATGTCTTGCTTGGAGGGTTACTCGGAAGCCTGTAGCCCAATACCTGAAATTGAATCGGTGCTTAGAAAATCTGGGTTCTAGCATCCGGTGCTGCCTACACAACTCGGAAGGCAGTTATCCTGTACAGTCTCCCATCTGTGCTGGACCCCACTCCCTTCGCCAGTCTTACGGGCAGGTGGAGGGCGTTAACTGTGTGTTATAACACATTCTTCCCTTCCCAGGGCATTTCACACTTCATGTGGGTCAATACACACTTCCTGGCTGACTGATACACCCAAGTATCAAGACCCCAGGGCCAGGGGCACCTGGGTGGCTCAGGCTTAGGTTAAGGGTCTGACTCTTGATTTCAGGTCAGGTTAAGATCTCAGGGTCCTGAGATCGAGCCCCTCAGCAGGCTCTGCGCTAAGCGTGGAGCCTACCTAAGATTCTCTCTCCCCCTCCACCCTCCCCCAGCTCACTCCCTCCCTCTCTCTAAAAAAAGATCCCAGGGCCAGAGGAAGGTGGAGACAACCATGCCACAATTAACAGTCTCTGGCACCCAAGGCACAAAGTATGAGCCATTAATAAATAAAACACAGGGGCTTTTGTGCAAATGCAAAAACCTTTCTTTTACCTGTTAGAAGTAGCTGGTCAACAGAAGGGGCCGAAGTACTGGTAAACCATGCACAGCTGAGCTTTGCTGCCTGGGGGTATGCCACCACTATCCAGTGGTGTGACACTGGGCGAGTAACCAGACCTCATCTGTAAAATGGGAATATTGGGAGTATCTACCTCCTAGAGTGATTGGGAGCATGCAAAGAGTATATGGAAAGCACTCAGAACAATGTCTGGCATTTAATGTTCAATAAGTACTCATCTTCCTCTCATCTTTGTGAAAGCTCCGTTCTGTTTGCTGGGCTACAACCCCTTGTCAAATGGCAACATTGGAAATCTTACCCCAGGGACCCTGTCACCTGGAACAGGGAGTCCACTCTGGGTGGGGAGGGGTGCAAAGCTGAGCTGCCTCTCTTGAATAGTCTGTATGGCAAGGTGACTTTGTGGACATGCCCTGCAAACCATAAAATGCATTACAAGTATTAGTGTTACAGTTTTTGTTTTCCTAATACTTTAAAATCTAGAAACAGTATTATAAGCATAATCCTAGTTCCCACTTACTTGACAACCTACCATGAGCTAGATAAAGTGCCCACCACTGCTTTGCACAAGTCCACTCACTGAATGTTCTCAATGACCCCATAAAGTAGGAACTATTTTCATCCTGATTTTTTTTTTTACAATTTTTTTTTAGTAGGCTCCATGTTCAATGAGGGGCTTGAACTCAAGACCCTGAGATCAAGAGTCACAACTCCACCGACCGAGCCAGCCGTGCATCTCTTCATCCTGATTTTAAAGATACTGAGAAAGTGACTCAAAGCCTCAAGCAAGATTCAAACTCAGGTCTGTTGGTTTCCAAAGCTATGCTTTTAACTACCACATTACACTCATGGAGTGAATATAAATGTTCTAAGATGGGGTGCCTGGGTGGCTCAGTCCGTTAGCGTCTGCCTTAGACTCAGGTCATGATCCCAGGGTCCTGGGATCGAGCCCTGCATCGGGCTCCCTGCTCAGCGGGAGAGTCTGCTTCTCCCTCTGCCCCTGCTTGTGCTCTCTCACTCACTCTCTCAAAAAAATAAAATCTTTCAAAAAAATAATAATTGTTCTAAGATGAGTAAGATGCCAATGGGCTCAAGATATCCAGCTAAAGCCAGTAATCTTGCTCTCAGATTCTGAGAGTTCTGCCTCTGTCCCCTCAATAGGCATTATGGTATGTCAACACCACAAGGCACATGGCTGTGCTTTGCTATTTAATATCTCCTGGGGCGGGGGGGGGGGGGGAGATCTCCTGAAAATCATCTTGCTTTCCCTCATCCAAATTAACCATGTTGAGCTTACTTATGTACCTCGGATGGATCCAGGGCTCAGTTGACCCTGCTTAAGATTTGAAATTACAGTTCTTGACCCTGCTTAAGATTTGAAATTACAGTTCTTGAGTACAAGGATTTTAAACCTAGTGCAGACAACATTTTGTCTTCTAGCTGGGACATCCAAACAAAATACAATACCTCCTTTTAAAAAAAGTCTATTTTTTTTCTGAAAGTGGAAGAGCATTTTGCAGTTAAGAAAAAAAAAAAGACATCAAGAAATAGTGGCTTATTTTGCTTTAATATCCCGAAATATCTGTGTGGGACTATGTTGCAAAACAGGGCAGAAATCTGTAGATGAGTACGTCTCACTCTGAGGAACGAACTGATTGGAGAGAAGGCACCAGAAATCGCATTTTGCTGGATCACATGTAAACAGTTAATGGGGGAAGAATTCACCAAAGAGAAGGGAGTTTGCGCTGTCATTTCATCGGCACATCCTAAGCATGAGAAATGGCCTCACTAGCTGCTGCTCAGCCTCCATCTCACTTTGCAGTGAGCAGAAGCTGGTGCTAGGGAGAAAAATGCCTGCACAGCAGCAGGGCCTAAGGGCATGAAAGGGAGTGACATTAGCAAAAGCCCCTGGGTCCACTTTCTCTTTCCCACAGGGCATCTCAACAGGCAATGTCGCACTAACGTGCCCTTCATCAACAACTGGTTAGTGGAAAAACCAAATCCTACAAAGCCTGGGTGGATACATTTTGTTTGTGTCCATGCTCTTCAATCAGATGACTTGGAGGGTCCTGGGGAAGACGGACGTACCGCATCCGGCCTGTCTTCTTAGGTGATAACGGTGGGCGCAGTGCGTCCTGTCCTCTCCTGGAGTTGGGACACCTTCAGAGCAATGGAAATAAGGGGGGCCAACATGACCTGAAGGAGACACAAAGAGAACCTTTTCCATTACTTTCTCTAGACACAGAGTCATAGCTCCCGCCCTCAGATGGCCTCCAAGACCCACATGTCTGACTGCCTCCTCCCACATTCCAAAGGTTCCTCAGACTCTGCAAGTCTAAAGCTCAAAGATGTGTTCTTTCCCCTAAAATCTGCTTCCAGCATTCTCTATCTCAGTGACTCAACACTGCAGTCTACCATCTAAAGCTAATGAACAACTAAGAGTAACTCTTGACCCCTTCTTCTCCCACATTCCCCTTGTCCAATCTATTAGCCAGTCTAAGTGGCTTTTACCTTCTAAGTATCCCTCAATGTGCGCCATTTCTCTCCAACCTGGGGCTATAGATGTCGCTAAGTCAACGTTCTCTTTCTCACCTGGAATAATGGTGCTTCTACTTTCACTTCTGCATCCTCTAATTTGTTGCCTACCCTGTCCCCAAAGAGATCTTCTCAAAATGCAACAACACTACCCTCCCAACTACCTCTCACTTAGGGGGAAAAATAAAAGAATTCTGCTGTTGCAGGATAATATAAGTATTTTAGAAATATATTTATAAATATAATTATTGTTTAGTATTTTTTAATGAAAATTCTTTTAAAAAACCACTTATCTAGCTAAACTGCCCACATTACACATGAGAAAACTGATATCCAAAAAGATGAAGTGATTTAACCAAATGCCTCAAGGGCAGAGCCAAGAGTAGTTCATTTCCTACTGCCCACCATTGCTTTCCCTCCTTTTAATCTCCACCAACTCATTATTCCTGGCTGAAAGCTGGAGAAGCAACTCCACACGCTAACCACACCACCTGCCATTCCCCCTGAGGCTCCAACAGTCCCAGAAAGTGCTGAGGCCAAGGCCCAGTAGCTCCAGAGTAAGGGAAGGCATCTCCTAGCTGGAACGGTGACACATCCCGGCACTGCGGGTACCTCATCCCCTCCAGAGCCCTCCCCCCTCCCTCCCCACTTCCCTCCCACCTCCTGAGGACTATGGTTCAAAGAAACTTACCTTTCGTTCATTCGTTATATCTACCACGTGCCTGATACTAAGACAAAAGAACCCAATTCCCTTCTTCTTTTCCTCTTGCTCTATTATACTGTGGGTCTACAACTCAGACACCGCCGCCTTTGGTTTAAGTTTTAGGGATACCTACAGCATGACAGAGATCTGGCAATGACTGAAACTGGAGTCTAGCCACGGTAAAAAATGTAAGAGGGAAGCCTGCTCCCATAGAGCTCCTTCTTTTTGTAATAAAAAGAACTATAAGAGCCACACTTTCTCCAAAGGTAATCCTATGTGCCAGGCGCAATGTTTAGAATTTTGCATCCCTTGTCTCCTTAAATCCCTATAGTAACTCGAAGCGGTAGGTAGTATTCTACCAGAAACCAAGGCTCAGGGCACGGAAACGACTTGCCCACAGACACACAGCTACTCAGGTGGCAGGAACTGAACTGAAAACAAGATCTTTCTACATCCAAAATTTATGCTCAAAACCGCTATGCCAAGGCTTTTCAAGTGAGTTTCCTCGGATTTTAATTAGGTGTTAGAAGAAAAAAGGCTTTGTGGGATAATAAGCACAGTGAAATGCCACTTAAGCAGGGCGTCTCCACTGTGAGTTTTCTCAGAGCCCTTAAGGTGCAGTGTGTGTTACAAATCCTGAAGAAGGGGTTAAGGGACCACAACAGCTCCTACACTCTTTTGGCTGTGGATCTCTCAGGGAGCATTTGTCAAGACCGTTGTGTGAGGAACAAACAGGGTGAAAGTCCCCTGTGTGTCACTGCCTCCTCTTGGCTCCTCCCCTGGGGTGGCTGTCCTCCAAGTTCTCTGCCCCACCCCTGGCTCCAGGGTCCCTCCTCACTCACAAACTTCCAGAGACCCTTTGGGTAGGGCTGGGAGCCCAAACCACCAGGCTGCAAGTCTGCAGACTCTCCCATATAGACCTTTGTTGCTGGGTCATGAAACTCTCTGCCCCGGCACCAAATCTAGAACCAGCGTGTGCTCTTCCAGAACAGGCGATCAGACCAAGCAAAGTGGCAAATGACCAGTAACAGACCAGAACGCCAGAAGAGGGGCTGATTGAAAGATTAGTTATCCTGACTCTGCTGCTCAGCAGGCACGTGACCCTGTTAGCTGCCACTTAACCTTTCCCTGTTTCTTTACTGTAGGAGGGATAATAATAGAGTCTACCTCATTTGAGACTTCAGTGAGTATATCCATTTGGGTAATGGGTTTAGAACAGAGCTTGGCACAGAGAAAATACTGAGATAATGGTTAGCTATCACTGTTGTTGTGAGGTACCGAAGGAGACATGGAGAAAAGCGAACACACGTTTGACCACTGGAGAAATGGGTTGTATTAACACAGACTTTGTACAACCACTATCATTCCCTCCAACGGAAAGAACTAACTCATCAGGACACAGGGCTTGGGCATTACCTGGGGGTCCTGGTAGATCTTGGCAGTGTCCTTCTCATAGCTGTCGATGTACAGTCGAATGGTGGCCCCGGCACTCCCCGTGCCGCTCAGTCGAAAGATGATGCGAGAACCATCCGCAAAAAGGAGCCGCAAGCCCTGGAGAAGGTAAGCAGAGATGTGTTCCCCACTTGCTGGAAGGGAAACCGAAGGCTGGCAAATTACAAGGGGTTTGTCTGGAGATCAAATTTCATCCATACTTGATCAATTGGAGGATTAGATCCTTGATAAACAGCAGTAGTTAAGCCCCATGAGTCGGCCGTGGTTGGCCTGTCACTGTGTCCTGCCAAAGGGGGCTGAGCTCATGGGCGGGGCGGGGGGGGGGGGTAGGAAGCATGCCCAGGGTCAGGTGGGAGATGTGATCCGGGGCGCAGTGGTGCTGGATGACACAGGCTTGCCCTCCCCTCCTCTCCCCACTCCCCTGTAATTTATGGACTAACCATTCCAGTTTGAAGTCTAATAAATAGGTCAACAAGTAAGTCACTAGATGCAGAAATTTGATCCCCAGATCAGGAGGAAAACATGGACAGAATGGGCTGAAACCAGAGCAGAAGAGATTCCAGACAGATGAGAGGAAGAACTCTTTGCAAAACACCAATAGAGAGCCTCAAACAGAAAACATGAGGCCACATGCCCCAGACGAAGCCAGCTATTCCCAACCTAGCAAGCAGGATCCAGTGATCACTCTCCCCTCAATGCCTGAGGACTCAAAGCAGGGTCCCTGTGGGCGCCGTGCCAAACCCATGCCCCCAACCCCCTGCTGCCTTCTTCTTTCCCTCCCTGGCAGCATCTCTTGTCCTCAATAATCTTCTTGCTTCAGGGGATTTGAGGTTGAAGATTCTTGGGTAGATATTCTGCCACCTGAGGTAGGAAGGGTCAGCAAGACAGTTATCTGAGAACTCTCTAGGCTTTGTGAGCCTGTCATTCTTCTATACCAAGAAGAACTTCACATAAAGTCAAAGACCAACCAGAAGGAGAGACACTGCTCCTCAGCTGCTATTTGTCACCAAATCCTGTCCAGTGTTTAATCGTGCCATTCAGCAGTGAAGACAGCAGATGAAATGCACGCAGTACCTTCCCGATTCCGTCATCACAGGGAGGATACCGTTAACTCCCATTTACCATTTCTTGCTTCTAGGAACATACAAGGTTGGTCTATCTCTCTACAGCTTCAACTTGAAGCTTCTGAATTCTTTCCACTTGATGGCAGATGCTATATCTACTCTGGAAGATTCTCCCTCCTACCTGGCCTTCCATCTAAACGCTCAGACTCTGATTATAGAACGTGAAGCTGTTGAGTTCTTCCTCACAGAGTGCAAAGACAGCACCGTGCTCATGCCCACACCCTTCCCACACATAGCTCAGCTCCCCCCGCCCCACAGATGCTGGGTGTAGCACAGAGTTGGGGGTCACTTTCCCTAATCGCCTGTTTTCTCTGAAGGCTTCTCTACAAAACTTCTGCTCTGCCATCCTGTGGACCCCACCCTGCCCTCTTCCATACCCACCTCCTACTCTACCTACTCTACCCCTGGCCTTTTTCTAATTATCTCAGACATCGCTTACAATCATCCGTATTGCACCCGGAGTTCCCACAGAGGGTGAACAGGCATGGGGAAGAAAGCCCACTGGGCTACTATCTTGAGGATGGGAGACTCCTGGCACTGAGGGTCGCTGTGGCCACGCTCCAGCCACCCGTCCACTGCCTGCATCTCCAGAGAGACATTAAATCAATCCTGCGGTCCACCTCCTTCAAAGCTGTCAGCTGCCTTGAGAAGGACTGGGCCAAAAATCTGGGTCTGTCAGGAGAAAGCAAACTGGAAAGCTGTAAAAGAATTTTACATCCCCTTCTTTATTATCTCTGCCTCTAAATTATTAGTGGTGAGTCCAGCCTGTGACAACAGCAGAACCAGAGGATCCCGGGGCCCTGGGTGTTTGTGAGAAGCCTGCACAAGGGCCGACCCAGCCTGCAGCCGTGGGTCCCTGGCACCCAACGAGGGAAACCCTACCAGCTCTGTCCCCATCCAGACATAGTCCAGGTCCTCAACTATGATGTCTTGCTGTGTTAGGACTGGCTGCATGTCACATGCTGTGGATGTAACAGCTACGATTTCTAAGTCTGGAATGCCTCATCAGTTTTTCTTCTTCTTCCTCTTTTTCTTTTTTTTTTTTAAGAAATCAGAATATACCAGAGAAAGGTCTATGATAATGCCACTCTCATGGCTGACATTCTGCTATCATCTCCTGAGAGAAAAAAGGGGTTTGATATCTATGGCTGTAGCTCACCTCTTCAGCTTTAGATTCTAGGGCTCCTTTCTGCACATGCATTCAACATGTAATTCTGGAGGATTCTGGAGGATGTAAAAACCCTCTGGAGCGGAGGCTAAGAATCCCAGAATGAGGGCATAGGGGAGTACACAGAACCAAGGCAAATCCCATTTTCCCTACAAGTATATTTGCAAGTTATGTGTGACCCAGCAGAAAGCCAGCAACTGTAGAAACAAAATGGTAGGAAAGGAGAGATGATCAAGCGGCCTTTTACTTTCTTCTCTTGAGATTTCAGAGATGAAGCTCTGAGGACTCTCTCCCAATACACATAAATCTGTTCCTACCTGATTCCTTGAAACGCTTCCATCCACCGGATCACTGTATTCAAAGTTATCAATTTTCTCCACAGTGTAAACTTTGTCACCCACTGAGAACTGTTTCCCCACGAAGGAGCGATCAGATATCAGGGCTTGCAAGTCCTTCATCATTTTGTTGGCACCCTCAGCCTCCACCTCCTCATAATCATACCTGCAAGAAGTCACAAAGGTGGGGCCCACACGCTGACTTCGGATCACCCCGAGGTCGATTACCTCCTTCTTCATCATTCGTTTGGCCCTCCCCACAAAACCCCCTAACTGCAGAAAAAGCTGGCAAAAGGCTGTGCTTGTTCGCCTCTGGGGAGGGAGCAGGTCAGGGATGAAAGGAAGGCTTTGCAGGATTTCAGGGAAGGGTTAGGAGCTTCTGAATAAGCAGAAAACTCCCATCTTGGCTTTTCTACAGAATAAGCTCTAGAAGCTTCAAAGGCTTTTGAGAGATTCTGTCTAACATTTAATCACTGCCTCCTGAGGAGGGAGGATTAAATGCCATGTTATCTCTAGAGGATGCTGCATCTAGAGGCCCATGAGTCAGGCACTTCTCTTTCAAACTCCTGGAGCTTCTTTGGGATAAACGCTGGGACAGTTCCCAGTCTGGAACCTGCCTGAGGCTGCTGAGATTTTGGTGAAGGAGAGTTCCAGCCTCCACAGGAGCTTCCTAAAGTGAGGCCAAGTTTTCACTGACCAGACAGAAGGGGCCAAACCCTAACTCCTTACATCTGAAGCACCTCTGTCCTTTCATTGAGGGTGGATTCTGGTCCAAAGTGTTTTGGGTTCACCCTGACGGAGGAGGCCTGGTGTAGACACAAAAGGGTCAAAGCAAAAAAAAAAAAAAAAAAAAAAAAAAAATCACAAAAGAAATTCTATGACTTTTATTATTACTCCCAGAATTGTTCTTGACTTCTTTCTTATGAGGTTAAAGACGCTGACAGGTGGCTTTTCTTGACCTAGTGGCACACACCCTCTCGAGAGAGTTATTTTTTAGAGGCTCAAGACAGCAGAGTCTATATTTATTTGTGATAGTGAAACAAATATGATATGTGCAAGATGACACCTCTGAGACATGAGAAATACTGGGGAATTAAGGCCAACCTGTTCTAGCTCCGGGATTCTATGAATCAAGGACAACAGTCCCCTTAATCTTGAAGTCGGCTCTTTCCCCTAGTTAACATGATAAACAGCAAGAAATTACAACCAGGTGTTTGTGCTTTACATCTGTGACCTTTGGGCATTTGAGGGAAGTGTTCTATAAATCCTAGGCACAGAGAGGCATAATGGAAAGAATCTGGACTTCGGCATCGGAACGAGCTACAAATCTAGCCTCCATTGCTTACTAACTGGGCAACTATGAGCAAGTGGCTTCATCTTGCAGAATCTCAGTTGCCTTATCACTAACTGTTTTGAGGCTGACATGAAACACTGTGTGCAAAGTGCCTAGCACTTTTGTTAAGTAAATGGAGGGTAGGATGGAGTCTTAACTAACTAGAAATGCAGGTTCTAGGGACTTTATTTGCAACAGTTGGTTAGCAGTTATCTGAAATTAATACAAATATGTTCAAGTGGTTTTTAGATGGAGGCTTTTAACTGATTCCAGAGTGACCCCTTCTCTGAACAAACCGTCCCAACCTTATTCCATTCTGGCTACTATTCAGTCGTTACCTCGTCGTTCATTTATTCATTCAAAGCATATTTACGGTGTCACTAGGAGTGAGGTGTTTAGTGATACCATGAAGCACAGAAACAGACGTGGTCCTGCCTGCATGACATTCTAGGCTCTAGAGAGTTCTCGACTGCTGTTCTGAATTACCAGGTTTTTCTGGTTCTTAGAAGGTAGAGATTCTTGCCTTCATTCCCAGGGCTCCTGCTTTGGTACCATGTGACAGTTATTACTTATACCTTCCTCAAAAGAATGACTTGAAGCAGGAAGACAGCAATGAACTTCTCTAAAGTTGATAAAAGGATTCTGAGTAAGGAGGCTGAGCTGCTTAAGGTTTAATTCTTGTGTGACTATCCAGAGATCATGGACTATTCAATCTGTGACACAGTTTTTAAATTCTCTAATTTAACTCAACCTATTTTATAAAAAAGGCAACTGAGGCCCAAAGAAATTACATCTAAGCATTTCTTATCGATAAGCATTTCATCTACTCTCCTTTTTCTCATATTTCCTTTCAGTAATTAGAATAGTGAGGTCTAGGAAAAATTTTGTTAGATTTTTACACTTACTGGGGGAAAGGCAAATTGAAATTAGTGGAAAGCACTTCTCGGAAAAAAAAAATATTAATGCCTTTTAAAAATAGAAGTATGCGTGGCAAAGAAGAATTACTATGTATTCTAAGTATTTTGTTCACTGCTGAATCCCCAGCGGCTGGCAGAAAGTAGGCACACAGTCAATATGTATTGAATCAATGAATGAAGTATTGACAAGTATGCAGCCTTTGGGGACATATTTTAATGAGTCAGAAAAGCTGATTTAGACTAAGCATAATTGTTTCCATAATTTCAGGAAAAAAAAAGTTTCCATACTTTGAGTGCCCCAGAGTTTATAAAACACTTTCAGACTCATATTTCATTTAATCCACTCAATGGCAGTCTGTTATTTCCATTTCTACAAATGAGAAAAAAAGAGTAGTTTTCTGTTAGAGAGAGGTTAAATGACTTCCCAATCCACTAAGGGGCAGAAATAAAATTCTAACCCATTCTTCTGAATCCAAATCCAACTCAATTATCATGTTCACCTGCAGGTACATTTAAAAGGTTTACAAAACATTTATTCTTTCGAATATGTTAACTAAATTTTTTAAGCATCGTTCTTTATGGCTAACATAAAAGGTGACCCTAACTGAATTATTTTAAAATCCCTCAATTTGTAGAGGCTAGATGAACTAGGGTTTTATTAGCACTTGAGAGACAGGAAAAAATCTGTACACATGAGAACTCTCTGCCCACTTCCCCACCCTACCTCCGTACCCCACCCAGGCTGTGACTTACCTGGTGAAGAAATTCCGGCCATACTTCTGCCAGTGATCTTTGAGAATGTCCTCCACACTCTGTTTGCGGGTGGCTAGAATGGAGAGCCAAGCAAGGACAGCCCAGAGTCCATCCTTCTCACGGATGTGGTCAGAACCTGGCCAACGGGCAACAAGCAGCTATGAGAAACATGATTTCTCCAAAACATTTGGGATTAAACTCAACAGTAAACATGTAGACCCAATCCAACAAGTCATAAAACTTGACTGAGGAACTTGAATACATGGAAGGAACCACATATGGAACAAAGCAACATAATATTGGAAAGAAGTTGATATTTCCCAAAGTGATTTAGATATTTATGGCAAATGCCAATAAAAATGTCAATGGAATAATTTGGTGGAACTTGATATATCAACTATAAAGCATAAATGTGAGCAGGAAAAAAAACAAACAACATGACCATTATAAATACCCAATAATTAAAAGCCTGGCAGCTTAGTGGAACAAAAGAGAGCACCTAGAAAGAGACCCAAACACATATGTGACTTGAAGATATGATAAGGGTGTCACTTCAAGGCTGTTGGAAAAGAATGAATTACTTTTTAAGTAGTATTTAGATATCTAGCTAGACAGTTGAAAAATTCAGTTTATTCCCCTATAAAACACCATACCAAAAAGATTTCCAGATAGATTATACATTCAAATATAAAAACTGAAAATCTTTAAATCCTCAAAGATATATATAAATAAAAGATATATACAGATATAAATATACAATATAAGTGTAATAGAAAATATATATAAATATATTTTTTAAGTCTTGGGGATGGCAAATACAGGTAAATTCAGAATTCACAAAAGAAAAAAAAACTATGTATTTGTCTACTAAAAAATTACCATTTCTATCAGCAAAATAGCAATAGGTAAAAGTAAAAGGCCATTGGCAAACTTTAAAAAAAACCACATTTGCAATATAAAGTAGATGTTTAAGGCAACTCAATATAGAAAAAATTTACATATTAATGAGAAGAAAGCAAAACTCCAATAGAAAAACAGGCAAGGATACAAACAATCACCGAAGAATAAATACAGGTACCCAATTACATAAGAAGCTAGCATTATTTTTTAAAAAAGAAATTAAAATGAAAACCACAATAAGAAACTGCTACTTGCTTGGCAAATGGCCACAGATTTTAAAATGAGAACACCTAGTATCAGGAGACGTATAAGGGAAATGGGGTTCTAGCATGCCACTGCGGGGAGAGGTACAATCTTCTGGAGAGCAATTTGGCAAAAAGTATCAAAGCCTTAAAAATGGACCTACTTGTGGATCCAGCAACTCCAATCTAGGACATCTTTCTTTAACTAAGAGGGGTTTGGTTAAATCACCTACGGCACATCTGTCCCCTTCTAGGGTACCTGCTAAAATCCTTACCCAAACTAACACACTGGCGCCTCTGGATGTGCTTACGTGCACGGAGACCCTTTTCCAAGAACCTGATATGGGACACAACTCTCCTTTTCAGCCCTTATCTTCCTTATTCTAAAAATGAAACAAAACAAAACAAACACCACACATGGACCATGCGGAGTGCTACTTTCTGACTTCCGAATAGGACTCAGTACAATCCCTCGCCCATAATGCTTTGACATCATCATGCCTAGAATTCTTTATGTGCCTGTGTGCCCTTCTTGACTTCCCACTGGGTCTTATTCTTCTGAGAACATCAGAGTATCTCACAAGGCTGGCTATGTAGTAGGCATGAGTTAAGTTTGTTTCCCTCCCCTTTTCATCCTTTCAGACCAACGCAAATGTCCTGTCCTGTCTGGGACTAGTTCGCAGCTTCCCTAGGCAGGTACGAGCTGTGCCCTCTTTTTCTCCTACAGCGACCTGCTCTATGCCTCTGCTGTGGTGCCATTTTCCTTGATCATCTATTTATGAGTCTTTCACCCCACTTCTGACCTATTTCTTAGAGACATCTCTTACTTATCCTTATAACTAAGTCTGACGACTAGGCTAGCACATGGAATAGGTAAACAACTGTACAGGAGTGCAGTGAATGAGTTTGTCAGTTAATTAACCTACTACAACATTTTCTGGTTCACAAAAACACACAATTTTTTCTTTCAAACGATCTTCTCTTCAATAAAATACCACTTTTAGAAACCATAGTTCTCAGAACCTGGAAGCTGACAAAACCTGGAGATGTTCAGCAACACTCTTAGCACTTTATGTAACAAATTTTTGGTTTACCTAATTTTATTATCTATGGACTTTTATTTGCCTGTATTGCTATCTCAAGGACCAGAAATTAGCTCTCTGGCCCTTACAGTGTTTGCAAATGATGTTTTGGCAATAGTTCACTCTGAGCAGCAAGATTCTGGCAGCTTTCCCTATATACTGAGAATTCGTGACAAAAATATACAGCTTGAAATTATTTGTCTGGCTCCCATGGGTATTTTTCTTCCTTCCTTCCTTCCCTTTTCTTTTCTTTTTCTTCTTATTTTGTATTTATTTATTTCTTGAGGCAGACTGAAAGCATAAGGGGCAGTGTCCCTTTGTGTTTTTCCTGTTCTAAGTAAAGAATTCTTTTTCTTTTATGAGGAAATGAAAATAAAATCTAAAAATCTTACCCAACTCTGACCAAGTTACTTGGAGATAACTAAATCACACACCTAATATCATCAACAAAATATCTGCCTTGGATAACATACACAAATATTCTATTCCATTTGCAAGATCCCTAGTCTCTGGAAATTCTGACTACTCTCAGTAAGCACCTTCATGTAATCAAAACTCTAGGTAACTCTAATACTCAGAAACTTGGGTACATTTCTTTTTCTTTCTAAGATTTACTTCTTTTATTTTAAAGAGAGAGAGAGAGCTAGAACAATTGGGGGAGGGGCAGAGGGAGAGAATCTCATGCAGACTCCCCGCTGAGTGCGGAGCCCAACGTGGGGCTCAATCCCAGGACCCTAAGATCATGACCTGAGCTGAAATCAAGAGTCAGTTGCTCAACTGACTGAGCCACCCCAAAAGTCTGGGTACATTTTGTTTTCTTTAGGGTTCTGATGAATGATGACAAGCTACGAGTAAAAAAAAAAAAGGCAATGGTGTATGTGTGTGTGTTTCTAAAGTTGCTGCTTTTGCAGTCATGGCAGTTGTTTCAATGGAAGATGCTTTATATTTAAGAGTCATGAAACTTGGGGCGCCTAGGTGGCTCAGTCAGTTAAGCGTCTGCCTTCAGCTCAGGTCATGATCCCAGAGTCCCGGGATCGAGCCCTACATCGGGCTCCCTGCTCAGCAGAGAGCCTACTCCTCCTCTCCCTCTGCCTCTCCCCCCTCTCATGCTTGCACGCCCTCTTTCTCTCTGTCAAATAAATAAATAAAATCTTAAAAAAAAAGAGTCACGAAACCAGAATTTGAAACTCTGTTATTTATTAACTTGATTTTCCAAGTCTCAGTTTCCTTGACTGTAAAATGGGGATAATGTTACCTTTCTCACACAATTGTAAGACTTTGATAGAGGGTAGAAATATTTATGAACTGTTAAGTACTATATAAATGCAAAATACCATTATGGATAAAGAGAAAAATAAGAAACTTTTGGGGGGAAATGAGTGCTTTCCACTACCTTATTAAGCTTTCAAAAATAACATCTCTTAACTGTACACATTGGTGAAGAAAATGGAATATAACCCAGTACACTCTTTTCTCTGGGCAGTGACATTATAGTGTTTTCCTCTTCTTCCCTATCTAATTTTCCTATCATGAATGTGAATTACTGGTATCATTTCTTTTAACTTAAAAAAAGGGAAAGAATCCATGCTCCAATAATTGTGAGGAAAGGGAAACAGTGCCAGCAGGCACCCCTAGTCCAGGCTGATACAAAGGCAGTGGTGGGCTCTGCACTGGGGCTCTTCCTACCTGGTCCAGCGCAGGGACTAACTGAGTGCCTGGGAATTCTGCCCCTTCAGCATCTTCAAGCACCTGTCACTTGACTTCGGCCTAATCAGCACCTTGTGATAAGTATAAACTCAGCTCAGTCAGGGCATACTCCAGGCCTCAGCCCAGAAAAATGTCAACCCTTGCTGAGGGAGCCAAAAGCTAACAGTTTGGGGATTAGGTTCCATTTACCAGTATGGGCATCTCGGGAGTGCTGGGCACCTGCCTCTGCCATGTGACAGGTCTGAGGATGGGGAAGTGGCAACTGAAAAAGAGTTACATGGAGTTGTTTGAAAACACTTGCATTTGTCTGTCATGTCTCTCTGTCTTTCTGTTCCTCTGCCTATCTTTAGCTCCCTTTTGGTCGTCTTCTTTTTTTTTTTTTTTTTAAAGATTCATTTTACCCATTTTAGAGAGAAAGTGGGGGAGAGGCAGAAGGCGAGGGAGAGAGAGAAACACAAGCAGACTCTGCTGAGTGTGAAACCAAGAGTCAGACACTCAACCAACTGCACTACCCAGGTATCCCTCCCTTTTGGTCTTCTAAACACACTATTCTCTCTGCCTGAAAATATCCACTCCATATATATCTATTAGCCTGGCTAACATCTCCTGCAATTACTTTCAACCCCAACTCAGGACGGCTTTCTTGTTGCTCTCCATGCTCACCCCTACTCTATCATACCCTGTCTGTTCTTAACTCACCTCGACTCTGAGGTATATCCCTGGCTGGTGCCTGGCACGCCGTCAATAAGGGTTGGCCCCAGGAATGGTCAGACCCCAGCTGACTGGCTGGGAGGTGTAGCAGACCTGCTCTGTCCACAGTCTCGTCCTCTTTGGCTTTTACTGCACAAATGAACTTACTCTGAAAGGACAGGTAAGCTCCTCAGGAAGCCTTTTACAGATCACTCCAGCCTTCAGGGCCTCTCCCCCAGCCACCCGCAGACTTTCCCTTTAGCAGTGAACCGTGTACTGCCTTGCGACTGCCCCTGGAACTGTTTCCTTTGGAGGAATATAGTAAGCGCCTGACGGGCAGGAGCCATGTCTTAACCCATACTCCATTGTGTGCTCAACAACTACGAATCAGTGCCTACCATGTTCCAAGTACATGAGAAAACACCAAGATGAATAAGAAGACATGTTACTTGTCCTCACAGATGAGCACAAACACAGAGGTGAGGGAGACAGACATGCAGGTAATAGTTTAACTGAGTTAGTTATTATGAGGTTGTCAGCCTAATTTTAGTGGGGTATTCAGCATACCAATAAGGTATTCTGTCTGGGAAATCTCCAGAGACAGGCTATTCTAACTTTCCCATGGGGACTTTACCTATAGGAAAATGTACTCAAGAGCTGTGCAAATCAGAATGTGCAGAGAACCAGACAGAAAGTCTAATGCCCTACACCATAGAACCAGGTTGTGCCCTGCCAATAAAGCTCCTAGGGCCCCCCTGTACTTCATCACTGATCACTTTGCACACTTGTAATTACCTGGCCAGGGTCTGACTTCTTGCCCCAAATGCGGATTCTACAGAGCCCTGCACGAGACCATATGCATCGTGACCCCCCCAGAGACTCACTCAGTATCTGGGATGCAGTTAAATTTCAATAAACATTTGAGGAATGAGTCAATGAAAAGAAGTACAAACATGAAAAACTTTTCCGAAGAAATTAAAATTAAAAGAAATTTGCAAAGCATCAATGCTCAACTTCTTCAAGTCATCACTCCCGTAGGATGCATCATCGCTAAAACCTTTTAAAGATGAAACAGGAAAAACTGTTACTAACCTCTAGGCCCGGCCAGATCATAATTTACTGGCATATTTCTATATGATACCAGGTTCATCTTAAATGGTTTCCTATCCCTCTTTCCCAAGCCCCCCCATTTTCCTGAGGAAGAGTTTCAAAAGCAGTGACATTCTATTCTATTCGGGACTTCACTTTCTACTGCCTTCCCAATTTCCCAACAAATTCAAGATGGGACAGAACAGCACCTCGCCCTCTGCCATTGTGTGTAAACATGTATATCATCATCCACAGTTGGGGGCGGGGAATAATTTTGCATCATGAGATCAACCAAAAATAATAGGTTCAGCCTGTCCAGTTCTGGTGCCCATTTCTGAGTCCCTTTACTCTGGCATCTGTAACACTGATGCATGAGGAAGTGTCCTAGCCTCCATGGCTATGATAATCCTGAGAGGCCATTGCTGTTCCTCCATCATGGACAGACTAATGTATGCTTGGTAACATTAATAACATCACAGCTTGTGCTCTGAAATGCTGGTGGTTTACTGGGTGAGCCGGTTCTTCTGAAGTCTGACTCCTTCGCACCTCTTTGCAAGTAAACTTCTTTTCCTTTATAAAAGCTCATCTGTTCTCACAAAGACCTTGGGTCCCCAACTCTGGACTACGGAGTGGGAATGGTGTTGAGTCCCCAGAAGAGTCGCAGACCACTCAAAGAGGTCAAGTAAGGATTCTCCACCGAGGCAGGTGTTGAAGTCGAACAGCACTGCCTGCCAACTATGATTCCAACAACACGCAGGCAATCACACCGAATGACTTTTAAAGTCTTTTCGTTGCCAACACCAGGATTCTGTTTGTCTAACTGGAGGGTGTCAAGTGAATAGTGTATTCATGCACTCACCTATTCAACAAGTGTTTGCTGAGCCCCTACTCCACGCTAGCCTTTATAGGAGGCTCTGGGGATCTGATGGAGAATAAGACAGACATGATTCCTGTCTTCACGGAACTTACAGCCTTGATGTTAATCAAGTAATCGTAAGTAATTTTAAAATTACGGCTGTAATATATGCAACAAAGGAGAAGTGTGTGTGCCATGAGAGCCAATAAAAAGGGGAGTGGACCCACCGTGGAAGGTTAGGAAGGCTTTCCTGAGAAACTGCCTCTGCTCTCACCCGGAAAAATACAGAAATAAATGACCCTGTACTCAATGAAGCTACAGAACTGAAATACTGCAAAGCTTGTGTAGTCACTAACATCCGCCCTGAGAAACTCTATAAAGAAGCTGCGGGAAGCACTCACCAGCAAGGGACTAGCAGGTGGAGATGAACTCCTCTATAAGCAAGGAGAGCACAAGTTCAGTTAAATAACTTCAGCTGCGACCCACTCACAGCAGTAGAGACTCAGAGCTATGCAGCTTGGTTTTCAAAATGGTTGTTTCAGAAACATTACAGAACAATTTTCTTTTTTTCAAAGAGAAAGAAGTTTGCAGATTATTCTCTTGATGCTGTCTCTCTTTGTTTTTTTGTTTGTTTGTTTGTTTTATTATGTTATATTAATCACCATATATTACCTCATTAGTTTTTGATGTAGTGTTCCATGATTCATTGTTTGCGTATAGCACCCAGTGCTCCATTCAGTATGTTCCCTCTTTAATACCCATCACCAGGCTAACCCATCCCCCTACCCCCCACCCCTCTAGAACCCTCAGTTTGTTTCTCAGAGTCCATAGTCTCTCATGGTTTGTCTCACCCTCCAAATTCCCCCCCCCCTTCATTTTTCCCTTCCTACTATCTTCTTCTTTTTCAACATATAATGTATTATTTGTTTCAGAGGTACAGGCCTGTGATTCAACAGTCTTACACAAAGGGACGATAAAATCATGGTTGGCACTTAGTATTTGAATGGGTTCATAAATAAATAAAGAGGAAAAAACTTTAACAAGAAATAATTTAAACTCTAATGTCCAGGTTCAAATAAATCAATCCCTCAAATGTAACGTGAATGACAAATTTTCTTGGCAAATTCTCCTGAGTAAAAACTTAAAGGGGCTTAATTATCAACATTATATGGGATAAACAGTATTAAGAAATGTCCTGAAAGCTAACATAAGTGAAAGTTATTTCCAAAAAAGCACAGGGCCCAGTTCTCTAGAAATAATCACCCCACTCTAGTCTTTACTTCTCAGTTAGGTTACACATGGATTTGGGCTCAGTTCTGCACATGATCTAAGAGGCAACGGTGAACTTGGAAGCATCGAGAAGCTGGTGCTGGGTATACAAACAATGTGGAGTGAGGAATGAGCAGGGGAAGTAAGGATGGGTAGCTGGAGAGGAGAGGACCTGCAAGCTGCCTTCCAAGAGGTGAAGCCCTGTCACGTGAGAGGAGCCCCTTGTGCTATGCTGTCCCCACGTGTGTTCTCAGCCAGTCCACATCAGGGACTCCTACATGGCTCCAGGCTTGGCACCCACCTTGCCCAGTGCTTCCCACACAGATCTGTGGGGCAAGATGTCACTAGATATACCATACACACAGGCACAGAGAGAGAGAGAGATGCAGCTAACTATGTTTAGGTAAAACTGTACAAACAGGATTCCTTACAGTAGAATGTTTGGAATCTTCGAATGCTAGTATCATTATGAATATCCAAGGCAGAGAGCTGTGGTCCAAGTTTTCCAATCTCTGCTGAACTCAGAACCCTCTCCTGGAATTAGTATCCTTCCACACACCCAAACATCCCAGGAAACCTTGTTCTAAACTTTTCTCTCTTTCACTATGCTCAGCACTGATACAGGTACAGGGGGTTAGGAAACCAAAGGTTAAGACATGATCCCTGCTTTCAAAGACAACTGCATCCATAGAAAAGATCGACTGAAAGCAAGCCTGCACTTGATAACATTGGTGGGGGGGCAGTATTTCATGGAATAAGACCACCTCATGGGTTCATGAGCATTCATCTGGTATCCCACGGAGTAACATGGCATCATCCATATTTTATGAAGTAGGATAGGGCTAAGCCTTGTATTCTCTGACCGAAGACATAGAACGTTGGGAAACCACCAAGTTTTCTTCGTGGACACTGTTCAATCCCAAGACGCATCCATCTTTCTTATATCCTCCAATTCTATCAAGTCAATTCATTCCCAAGGAACATTACCACTCCCTCAAGGACATTACATTTCTGAGAACTTTGTATACAGGTGTCTCAAATTTACCAGCTCATTCTACCCACCCTACGCCTGGACTTGTAGGAAATGAAATAAAATCAGCATTCTATTCTCTTTAACCAGGTATGAATTGCGACTCAGTTACAAGGCTTATAGAAGGCTAGATTTCGATCTTTGCTTTGCTTTCGTACTGAAGGACCAAGATCAGTCCTTTTACTTCAAAATACTGGATAAAAAGACTAAGAGGAGAAGAAATTCAGCCAGTGAAGTACCTTGCAACCTGGCTGGAGACCAACACATGGAAAAGGGCCACATGCCTGAATGGAGGTTTAGAGGTGAGACACTGACGTCGGTAGGGTGAGCCAGTAGGGAAGGTCATGGAAGTAGGACTTCAGGTCAGCATTTGGACAGGCAGAGAGGAGGGGGGAGAGCACAGAAAGTAGGGTCTAAGGGTCCTGAAAGGTCCCCCAGCCTACCACGTTCCCCTCCCTCATCATACTAACAATTTATGCAGACATCCTCACGGACAAGGACATATTTTTTTAAAGATTTTATTTATTTATTTATTTATTTATTTATTTATTTATTTGAGAGGGAGAGAGAGGGCACAAGCAGGGGGAGTGGGAGAGGCAAAAGCAGACTCCCCATTGAGCAGGGAGGCCGATGCAGGGCTCAATCTCTAGACCCTAGGATCATAACCTGAGCCAAAGGCAGATGCCCAACGACTGAGCTACCCAGGTGCCCCAAGGACATATTTTTAATTTCTTGATCACCTAGCAACTTCCCTCCACCCTAATGGCCTCCTTTCATTTAACCTTAATGAATCATAACTTGTTGCTACAGCAAACTTGGGCCTGTTAAAGAGAAAGATTTAATGCTGTGCTGCAACCTCCTTTTAAATAAAAATGAAAAACTGACTCGCTCCACCATATTTCTTCCCAGAAAGGAAAACATTTATAAAAGTTTCCTTGGCCACGGAGGGAAGAAACACATGTTTATCACTCTGTTTAATCTCTACAGACTCAGTGACCGTGCCGCCCGAGGGGGCTCCCAAACTTCCTGTCTCTGTGGATGTGATCCTCTGGAAGTAAAATTAGCCCTCCTCGGCTAAGCACGCTCACGGCTTTTCAAATGTGTACACTTCATCAGGGTTGTTATAAATAAACTGCATCTTGATTTAGGACACATCGGCCACTGGTGCTATTTCAGTCCTGCCTTAGCAGTCAGAGCGTTCCACAAGTCGTGTTTACAGGAAAGGAAACGGTAGCACGGGGCCCACGCACTTACCAGTCCCGAAGCTCTCCTCCCCACAAAGGGACAGTCTGCTTGCATCCATCAAATTCCCGAAAAACTTCCAGCCAGTTGGGGTCTCGTACAAAGCGATCTTTGTAGCATGAGCCACCCTTCAAAGGCATGAAATCAAAGTTACATCACAGCAGGACTGTTAGCTTAGCCACGTGAGGGAGGGAAACTAGCAACCGTTATTGTAATCAAGGGTCCCATTTAGCACTGCTCAGAGGTACACATAATTCTAAGATGGGTGGAAAATCGTAGGAGAAAACTTGTGCACAATGGGCTATTATACGTGGAGTCAGAAGACGGGGTAAAAGAGGAAGAAGGAAGAATTAATTCAGGTCACTGAGTTTAATATCTTAGAAGGAACAACAGTAGCAAAGTGTGCAAGGCTATTTTTGAGGCTATTTAAACCCAATGTGTTTTGGATACAGACTGCCTCTATCAGCATTCCATCAAGAACAAAAGAATGATGTTTTGATGCACTTCACATCACAGAATCATAGAATATTGGGTCTAGGAGGCCACCATTTTACAGAAAAGGAAACAGGGTCTAGGATGTTATGTGACCAACCTCAGGTCCCAGAGCCAGGATGACCAATGGCCTGCTATTCAGCTGCTCGGTCAATGCTCCTTTCATTTCACCAGAAGGCCCAGAAAGGACAGTGTCCAGGGGGTCTCCCATTTGTACCAACTTCCCCACACGGCTCCTTGGTCCCCTGTCCCCTCCAACACGTCTTTTACTCCTTCCTATATATCTGTAGACTAGAACCTTTAAATGACCTTTTTTTTTAAGATCACTTTCCCTCTGAAAAGGAAGACTAATCTACATTTCACTCACTGTTTTAATAAGTTCTGCCTTCCAGAATGCTCGCCTTACTGCAAAGCAATGTCACATTTAGATTCTAACATCTGAAGAAAATTAAATCTATAAGCTTGAAAGCTGAGAGTACAATAAACTTTTACCTGGGTAATGAGTTATTTCTATTGTGATTCTATATGTGGATTATCAATTTTTCCAAAAACTAGAATTAAACTGCTCTTGGATGACACGGAAGTTATTTCAGGACCTGCTAGGTCTAATTACAACAGCCTGGCCGAAACCAGCTCACAGGGTTTCAGCTGCAGGGCGTGGAGGCAGAAGCATCAGGTTCTAATTCTAGCTCTGATTTAGTTGTGAGGTCCTCAATAAGATGGCTAACCTCTCTGACCTTTGGGTTCCTCTTCTTTAGGACAAGGATTGCTGTGAGGATCAATTAAGACTATAAACCATTCTGTGAATATTATCTTCATAATATTTTATGAATATTAACTTCTTCTTAGCTGAAGGGAAGTTAGCACTAATTGAGTTAACACATACTCCTCCCCCTTCTCTCCCCCACGGTAGGAAACTACTACATGGCCCAGTTGGGCCCAATTAAGGAGCAATGGTTCTGGGTTCAAATTCTGACTCAGCCATTTACTAGCTGGGTGACCTTGGGGAAACTACATTACTTCTTTGTCCTTTCGTTTTCCTACCTGTAAAGTGGGGTTATAGATAGCACTGACCTCATGAGGTTGGTTTGAGAATTAAATGATTTAAAACATAGAGTACTTCATGTCTAGCACAAGGCAATGTTCAATAAACATCAGTTATTACTAGAGAACCTAGATATATCCATTCTGCTTTCTTCTCTGACCTTGACCTTTTATTTATTCACTCATTCCTTATCCATTCATTCAGCAAACATTTACTGGGCACCTAATATGTTCTAATTAACATTCTCCCTAGTCCCCATTTACTATGTATTACTTATATTTTTTAATTGTTTCAGATGTGGTCACACAAGCCACCTTAAAGCCTTTGTAAATGAGGGGATATATAATAAATAAATAAACAAATAAGCAAATCTGAGATACCAAATGTTTATTGTCACTGGGTCCTTTCTCATAAAAACTGAATATAATTTTCCTTAACTATTTGAGCTTTCTGTTTATTTGGATTTTGGGTAAATGAACATTTACTGTGTTTGTGTATGGATGGACACCCAGCGAGGGATGGACTTGGAAGTTCTTTGACATACTGATCTTCCTTCAAACTGCTCTTTCACTCAAACTCTGTGCACACCTGCTAAAGGACAGGGATGGTTCTCCAGAGTGATGTCTTCAGTACTGTGGGGCTGCCATCCATTCATTTCTTCAGTAACATTCAGTCATTCCTTTTTTAAAGGGGTGTATGTGTGTGTGTCCTACTATGTGCCAGGCATACCATGGTATATACTTTAGTGAATAAAGACAGTCTTTTCTCTGTAGAAGTTTGTAGTCTAGCAAGGCAGAAAGGTAAGCAAACAAGCTATCGGAACAAGGTGGTAAGTGCTGGAATGGAAGAAGCATAGGGTTGTAAGGAAGCACAGAGAGGGAACATCTAATCCAGAAAAAACCCACTCATCCCTTCATAAAATAAACACTTATATGTGGAACAGAAAAAACAAAAAAAACAACAAACCTACTCTTACATACAGAGAACAAGCTGGTGGTTGCCAGAGGGGAGGTGGATGAGGGGATGGTGAAACAGGTGATGGGGATTAAGAGGTACACGTCTCAGAGATGAAAAGCACAGCGTAGGGACCACATTCGGTAACATTGCAATAACACTGTATGGTGACGGATGGGGACCTCACTTATTGTGGTGAGCACTGAGTAATACACAGAATTGCCAAATCAGTGTTGTGTGCCTGAAACTAATAAAACACTGTATATTAATTGTACTTCAATAAAAAATGCTTAATAAAATAAAAAGCACATATTATGCCTCAGATGTCCTAGCTGCAAGGGGAGAAGAGCCTGGTGAGGGCCAAGGGAATGGAGACCTACCGGTCCAGGGCCCCACTCGTGGGCATGCTGCGGGCAAAGCCTCGGACCCCGGTTTGCTGGAAATACGGAATGCTGAAGATGTTGGCAGCAATGACAGCCACGGAGTCTGAAGGGTTCACAAAGAACCCATGCTTGCCCAGAATCATGTTTCGATCCTTTGAGAGAAGGGGGGATTCAAAGGAAGAGCTTTTAATCAAACTGCTGAAAAAAAAAAAACAAAAAAACTATCTTACATGGGGGGATAAAATTTTAAATTATAAATTTTAAATTAAATTTTAAATTATAAAACTGACACCTGTATCCATACTGGGTTCTAAACCCCGGACTTTGTTTCTTTCTTTTTTTTTTTTATTTAAGATTTTTGTTTATTTATTGAGAGAGATAGTGATAGAGAGAGAGCATGAGAGGGGGAGAGTCAGAGGGAGAGGCAGACTCCCCGCCGAACAGGGAGCTCGATGCGGGACTCGATCCCGGGACTCCAGGATCATGACCTGAGCCGAAGGCAGTCGCTTAACCGACTGAGCCACCCAGGCGCCCCCCACCCCGGACTTTGTTTCTAATGGATCCGCACAGGACACCACTATACTGACGGCACCGCCGTGCCAACAAACTAAAACTGTTCTCAAATAAAGTGCAAGCACAAACTCCTTCTGAACCAAAAACTCTGTTCTTCCTCCAGAGGCCAGCTGACTCTAACCTCCCAGACCTTTTCCAAACTCTGGAATCAATCACCTCTCTCCCAAAGGAGAGAAGAGATCGAAATAAGAAAGGAAACGTTGGCTGTTCACATAGTTTGGTGGGTCTACCAGGCATCTTTCGAGGAACAAAGCAGATTTCTTCAAGAAAGGGCTCCTAAATCACGGCCCCTCCATTTGATGCAGGACCCAGCCAAACAACACTGCCACCTTCACCGCTTCCTTGGTGCCTGGTATAAGGAAGAACTCAAGTAACTCAGAGTATGGAGGAAAAACTCCCACCATGCACTGCTTCGGAAAGGAGTATTGCAAAATAATGGCTTTAGGGACCCTTTTAATTTTCCAAAATTTTGATATGGGTAAATTCATTTTTTTAGGAAATAATGGATTCTGGCTGAATTTAAATAACAAGAGCAATAAAAATATATTTCTGGCTAAGTAAAACATGTGTAGTACCAAGGATACAAACCTAACTAAAATACATCTCTTCCTTGTCTGTTGTACAGTCACCGATATAAATAAAACAGACTGCTTATTAAAGATACTAATTATAGAGAAGGAATAAAAGGTTAATTCTCTCATTATAGTTTTATCTTTCAGCTAATGTGAATGAACAAACAGGTATATTGTAAGGACAAAACCTTTTCCAGGGGTTGAATAAACCTAGGATGGATTTCTAGAACCTGACCAGCTCACAAAGCACTAGTCATTATATCATAACTGAGCCCTGATCACCCTGCCACTCTTAGAAAACACGAATGTCTAAAACTAAACACATGGGTGACATTTCATGGACTCATTTCTGTTCAAGAGGGTCTTCTAATAATTTAGCCCTGACCCCATGTGCAGTGAGGACTCCTCGACGGTCACTCACTCACGAAGCCCACAGGGCCTGACGGAAGCAGCCTGCTTCTTCCCGCTGTGTAGGACCAGGCCTGGCCTGCATCAGAGTTCACTTAAACTCACTTGTACCCACCCCGTCTCCATCAAAGGCAGCCCCGAAGTCGTGCTCTCCTGTTTTCATGGTCTCCACCAGGTCAGCGGCATAGGTGAGGTTGGGGTCAGGGTGGTGGCCTCCGAAGTCCTCCAGAGGAACACAGTTAACTGCTGAGTTTGCAGGGGCACCCAGTTCTTCGCAGAGGATCTTCTTCACGTACGGTCCCACGACTACATAAAATGTGAAATGAGAATCGGAAACTATGACTTATGAAAGCTTGTCAGGAACGGGGCAGGAGGAAGAGGCATTCTAAGGAGAATGGCATGAATGACAGTGAGAACAGGAAGCCTATATTCAGGGGCCAGCGGAGAGGTAAGTCTGACTGGGACGGAAGGTTTTGCCAAAAGAAATAATGAGGGGTTCGGTTGGAAAAGGTGGGGCTAGTTGATGAAGGAGAATGGGGGAAGGGAGGGGAGTTAGCTTTTATGAAGGCCCTACTACACACCTTGCCAGGTGCTTTGCAACCATTTTCTCACTCCTTCAAAACCAAAAAGAGCTCACAATGTGGTAAGAGCTTCGTGCTTAAAGAGCTTGGACTCTGGAATCAGAGTGGGTTCAAATCCCAGCTCGGTTAATCATGGGCTGTACAACTCTGGAAAATTATTTAATCTCTCTGTGCCTCCAGCTACCCTATCTGCAAAATGAGGATAATAATAGTAGCTACCTAATAGGGCTGGTGTGAGGATTCAACAATAGAGAGGAAGCCCTGAGGACAGTACCTGGCACATATGTTATAAATATTTGCATTATGATTACCACCTCTACTTTATAGATAAGAAAACCGGTCTGAGATGAAGCCATTTGTCCAAATTTACATATCTAGTAGGAGTGGGAGTGGGAACTGGGATTCAGAGCCCATATCCGGCTAAAAATACAAACAAGCAAAAAGAACTACCAACAAGAGGAAATACCAGTCACATACTTTTATGGTGACATTTTGTACAACTTCCAAGAACATTCATCTCTAAAATGCTGAGAATGTGTTTTCATCAAGGAAGGTACAGACACCAATGTAGGCCACAGAGGTTGGAACAGGGTAGAAGATGCTTCTCCAGTTAGGGGTCATATGTTAAGGAGGCTATGGACACACCACACAATAAGGTCAAGGCACCCAGGGCTGTGACGGAAACAGAAACTGAGGCATTAGAGGAACCCCCGAAAGGCCTGGAGAACGAAGTCTACTTCATGACCAGCTTCCCCTACCCCACACTTCATCACAAACACATTCTTTTTATTTTGTATTTCTAGTTTTTACTTAAAATCTAGTTAGTTAACATTTAAAGCCCATTCTTAAGCCATTCTCCTCATTTCCCTAACATAACATCTCTTAAGCCTTCACAGCTTTGCTCCAGCCATTGCCTCAGCTGGAAATGACCGTCCTAGATCTTTCTTTCATAAAAGCTGAGTTGGTTGCCAACTTCTTCCAGGAAACCTTTTTTGATACTGCTAGTCAAGCTATGCCTTTTTCCACACCCCAAAGAGAAAACTTGAAATTCTATCTAACCCTCATTTTGTTGGTAGTTTTCCACCCATCCCATCTCCCCAAGCATCACAAGTCCCTGACTAAGTCCCTGCCTACCCCCCATGCACACATGTACTAAGTACTCAATACGTGCCTGTTGAATGGTTTGAAATGACAAAATAGCTATTATCTAAGTAAGGAAGTAGACTCATTGTGTGAGACTCCAGAGGCAACTTAGGACTCAAAGGTGAGGTTCAGGGATAGAAGATTTCAGCCCACCAGAAGAAGGTTTTCTATCTGTGGTTTTGCAGTGTAACAGGAGGCCCTAATGGCACCATCGAAAGGGTTCAATCCCAACCAGGCAGGCAGCTGGATTCCAAAACCAGGGAGAATCCCTCCTGCTCAAAGATTCTAAAATTCTAAATTTATTACAAAACAAATAAACAACTTCAGTGCTTGGGAATTCCCATATTCCTCCATGTGAGAAAGCCTCATGGTTCTAGTCCACAAGGACGGCTGCTGTCTCTGCTGACCTGGCCACACACCCACAGAGGAAGAAGAGGGAGAGATACCCAACTGTTGTTCCTGAATTTAATCCTCAGCTTGCTCTTGTAAGCTCTGCTCTTCTAAGAAAAGGAACATGTGGGGGCAGCTGAGTGGGGTATGGGACTCAGGAGCATGTTTACCTCATCCAGCAAATGACACCCACCCCCTTGGAATAGATAGGGGCGTTTAGGAAGAATGTAAGGTATCTCCTGAGGGGGAGGAAGCATCCACAAAAACAGTTGCATGTTACTCAAAACCTGATGCTTCGTGTGAAAACTCTGACCTTCTCACTACCTTACCATGAGTCATGTCTCTACCATTTTTGTTGTACTCAATTAGATTTTTATCTATGTGAATAGTGCTCTGATACGGTTGCAAAATCACTATTTAAAAACGGTGAAGCAGAGAGTCTTGAGAAAAGGCTTATTAAAGCATCATGATACACAAGATAGAGAGCAGCTTCATATCTCTGAGAGAAAGGAAGGGAAGAAAAATGGCTCCATACCTCCATGCATGGCATCTATACGGATCTTTAGTCGGTTTGGACCAGAAAGCAGTTCTTTCAGTGCATTGAAATCAAAGATGTTCCTCAGCATTGTAGCATAAGCTTCCACTGAATCCACAATTTCCACTGTGAGAACAAGCAACATTAAGATGGGTGAACTAAACACATTAAGAAATATTATCCTTGGGGCGCCTGGGTGGCTCAGTCAGTTAAGCATCCGACTCTTGATTTTGGCTCAGGTCATGATCTCAAGGATCGTGAGACTGAGCCCCATGTCAGGCTCTGTGCTGAGCGTGGAGCCTGCTTAGGATTCTCTCTCTCTCTCTCCTTCTGCCCCTCCCACCCCCCTCAAAAAAAATTTTTTTAAGAAATATTATCTTCTAAAATGATTATATTGCTGTAAACCCACAATAGCTACTTTAAAGGGATAATTATCGAGCAGCTCCAATATGCCTGGGCTGTTACATGATCTCTTATTCAATTCTAACAATATTCCTGAGAGGTAAATGTTATTAGTCCTATTTTATTAATAAGAAAGCTTAAATTCTGAAAGGTGAAGTAACTTTCCCACACAGCTGGGATGGGGCACACATGGGATTTTTGACACAGATTTGCCTGACTGTAAATTCTGCTAGCTGCCATACTCACTCCTTGCCTATCACCATAGGAAACGTATTTTGGTGTCACAAGTAACAGAAAATGTAATGCCACTTTTCTTTCCTTTTTCTAGGCTCATTGCCATGGGACTTAATGGTAAAAAGCAGGGGGAAAAATTTTTTTTTTTAATTTTTATTTATTTGAGAGAGAGAATGAGAGACAGAGAGCATGAGAGGGGGAGGGTCAGAGGGAGAAGCAGACTCCCTGCCAAGCAGGGAGCCCGATGCGGGACTCGATCCCGGGACTTCAGGATCATGACCTGAGCCGAAGGCAGTCGCTTAACTGACTGAGTTACCCAGGCGCCCGCAGGGGGAAATATTTTTTATAAACCACTTTTCGCATGCACCACTAAAGGAATAAAACAAATATAAGAACTTAGTATTGTTCTTGTTGGACGTGCAGGGGTCAGAACATTTTTAGTTTAAGTTTAGTTAGTTTAGTTTAGTTAAGTTTAGTTAAGTTTAGTTTAAGAAACTCTCTACTGGTGTTTCCTAAACCCTAAAATTTGTCTTCAAGATGTACCAAGGCGCCAGTTTATCTTTGTTAGGATGCAACTGCCAGCTCTCGATGGGTAGGTTCAAACAAAAAATGCATTCCATCAAATTGCAATCCAGAGGAAAGAGTACCCATTAGAACGGTCAAAACACAAATTGCCTTACTAACCATCTCATCATTGTTGTGTTAATATGAACGAAGTTATAAACATTTCCTCCATCAATTACTGATAATACCTTGGCATTCGACCACAAAATGTCTACCACAGCTGCCTATGCAGGGAGTTTCAGTTTAGCCCCCCAAATGGCTGACTTTGATTGTACTGAATATTAGGGCAGGAAAAATAAAGAATCAAAGCCCAGACTTTGAAATCATTCACACCTGGGTCTGAATCTGGTTTCCCACTCACTGACTATGCGATCTTGAGCTTGTCATGTAAGCTCTCTCAACCTTTGTTTCCTCATCTGGAAAAACTGAATACAGATAGTGCTGCCCTCACAGGGCTCTGTAAGAATAAAGTGGGATAATGCACGTTAAGAGTTGGGCGTACAATAAAAGCTCAATAAAATTTAGCTATGAATGTAATCTTACAGGTCTTCTAGTCAAGGCTATTCATTTTATAAGTATGGAAGCCAAGGCCTAGAAAGTTGGAAATGATTTACCCAAAGTTACAGGGCTGACTCCTGGTAGGGCCCCGAGAGCCCAGGTCTCTGGACTCCCAGACCCAACTCCAGACCTGCTAATTAAGGCATGCAAAGCTTACTGACCACAATCTTTCCAAAACTGAAGACCCACTGTATTAAAACCTTGAAAGGCAAACTGTTCAAGTTGGAACTAGAGTGGGCAGTGGGGGAGGAGAGTCAACGTGCCAGTGAATGGTTTGAACTTGTTTTCCAGGTCAAACTGCTGCTTTCCCAGAACTCCAAGGTCTACTTTCAGGTCAGGACAAATTGCGTATTCTTCAATTGTCTTGCTGATTTGGAAGATTTTATCAGTTATCGCTTCTGGAGCAGGACCTGGAAATCAAACAGCGAACCGTGGGTCATTTCGTGGGACTGACATGAAAATACAAAGAACACAGAACTCATCCATTCCTCTTCATGAGCACATGTGCCACTCCATCATTTAGGAAGCAAAGTATCAAAATTTTCTAGAAGAAAATATGTTAAGGATCCTTCGTGCATGGCTTCTCATATGCAGGTTCAGCAGAATGAGAAGCATTCCACTGTCACCAAAAGGAAACAAATAATTCCCTTGCTAAGGATCAGAACCAGAACCCTGACCCTCCAAGGCCTTGGTGATTAGTTTATCCTAATGAACAGAAATTGACTATCCTCAAAATGACAGCAAACTCACCTCCATTGGAAATATTAAATTTGATTCCAAAATCTCCATTGGGTCCTCCTGGGTTGTGGCTGGCTGTCAAAATGATCCCACCAATGGCTTTGATCTTTCTAATGATGCAGGATACAGCAGGGGTAGAGAGGATTCCATTCTGCCCAATGACCAAGCGACCAATCTAAGAGAAGAAATCCAGAACGCACACTTGAACATCGATAAATCCAGAGCTATTGCACAGAAACACCAAAACAACAGGCAGATGGACAAAGAAATAGTATTGAACCAGAATGTTCTTTAATGAACATCTACAGCTTGGGTTATTATTATTTTATTATGAATTAGAATGTTACTGTTGAATAATATAATCATTGAAGTAGAATCAGCATTGAAGAACAAAGCCATTCCTTCACAAAGCCATTCCTTCAGAGAGTTTTTTGGGACTTTGTAGTTTTAAAATAGTGTGTGGTCTGGGGGAGCTCTAAGTCTCTGGCAAGAAAACAGTATTTGAAACAGTCTTTCCAGACCAGGTTCATAATTTTCACTGAAAAATTGTTAGAAAACCCACATTTTTATCCAATTCAATCATACTTTCAAACCACATTGGGGGGGGGTGAGATACAAGTTTAGCTTGTTAAAGGAATTCTACCCAAAGAGAAGGCTTTTTGTAAATCAAATTTTTTTTTAAAAAGTAAAAAGGGCAAACTTTATATGAAGAGTTTTACAAAATGCATCTCATAAACCTATCTTTCCAGTCAAGCCTGGATTTTGATATGGTGGTCTCCTCCATGCAGGACATACCTACCCATGTGCGGGAGTACCTGGGTTACCTGCTGGGCCTAAGGCAGAAGATGCTGGGGGTTATTACTGATTAAACCAATCAGAACTACCCACAGGTGGTACTTTGCTGTGTTCTTAACTCACCTTCCGGTACCTCTCACAGATGTTATCAGCACAGCTCCTAAATCTTCCCTCACTAACACGTAATTTATATTTGTTTCAACATGACCCAAGTTGGAAAAGAAGGAAGAAGTCCCATCGGTTCCTTGAACATACTTGGAGAAAACCTGACTACTGCATCAAAAGATTTATAAAATGAGGAGTTTGTGCCCTCATTCCATTCTCCCTTCTGAGAGAAGAAAGGGACAGGAATGTTTTAAACATTTCCATTTGTTATTTCTTTTTGCCCCACCCAAGATAAACATGCTTGAAGAAATGACTTACAGTGGAAAATGTGTCTGATGATACCTGGATTCCCTGGGGAAGCTTTTCTGGGACTGTTACCTCTGCCATCCTACAAGTCACTGAAAGCTTGCCTGCCTTATCATCAGCCCCTCGGCTGCCAACCATCTCCCAGGAAGCAGCCAGTTCATTTCAGTTACCTCTTGGCTCTCATTTGTCCATCTCAGAACAATGTTTGTTAGACTAATACATTTGCTATGCCTTGCCTCCCTCAGGAAGTGGTGATGACCAGGGTAGGTGCTAATAACTAGGCTCCTCTGTAGACCAGAGGGACCTGCTGACGGTGTGAAATCATTATTAATGATTATCACTGAGCCGCAGAGTGCTTTCTAAAACCCATGGCATGTTCGATTCATTCTCATAGTTGCTCCCTAGGACTGTTGTATAGATGAAGAAGCTGAGGTCCAAAGTTATGATGCTGCCCATTCGTCCATTCTTGCATTCATCCAAAAGCAATAATAACAAGTGTTTATGGAAAGGTGGTATGGGAGGCACTGGGATAGATGACAGGGCAAGGTCATGTGGCAAATTAGGAATCACAGCTGGCCATTAATAGCTAACTCAATACAGTGAGAACAGTAACATCTCTCCCTTCTAGCAGTTTCTGGGTTCTGAGAAGAGTGAAAGTCTATGGTTGAGCAGTTCCATAATTTCAATAGGAGGGGCTTAATTAAGGATGGCAATTTAATCAGCCAGAGTGGTGATGAAGTTATCTGGAAATTATACTTGCACATCAATTATACTGACTTGTACTCAGATCTTATATGTATTTGGTATGGAGAGGGAGACTGGTGAATGAATATTAACCTGCACCACCCGAGTCATCCCTTATTCTACCATTCTTTAGGGTGAGATCTGCAGTCAGTAATGGCCCAAGAATAAGGGGATTATATCAGGAGTAAGAACAAGAAAGTCAAGAGAAAGGAGCAAGGAAGTCCATGGTACCTTCTTTCTCTTCAGCCCAAGAAGAGTAACAGCTGATCAAAGCCTCTCCTTCCAGAGAAGACTCTCTCCTGTGAATCACCCTCGGGAATATTAATCCTCAACCTGATATTGAGGAGGTATTACTCTATTATCCTCCTTCCCTTGACAATGTCTGGAGCACTGCAACAGCTCCTGACTCAACCTCCCCTTTCTCTTTCCCACCTGTACCTCCCTTATTCTACCCTGGCTGAATCTATCCCTCCAACTCAGGCCCACCTAGTTCATCTTTTTTTTTAGATTAAAATATTTTATTTCCCTAAAAAGAAACAACCTTAGATTGGAATAACAAATCCCCTCTTCCATTTCCCACCTGTTTAGTTTGACTTCCTCCCATTTAAAAGGAATTTGGGTCACAGAAGAACATTCTAAGGCACCATTTAAATATATGCTTCTTGGGGCGCCTGGGTGGCTCAGTCCTTAAGCGTCTGCCTCCGGCTCAGGTCATGGTCCCAGGGTCCTGGGATCGAGCCCCACATTGAGCTCCCTGCTCAGCGGGAAGCCTGCTTCTCCCTCCTCCACTCCCCCTGCTTGTGTTCCCTCTCTTGCTGTGTCTCTCTCTATGAGAAATGTTAAATTTCTGGACAATCCTTTTTCCAGTGGCTAACCAGATCTGTACATTAGTGATGGGTTCCAGATTGTTTAGTTGAACAACTGACAAATTATTTTTATTCCCAACTTCGATACTCTTTGCCTTAGAAACAATTTTTGGTGTGGCACTTCCCAGTCTGTGATCCTGTCCTGAGAACGGCTGGAACACAGGCTTCGTTGACATACATACTTCGTTTTTTTTGTCTTCAACTTTAACATCCACCTCCTCTTTATCAAAAATTCCCTGTAATTCCAAAGGTAATTCCCCTTTTTTGATGGAGTTCAGAAACTGCTGACTTGCACCATCAGAGTAACTTCTGAAATCATCATTGACTGTGAATCCACTTTTCCATAATTTTATACTTACATCGACCTGTTTCTTCTGTTCAGTGGGAGACATGCATTTGGCACCAACCTTCTCAGCTTCCTCAAAAAGGCTGTCAACAAAATATTCACAATTTCTTTGACGATCATCACTAAGAGGTTGGTTGTCAGATCCTGTTTCACAAACCCACTCTTCTTTTACACTTTTGAGATTATCTACTTCTTTCATTCTTTTGCCTTACTCCGGGCTCGTCCTCCGTTTGCTCAGGGGCCGTGGGCGCCACCGCTGCTGTCGGGCTGGAGCCCCTCAGATGGGGAGCACTGCCGCCCCCAGACCCGCTGAGGCTCGTGGGGCCACGCCGCTGGGACCCAGCCCACCTCCCTGGGCCTCCGTCGCCGGGCACCGAGCGCTAGTTCATCTTTTTAAACCATAGTTCTGTGTCTCTCCTCTGCGCAAAAACCTTCCCTGTACTATAAGACCCAGAAATTCCAATTCTAGCTATAGACACAAAAGAAAGCAGGGACTCAAACCGGTAACTTGTACACCCATGTTCATGGCAGAATTATTCACAATAGCCAGAGGTCCATCAAGAGATGAATGCATAAACAAAATATGGTATATACACACAGTGGAATATTATTCCGCCTTAAAAAGGAATGAAATTGTGATACATGCTACAATATGGATGAACCTTGAAAACACTATACTAGGTAAAATAAGGCAGACACATAAGGACAAGTATTTGTATGATTCCATTTAAATGAGGTACACAGAAGAGGCAAATTCATAGGCAGAAAGTAGAACAGAGGTTGCCAGGGGGTGGAGGTGGGGGAGAAATGGGAAGTTATTGTTTAGTGGGTACGGAGTTTCAGATGGGATGAGAAAAAAGTTCTGGAAATGGATAATGGTGATGGTTGCAGAATATTGTGAGTGTAATTAATACCACTGCAAGTGTGTACTTAAAAATGGCTGACACACTAAGTTCTACATTACATATACTTTACAAAAAAAAAATATATATATATATATATATTTTTTTTTTCTTAAAAGAAAAATGCTTCCCTGGCTCCCAAGTGTCTACCAACTTACAGATAACTCCCTCTAGCTGGTACTCAAAGTACCCCCATCAAACAGCCTTTCCTGTCCTTCCCTCCCCCTCCTGCTACTCCTTCGTGCATAACACAGTTCACACTACAAGGAGGGATACCTTACTGTTTACCCGCCATTTTATCGTCAAACACGACAGGGAGCAAACTTAGTTTTCCTTTTAAAAAACAGGACCTGGTGTTTTCTTATGTTTCACAAAAAAACAAGTTCCACGTTCTTTGCCCTGCTGGCCATATATACATATTCTTATTTCTAAACATATCTCTAAGTTTAAAGCTCTGGAGACCAAATGAGATATCAGTATTACAAATGGGGCCCCACTAATGTCTTATTTTTGTATGTTAAAATTTCCTGTACTTCTTAGCTCACAGAAACATCATGTAAAAAAAATTTCCTATAAATGCAGACAGCTCTATGCAAATAAAAACAAAGGGAAACTTCTAACAAAGGCAAATTATATTCTACAGTCCATAAATGCACCAGAGAAATGTGTAATAAAGAGAAAAAAAAATGAAATGATCTTCATTTAGTTCACTAGGCTGAAGAGGCTTCCAAGAATCGGCTTAAGGGTGGAGTGGGTATTGACAGAGGTGAGGAAGGAACAATGACTTCTACCAGAATCTGTGGCAATAAATTATCTTTCCTTTACATTTCCTCCCTAGAGCTCTGTCCACAATCAAAGGGATGTTACAGGCGTCAGAATTGAGGATATGTTAGAAAAAGAAGGAATCAAACCATCTAGGAGGTGATAGGTTCTATCAGATTAAAGTGCTTTATTGGTCCACTAAATGTTTGACGTAATTCAATTTGGTTGCATGACTGCTTTAAATGCAACACTATTTTTTTAAAGTTAATTTAATTTTATTATGTTAGTCACCATACAGTACATCATTAGTTTTTGATGTAGTACCACACTATTTTAAATAAAGAACGCCCTTGAGAAGATTTCAAAATATTGCTTGGCCTGCCACAGCTCTAACAAATAGGCAGTTACCCTATTTAGTCAATTATTATCACTTAAATGTATTATTTAGCAAACCTTCAGATCGTAAATCTGAACAAGTCTATGGGGTCTGCCTGAATTACACATTCCTACCACCTCTTCCACACCCTTCAGCTCCACACAAAAATGAAATGAAGCCAAATATATTACAGCTAAGGGGACAGTGTACCAGATCCACTCAACAATCTAGATATAGGCGGAGAAATAATGTTCCTTTCGTTCTTTCTCTAAAGATTAAAAGCATCTTAATACTGTTCCCTTCGCAGCTCTCCTCAAAGGTGAGATTTATGGCATGTCACATTTTATCTTAAAAATGTGTATGCTTCATAAAATGTCATATTTGAGTGCTTTATCAGCAATTTTTACATGAGAGGCATTCAGATTCCAAAATGGGCAGGAAGGAAACTTCGCATTATAAACATTAGGATCTACAAACATTTTTTAATTTAATGTGGCGGTGTGTTTTTGTTTTTGTCTTTAATTTGGGTTTTGCAATCACGCCTGCTTGGTGTATTATTAAAATAGACTGACGATGAATGCCCAACACATGGGGTTGCCATGCTAAATTTTTACGTTCTCAGAACCAGAATCACTCCCAGAAAGGAAATGCAACAGATTTTTTAAATTCGTGAGTTCTGAGGGACTATGTGCTCCAAATTACTGCTAAGTATAATTTAAAACACTAAAAATATATTTTTGGTCCCACAGAAGAATCTGCAGAGCAAAAACAGCAACGTCCTGATGCCCACCTTCCTGCAAATCAGTGGGACTGTGCAGATTGTTAGATTATCAAGATCAATGCCTTCTGTGCAAGATTCCTTCTGATTTGGTTAATTCAGCCAATGCAGTTTTTCACAATGCAGAGCTCTTAGCAGAGCCTCCTTATATTATAGTCTTACAGGAGTTATTAACTCTACCCTGCTGCACAAATTCGCCGCACACAGGGCTTCTTTGTGCCCAAGGTCATTATAAGCAGGTTCCCCTGTAACAGGTCCTCTTGGTAGGCTTATACCTAACATTTTCCAATCCCCTCCTGGCATTTCTGCATGACTACCAGGATCCACAAACAACAGCATGCCCTGGCTTTTGTTTTCCTGTTTGACAAGTGACTGAACTTCAACAAGGAAGCCATTGAAAGAAAACAAAATCCTCCTCTCTCCACTACTCATTAGAGCCTTCTTACATAGGAGAGGGTACCCCTTGGAACTAGGTTAGAATGTAGATAAGACCGCTTAAGGCTGGGGGTGTGCTTTAAATGTCTAAAAAGCAACAGGTATTTTTTCAAGCAAAAGGCACAGAGTACAACACTTAAGGAGCCGAACTCACATTCCTATATCCCAATGTGACTAATGTAATCTCAGGAGTCATATCACAATATACGTTCTCTGAAGTCACAAAGAAACACTAACTGGATGTTAGTAGCAGGTGTACACAACATACAAATCTTTGTACTTTTGTATATTTCTGCAAAGTGAAGAAAGACACATAACAATAATTATCATATACCAACCCCATTGGCGGCCGCCATCTGCACTAGTGTTTCTATCGCCGATTTATTAAAATACCGCCCATCTCCACCAACCACCAGTGAGGCTCCCTGGCGATCTTTAAGGTCTATGGAAAAGAACAGACTCTGGATGAAATTCTCCAGATAACATGGCTTCGCCTCAAAACAATAGGTTTTCTTCCGTAATCCACTAGTTCCCGGCTTTTGGTCATAGTAAGGAGCAGTAGCAAAGGTCAACAGAGGAAGAGGACCTTCTTCCATTTTTCTATATTTCCCAGAAATCCATTCATCAAAATCACTCATCTTTCATTTTCACCACTTGGCTCAGCAAGGGGTTCCGGAGAGCAGGCAAGGGTCCTCAAAATAGTCTATCCGAACTGAAGCTGCAACAGTGTCATCTGAGTAAAACAGAGGTCGGTCACTCTCAACGAGGAAGCTGGGTTAAGTCCTTGCTGTCGTCACCCCTGGTGAAAAGTGAAGGGCCACACGCCCGCCCACACGCACACACAAAGCACATCTTCCAAGCTGTTTTGGTGAGGACACTTCTGCCCACATAACCACGCCAAATACCCTTCAATTATTTTTGCCTCATCTCCCCCGTTAGATCGCTCCAAAGGATTCTGGCAGCCTTCAGTCACAAACACCAGCTGGCTGTCAGACTCCCCTCGCAGAGCCCAGGCAAAGATGGAGCAAGTGCGGTCCCCAAAAGCAGGCTCATCGTGAACAGGACACCCTGGTGTAGCTCCCACTGCTCCCGACACCCCTTAACGCAGAGCCTCTCTGGGCACTCGCTGCTGAGAAGGCCGTCTGCTGCCATCTAGCAAGTTAAAGGTCAATCTTAAAATGGAAGTGAGGGATCTCAGTTACCTCTGGTTTCCTTACATCACCATCATTTTGATACCCAAGTCATTTTTTACCTCCCATGTGCCATTCCAGTTGGAAGGAAGAAAGTCGCCAAACAGAACAGATTTATTCATTGCCCACCAAGGATTTAGCAAAACAGCATTCAGCTCTAGAAGAGTAGATACCTACAAACATGCCTGAATGATCAACAGCTTGGTCATTCCCTTGAACTTAGGGAAATGTGGGAATGGAGATGCACCAAATCCTTGAAAACATAAGCAAAACGGGGAGGGAAAAAAGTATGTTTCTCTAAGTGCACAAGGTCTGATCAAGTTATTATCTGGGAAAATAATATGAACATATGATTAAGTTTTGTGTTTTCATTTTCTCAGGTTTTTTTTTTTTAATGATTTTATTTATTTATTTGACAGAGAAATAGAGAGCACAAGCAGGGGGAGCGGCAGGCAGAGGGAGAGGGAGAAGCAGACTCCCCGCAGAGCAGGGAGCCGGACGCGGGGCTCCATCCCAGGACCCTGGGATCATGACCTGAGCTGAAGGCAGGTGCTTAACGACTGAGCCACCCAGGCACCCCTGGTCCCTGAGATTTTATTAATGATCTATTTAAACGCATGCATGTGTCTTCCTTATCTAGTTCAGCAGAAGCTGACGATTAAGAAACTCCACTATCGAGGTTTTGATGAACTTGTCAAGGATGCTTAAAAAGTAAACCAGGACTAATTACACCACATGTTCGGAGGGTCCGAGATGCACTGGAGTCCAGGTTTTCAAGCGAAACATGAATAATCCCTTGATAAACAAAATCTGAGTATTGTCCTACTAACTTGTCAAGCAAGGTCCGAAAGCAAACGGGACTGGGAGCAGCAGACTGCCCTCTCTGCTCAGGGGGACGCTCTGTGCAGGACCAGCTGAGTGAGCGGGCCCAAGAGCCGAAGGCAGCCTCTGGCGGCAAAGCCTGGGCTGCTTCCAACGACAAATGGTGCTGGTCCAAGTGCAGGGAAGACCTCGAGACGTAACATTAAAACAATTCGCAAGACCACGTCTGGTAAGCCAAAAAGCAGTTGGCCAAAGAACACGTTTTATAGCTTATTTGGGGCTTTTATTTACTTTTTAAAAATGAAATTCTTTAGAAATTAATTTATGAAGTCAGCTTGCTGTACTGACAGTTTACATACCCACTGTTTTGCAATGACAATAAAGGCATTTTTTTATTCATTTTTTTTTTTAAGTCTGGTGCCAAGTTTTCTCTGGTTCTAGACAGGCTTGCAAATTAGGCCAGCACATGTGTCTTGACATATTTAATAATAGATCAAGATTTATGAAATATCAACCCCATAATCTTTTCATTGGGAATAACAGAGCAACCGACCACATAATTGGTAGTTTTCTTAACAAGTTCTTGCAATCCCAGGGTAGACTTAGGGGCACTTGGTCATAAGGGTGCGCCAAGAGCCCCAGCTGAAGCTTCTCTGCCCACACATTCCATCCTCTTCTCTGCTGGTGGTCTGCCGCTCTCTCTGTGAAGCTCAGTTCCTGAAGCTCGAACCAAGACAGTTAACATTTTGTTGGTTTTTTTCCCACGCATTGATTTTATTTAGTTTATGGTTAATGCAGATCAATTTCATAAAATGAGAAGTTACGAAGAATCAAGGCATAATTATGCAAATTCAAAATAGATGTTCAATATAAAAAAATACAAGCATAAAAGTGGGTTTGTTCACAGCATGAGATCCAACAGCTTTTGCTTCAAAGGATAGGAAAGACTTTTTTTTTCTTGAAGACTGTGGCCACATCACATGCTAGAACACCTCAGCTTACCAGTGTGTTTTCATGTGAGCCATAGCTTGTTTCTAAAAATATTTTTTTACACCGTAAGTGCTGTAAAAGCTGCACTTTTCCAGAATTAAACCTGCTTTTGGACCTAGCACCAGTTTCTAACTATCTAAAAACTAACTGATACAGAAAGTATTCCAAATGTAACTATTCTGATTCTTAAAAGTTAAAAAACTTTCTGGGTGCCTGGGTGGCTCTATCGGTTACGCATCTGCCTTCAGCTTAGGTCATGATCCCAGCGTCCTGGGATCGAGTCCCACATGGGGCTCCCTGCTCAACAGTGAGTCTGTTTCTCCCTCCCCCTCTGCCCCTCCACCTGCTTGTGCTTGTGCTCTCTCTCTCTCTCAAATAAATAAATAATCTTAAAAAAAAAAAGATTATCCTATTTAAAAAAATAACTTTCCAAAGTAGCTTAAAAGAAATATTGCAAACTTGGTAATGCTGGTACTCTTCCAATTACCTGATATGCCATCTCAGGGGTGATTATTATTTGCCTCTTAATTTCAAGATTTTTAAATATACCTTCCCTGTAGATCATCTTCACATTTTCAAAATTATTTAACGCAGAAGGAAACGGATAGTCGTGACTGAGCACCAAGAGATCATACATGTCTAACCTGTAGAATCAGGTCACTAAGTTAACCCAGTGGGTGAACCCAGCGCATCCCTCTTGCATGGAAATATCTAGGTGGGCACATGGACCTTTTTCCCTCCCTATGTGTGAGCCAGCCCTCCAGCGAGGCATGGATTGGGGAAAATTCCCTCTCTCACGGCTCTTGCATACGTCAATGAATACCCAGCAATTTAAGTGCACACTGAATCTAAGCCTCCAGAGGAAAGAGTTCTATACCCCAGAACAGAGAGTAGTAACATTGTCAGTGACTACATATGTCCAGCACGGTGTTGGTCAATATGCAAAACTAAAGCAATAAGATATAACCCTTGCCCTAGAAAAGCTTCTATTCTAAAAATGAGCCTGAGTCATAATTTTATGGACACTGTAGAACTCAACCCCATATAAAAATATTACCAGAAGCAGCAATGTTAGATGAACTGTGAAGTGTGGTAAAAAAGAAGGGGCATTAAGAACATGAAGCTTCCTATGACGCGTGGACTAAGTGGGGCAGCTATTAAGAAACTCATTTGTTTTAGCTCTCCAGCAAAGGTTGAACTTCATCTTCAGAAACGTTACTGTCGAGCATAGCGAACCCAATTTGGCCTAATGAATCTGCCTGCATTGCCGGTACTCCTTCACAGTGACACAAATTACATTTAAACCACATGGGGGATTTAAGGATTACTCCCTTCAGACTAGGAACTTTCATACTGGTCTTGGGTCCAATCAATTTCACGATGGCAGAGTTATGAACCCCTTCGCTCCCAGCCTCACAAAGACTCCAGCGCCCGTTCTGATCTGCAGATAGCTTCCTAGTAGAACACAACAGAAACTGTAGACTTACCCATCCTTTACTCATTCTCACTTTCTGTCCATCAGTAAATACTTACTGAGTAGCTAACTACCATGTTCTTTGGCTTTTGCCACAGTAGTGGACATGGGGGATGGGATTGCTAACCCTGCCTCCAGGTGTAAGCACTGGAAAGAAAGCGAGTCATCGGGCTAAAAGTAGCAGGGATCATTAGACCCCCAGCCTGACACCCTGCACTATGTGACAGCTGCAGGCGCCTGCCTGAGTGGTTGGGGTATGTGACCCAAGTGATGGGAAGACACTCATTCATTTCTCCCACCAACAGTAGGTAAGCATGTCATGAATGCCAGCACTGGGCTAGGCATCGCAGGATAATGCAAAGACCCCATGTTTAGGAGCCAGATAAAACCAGGGCTCAAATCTGACTTTCAACTGCATGAGAAATGTAATCGTGAGCAAGTTACTTACCTGCACTGAGCCTATAAAATGGGAACAGCTCTCCAGGTTGTCCTGGGAACTGAATCAGGTAATAGGTGAAAACATGTAGTGCTGTGTCTGGCAGCTAACAGATTACCAGTAAATGGTAGCCCCTTCACCCTCTCAATCCTCAGTCTCCTCATCCCTACAATGGGATAAGGTTTTTGTGATGACAACCTCACCAAGTGTCTAGGAAAGACTTTGTGAACTAGAAAACAATGTAAAGATATGAATTTTTTTTTCATATTCAGGAGGCAGAGGAGGAGAGAAAAAGGGCATGGACCTTTGTTCTTAAGAAGTTCACGTCAAGAGAGCGCCTGGGTGGCTCAGTCGTTAAGCGTCTGCCTTCGGCTCAGGTCATGATCCCAGAGTCCTGGGATCGAGCCCCGCATCGGGCTCCCTGCTCAGTAGGGAGTCTGCTTCTCCTTCTCCCTCTGCCTGCCACTCTGCCTACTTGTGCTCTATCTCTCTGTCAAATAAATAAATAAAATCTAAAAAAGAAGTTCACGTCACAGGAGCCACCACTGTGTGGTGGCCTCGGCCCTGTCCCAGAGGTGCATGTGCAGATCTATCAGTCTTGAGAGGTTGCAGTAATGGGGTGAGACCGGAGAAACAGCAGGGGCAAGACTACAAAGCCTCATGAACCACACTAAAGTTTATTCTGTAGGCACCAGAAGCTATGGAAATTTTTAAGGAAAAGGAATCTAAAACTGATATGCTTTTGGAAAGTTAACTGGCTGCCAGTGGTGCATCACATAGCCTCAAGAAGGAGAGACTGGAAAAAGATTAACAAGGCTGCAAAAAAGGAATCCTTCCTCGGCTGGGGTGGCTCTGAGGATCCTGGTCAGTGGGGTCTTGTGCAGAGCGGCTCCTCTGTCAGCCTCCTGCACAAGCTTCAACTTTAAGTCCCGAGGCTACTCTGAGCCCTGCTGGGATTTCTTCCTCTGGCATGAAGGCACCACCCAAACAACCTCTTTCCTCTGACTGCTTCTCCACACACTGTCTTCCACTCATTCCCTCTCTTCTCTGAGAACTGTCCCCCACCCACCCCACAAGAGTAGACTCCTAGAGCCAGGAAGAGGACCTAGCTCCTACAGGACCCTGTTCTACTACAGGACCCTGATGCCAGGCCATGATCGCCAGAGGTGGATGCCTGACCAAAGCTACATTACTCATATTTTCCCTCCCAGGAATCTAGAATTAGGACTCAAAAAAGTACAGATTCGATTCAGTTAGTCTTTGAACTGGGAAGATAGGTAATTTCAGGAGCTGTGGGGCAGGGACAGTCGTGTCATGAGAATATCCATAAATTGTGACCGATGGCCACACACTATGTGAGAATACCTGTATGCTATGCAGGATACAACTCTGGTGCACTTAGACATCTCTGAGATTTGTGGGCCAATGTACGGAAAGAACTGGAAAACTATTCAGAATAGAATCAAGCATAAAATAGGTTAGATGAATCTTCTCAAGAGGGTAGGGATTGCAGATTCAGTAGACATGAGAAGTAGGGAATGTGGTCTGTGAACGCAAGCTGCTTGAGACTCCCTCTTGGCATTGTGTTCTGGACTGGGGTGGTTTCCTATGCAGCTCTCCAGGCAGCATGCACTGCAGTCAGCTGACAATGTCACCCCAATTCAATTGGAAAGGTCACTCCTAACTATTTGGGGTGAGAGACTGGTTTTTGAAGAGGGCATTTTTTAAAAAGATATATTTATTTATTTGAGGGGGTCGGGGGGAGAGGGAAAGAGAGTCTTAAGCAGACTCTGAGTGGAGTGTGGAGCCCGATGCAGGGCTCAATCTCACAACCATGAAATCATGACCATAAGATCATGACCTGAGCTGAAACCAAGAGTTAGAAACTCAACCGAATACACCACCCAGGCGCCCCTTGAAGAGGGTATTTTAAACATAGAAAGATTGAGAATGAAGTATGGATATGAAGTAAATCAAACTCATATAGTGTACAGATAACAAAATAAATCAGACTTGTAGCACTAATAATTTTGCAGTAAGTTTGGGAGAAAATCTAAGTATATTTGATATTTTAAGTATGTTAGGAGAATCTGGGATATTAATTTATCTAACAGATTAGTCTTATATTCCCAATTTCTAATGTGTAGTTCGAGTAACCTATTTGGACTTATGATTTTAAGTTTAAGGAGGTAAGAGAATTTTATCAAAATTATAAACGTTGGGACATTCAAGAAAATTTTGTACCATATTTACAGTTTGGATTTTAAATCATCAGAGGCAGACAGTTTGCTGTAGTGTTTCAGGGAGTGGACTGTAAGGCCCTACTGACAGGCTGGAAACCCAGCTCTGCCAGTCACTAGCGGTGTAACCTCGGAAAAGTCATTTAACCACTTGGCGCATCCGTGGCCTCATCTGTAAAAAATAGGGAGAATAACAGACCCCCTAGCTCACACGTTGTCTGCAGGCATGGTTGCATGAGGTAATACACAGCAAGTTCTAAAACCAGAGCTGGTATAGGATGCCCTACAAAAGTGTCTGCTGTTATCATAATGAGATTATATGAGAACAACTTGAATACTTTCAAGATTTGCTTGTTAGACAAAGAATTTTAGAACTAAATCAGTTTATTTGATTTCTAAATTTGTATTCATAGGAGCTTGAGTAAATGAGTTTAGAACTAAGATCACATGCACACACACACACACACACACACACCATGAACTCCCCCAACTTACTCTGACAATTGAGTCAGCAGAGAGAGGAAAACAAAGCTGAGATAAACAGAGGGGGTAGATAGAGAGTGGCTGCCGAGGTTCCTCCCATCTCAGGCTCGTGTGAGGCCCAGCTGTCCACTCCACCCTTGGCTTTCAGGAGACACCTCTGCAACCTTATGGAGCAGTCCTCTTGGCAACTCACTGTAGTCAGACTAGCTTCCTATCACCTGCAACCACTTGCAGCTCTTCACAGTGCTGAGCTGGGCTCGGTGGTGCACGGCTCCCATTTGCTGGCTCTGAGCCAAGCTCTACCTGCTGACCCATCCAGGCAAGAAGAGCAAGAGAGGAAAGGCTCTCTCTTTCTCCTTTTGAGCAACCTCAATCAATAGCAAGGAGACAGGCAGAGTACCATTTACTAGTTGGGTGACCTGGGGCAAAATACCTAACTTCTTGGTGCCCCCACTTTCTCATCTTTAAAATGGGGACTGAAAATAATACCTATTTAGACTTACTGTGATCGTTTTGCATATACACAAATATCAAATCATTATGCTGTACACCTAAAGTAATATGATGTTACATGTCAATTATACCTCAATTTAAACAATGCATCCTTTAAAGAAAGTTAAAGAAAGAAAGAAAATAATATATATTGCATGGTTTGTTGTATAACAATGAGTTAATAAATGTAAAGAACTTAGCATAGCTGGTTCTAGTGTCTTGTGAGCCCTACATAAGCCTTAGCTTTTATTATGGCCCCGAATCAATCTGAAACTATGTTGCTGTGTATCATACCAATCTATGGGTATATATGTTTTAACAGAATTAGGAAATGTCCTTTAAAGAAAAAGAGAAATTACATTAAACTATAAAGAAGGTACAAGGTCTGAAGATTTCCAAGGGCTCGATGGCTCAGAGCTGTGCAGAATCTCAGGCTCAAAAAGATTCCTGGAGCATATTTTGAAATTAAAAACAAAACAGTGGCATCAGAGCGTGTACATCCTTTAGCATCTGTCAGCCTGTTGTCCATCTGTTTATCCACCCATGTATCCAGCAGTTACTACGTAAACTGACTTGCTGCATTCATTTCACCAAATGCTGTGTACCACGGGAAGAGGACAGACTCAAGCTGTCAAGAAACTTTTGGTCTAAAGAGAGAGAGAGATAAGTCAACGAATTGTTAAAAAAAAAAAAAAATGGAGTAAGAAGTGCTAATCTGGGAACTCAAGAGGGAGTTACGAGCTCCCAGAGGTGAGAGAGAAGGTAAGGAAGGCATTCCCCACCTCCAAAATGCCATTCTTAGTTCATGTGGCTAAATCTAAAAACAATCTTTGAAGAGGCACAGGGCTTAGAAGGCCTTTTCCTACATACTGCACTTGTGACGAGGGCTCCTGCTTTATTAGAAATTACCAATATTCAACCATTTTGACCTGTAAAAATGGCAATTTACATGTTTCATATAGAATTTTTATATGTACCTTTTATTTCCTTTTTGGAACATCTTCAAGACAATTTTCATTTAACTCCCTTAAGGAAAATGAAGGGAGGGAAATCGGAGGGAGAGATGAACCATGAGAGACTATGGACTCTGAGAAACAAACAGGACTTTAGAGGGGAGGGGGGAGGGGGGGTGGGTTAGCCCGGTGATGGGTATTAAGGAGGGCACGTACTGCATGGAGCACTGGGTGTTATACGAAAACAATGGATCGTGGCTCACCACATCAAAAACTAATGATGTACTGTATGGTGACTAACATAATAAAATTAAAAAAAAAAATCTATTAAACTCAGAAAAAAAAAAGAATATTCATTTGGCGCTAACAGAGTATTTTCCCATATTCTGACTATTACCAGAAGCTATGTATGAAAACCCCTTGGTTAAAAAAGAAAAAAAAAAAGTAAAAAGTATTTAAAAGTGGGTCTAAAGAATTGCTTGGTCACTTGTGGTTGTATGTTTCCCTCTTGTGGCGGAAAATGGAAAAACACGCACGGTTTCTCACGACCTCGCAAGTTGCGTGGCCCTAGCGGCTTCACCCAATTTGAGGGGGCCACATTCACCTCAGACAGAATGGGAATCATGCCCCCTGGAGTTCTGTGGCAGGCGGTGGTTGGCCCTCTATCACACAATTAAAACACGAAGGGATTTCTGGGCTTTTAAGAAAAGGAAAGGTATGGTGAGGTCGTTCTCTGTCTCATTATTAAGGATTTTTCCAACTGCATGGCCTGGCCAAACTAGGATGTCCGGCTGTAAAGGAAGTGAGTGAAGGTGGCCACAAAAGGGGGATGTCTTTTTCTGTGGAATCTTTGTGAGCCTAAGTTGCTATGAAATGGGGATAGTAAAGCTTCCTTTCAAAATTCTGAAAGCATATGAGAAAAGGCATGTGAAGTGCTTATCACAATGCCGACTCATTGAGTAGCAATCAATAAATACTATCCAAACTACCAAAATCAGAAAGACATGTTGATAAGGACTGATCACATCCTTCTAACCCGGCCTCTGATCTCTAGAGCAGGTTAGACCAGGCAGGAAATAATCAATGCTATAGGTGGGGCTGGGTGGTGAGATGTACAATGGGCCAGGCAAAAGGCTGGGGAAAGGGATTCTACCGCCCCTGCTCTAACCAGAGGGCTCTGGAGTCAGATAGGGCCTGGGTCTGAATCCTGCCTTTGCCACCTCTGGCTGTGTATGGCCTTTCTGGCCTCAATTCTCTTATTCGTAAAATAGAGACAATGACACCTGCTTGAAAGGTTGTTGTACGCAGGAAATAACCACAGGAGGTCAGTGTGTTGGGCAGTGTTCCTAGGGCTTTGTAAGCATTAACTCCTTAGATCTTCACAACAGCACTGTAAGATCAATACTATCATTCTCAGCCCCATGTTAGGGACAAGGACACCTTGGGATACAGATGATACAGATTTATCATCTCTCCAAGGCCAAACAGCTGGGAAACTGTGGAGATGGGTTTGAACACAGGCAATCTGGCTCCAGAGCCCACACTCAACCATCATGCTGTAAGCAGCAAATAATCAACAACCGCTTTTAAAACAGCAATCTATGGGGAGCCTGGGTGGTTCAGTCGGTTGAGCGTCTGCCTTCGCCTTGGGTCATGATTCCGGAGTCCTGGGATGGAGGCCCACCACAGGCTCCCTGCTCAGCGGGGAGCCTGCTTCTCCCTCTCCCTCTACCCACCCCCCACTTGTGCTTCTCTCTCAAATAAATAAATAAAATCTTAAAAAAAAAAAAAAAAAAGTCTACCTTGGGGCACCTGGGTGGCTCGGTCGGTTAGGCATCCAACTCTTGATTTCAGCTTATGCTCTCAGGGTCATGGGATCCGGCTCTGCACTCAGTGGAGAATTTCCTTGAGATTCTCTCCCCTTCTCTCCCCTCTCCCTCTGCCTCTCCCCGCCCCCCAACTTGTGCATGCTCTCTCTCTCTCCCCCTCTCGCTTTATAAAATAAATAAGTAAAATCTTAAAAAAAAAAAAAAAAAGGTCTACCTTGAGGAATGAAGCACAGTGGAAATCTGGATTTGATCCCAACTCTAGGTAATTTTGAGTATCTTAGTGATCTTAGGCAAATCACTCACCTTCTATTTCCTTAACTGTGAAACAGGGGTCTAAATATCAGTGTCTTCAGAGCTGTTGAAAAGATTAAATGAGATCTTAAAGTATATGAGCTTTGGTGGCCTGCACAACCCACCTGCATTTGGTGGACAGAGCACAGGTTGTGGGTTGAAAACTCCACCCAAAAAAAAAAAAATTATGTTGAATTCCTGACCCCAGATGCCTGTGAATATGACCTTATTTGAAAAAAGAGTCTCTACAGATGTGATAAAATTAAGATGAGGTCAGACTACATTAGAGTTGGTCCTAAATCCAATGACTGGTGTCTTTATATAAAGAGTGGGAGATTCGGGGACAGAGACAGAGGGGGAAGAAAAGCAAGTGAGGCCAGAGGCAGAGACAGGAGCTCTGCTCACGGTGACTATGGCCACCACCAGAGCTAGAAGAGGCAGGGGAGGATTCCCTGGAGCCTTCAGAGGGAGCATGGCCTTGCTGATGCCTTGATTTTGGACTTGTAAGCCTCTAGAACTGTGAGAAAATAAATTTCTGTTGTTTTAAGCCACACAGTTTGTTGTATTTTGTTATAGCAGCCCTATGAAACTAATATTAAAATTTTTAATATAAATAAATACAATTTTTTTAAAAAAGGCAAGCCCAGCTCCAGGGACAGCTGATCCCTCTGCAGCAGGGTGGCTGGTCTGAGGGAGAGGCCCTTTGATAGACCTCTCCCTCAGGTACCTTTCCTTTGCCCCAGAGTGCTTGGTTCTTATCACCAAATAACACAGTATGCGCCATGGCTTGGTATATACAAACAAGCCTCCTCCCTCGCTCAGTGAAGAGGAGAAAACACATTTTGTAACTTCGGTACCTGGAATGAAGAAGAGTGGACAGTCGCTAAATATTTGATGGTTGCACTTTTGAAGTAAGAGCATTCTATGACTAGCGTTTCTGAGGACAGAGGTGAGCTTTTCCAGATAGTTGCCCAGTGGGTCTCCTGTCCTGAGACCAACCTCAACTATAAAATTACTCCCAGCATCAGACGACTTCCCAAACCATAAGGCATCCACAACAGAGAACACTCTGCCTGAGTACTGGCATTTTAGGTAATTTCCACAGCACACAGACTTGTGCAATAACAATCAGGAACAGAGCTAGAAACTGCAATAGCGAAGGGAGTAGAGCTCGTTAGGCTGTGTGGTTGAGGCCCAATGCTTGGGCTGCTTCCAAGAGGAGCCCTGTATCATTGCAGGCAGAGAGATGGAGAGGTGCTCATTCTGGGAAGCAAACTTCAGTGCTGGGGAGAAAAGAGGTGAGAGACAGTCGGGGAGAGAGAGAGACTAAAGCTAACAGGAGGAAGAGAGGCCCACCCTGCATCCCAGCCCATCTACAAGTATTAGGGTGAGAGCTACAGGAAGCAGCACAGCTACACTGCATGTCTAATTTATTTTTTGTAAATTTTTGTGTCTTTAAATGTGTGCTTTAACTGAATGGACTGTGCATCCTACACTCTACAGTATGGATTTAGATCAACCAAGCCAAGGGAAAAGACTTGCCCTGATGACAACAGCAGGTCACATACAGACCACTGTAGGCCATATATTCTGCTGGTTAAAGACAGTCAGCAAACAGAGCTCTGATGCGTTATTGACCAAACCTCTTGGCCCAGTCCTCCCTATAAATAGCTTTTTAGGAGGGGGGTGGGGGGATGGGTTAGCCTGGCGATGGGTATTAAAGAGGGGACGTATTGAATGGAGCACTGGGTGTTATACGCAAACAATGAATCATGGAACACTACATCAAAAACTAATGATGTACTGTATGGTGATTAACATAACATAATAAAAAATAAATAAATAAAGCTTTTGTCACGAAAAATAAATAAATAAATAGCTTTTTAGCTTTGCTAACCTAAATCTCCATCTGTGATTCTCCATTCCTACCGGAGTCACAAGACAATTCTGAGGCTGCGTCTTAGGCTGGCCTGTGTGTAGAAGCAAGCATCAGGGGTTAAGGACCCGTGTGGTGATAACTCACCACTGGCTACGTGGCTGCCTCCTCCCTTCCTGCAAAACAGGAGTTACGAAGACTTCTATTTTAAAGTCTCAGCTTGTGGGCTTACTTTCCACAATGGCCTCGTTTTTCCCACACTCCCTCTATGTAGAATGTCTCCACTTTTTCCCGGCTTTCTTTCCATCATCCTTCAAGACCTGACTCGAACACTTCTGCCCTGGAAGCTTCCCCTGACCGCCTCCCCAAGCCCCCCTCCACAGGGCTCCCAATGGCACCCTAAAGGAGGCACCTGTCACGTTCTATTGTAATGCCCACTAGACAATGAGCTCCACAGGGTGCTGAGACTGTCTCGATGTGCTTGTGCATACCCCAAATACACAGCACAATAGTGAGCAACGACAGGGTACTCGGCAGATGTCTGAGGGACGAAAAGCACCTCCTCAAATATTATTCAGGAGAAGTTGCTGGAGCAAGCAGATCCAACCATTTACTAGAACCGCTATGCTAAAACCCTAAGGTTGCCGGGGGGCGGGGTGGCCTGGGTGGCTCAGTCAGTTAAGCATCTGCCTTCGGCTCAGGTCATGATCTCAGGGTCCTGGGATCAAGCCCCACATCAGGCTCCCTGCTCAGCGGAGAGCCTGCTTCTCCCTCTCCCTCTGCCTGTCGCTCCCCCTGCTTATGCGCGCTCTCTCTCTCTCTTTCTGTCAAATAAATAAATAAAACCTTTAAAAATAAAATAAAAAATAAAACCCTCAGGGGGAGACCTGGTGTGCAAACACCAAACACCAAGATTAGCACTTCAGCTACTCAGGACAGTTTTGCTTGTTTGGGGTTATTTGGGTTATTCTGGATTCTTTGGGTTACTTGGGCTGGTTGCTGTGTTCTTTTGAGATGAGATAACTAAGTATCAGGCTGATGACGTATTACTGAAAGCCTCAAGTTATATAGAACTGGTCCCCACCCCCCGCCCCGGCCAACACACACACAGGCCCTGAGCATGAAACACTTACGCTTTGTAAGAAAGACATTTCTGTTCTGAAATTTACAGACCAATGGGTGTGGAGCATCTTGATAGGTCACTGACAACGCTGAGAAGTAAAACTGAGAAGGTGGGAGCAGGCTGGGAGACCCTTAGCAAAGAGAAGTTTAAAGTGTCTGTATTTCCCATCAAAATTCCCACTAGCGACATGCTTATCATGACTATGTGTGAGGCATTATGCTAGGTGACTTCTGACACATATCTTATTATTTCCTAAACACATCTCCATGATATATTATTTTAATTTTATAAATAAGTTAAAAAAAAAAGAGTTCAAGCAGTTTTGCCCAAGATTAAACTGCTAATAAATAGCATATCCAGGAATGAAATTCAAGTCTTTCTGACATCAAAAGCATTTAAACTGCCACAATATTCTAATGTAAAACAAGTCGTTTTGATATCCCACTAAAGATCCTCAAAATGGCAAGATATCTTTACTTTCTGGTTATGCGTTAGCACGTCTGGGGTTTGGACTTTGAGAGATGCTAGATAAAATCCCATGTGGAGATTTGTTTTGGTAGGAGGCGTACATCAGTCCAGCGGGGTGACCTTCCTGAAGCGAGGGTGGAATTTCAAAACAACCATCCTAACGCACGTTTGGGTTGCATCTTAGAGTTCCCAAACCCTCTGTGTGCCCATTATTTAATCTTCATAAAACCCGCTGATAGGACTGGTATTAGAATTAATCCCATTTTACAAATGAGAAAACTGAGCTTTACGTCAGTTCAGCAGGCTCCATGATATTGTACAGTAAGTTGTGCCACTGAGATTTGCACCAAAATCTTCAATTCCAACCCATCACTAGGTACTGAAGTCGTTTGGTAAGATTCAGGGAGCCACCACGTGGCCTGTCTCCCATCTGGCATTACGTCAGAAGTCTACAGAAGCACTGTGGGTTATGGAGTTCTGGAATCTTCTCAACAATTATTCCCAGACTTTTAAATAGAACAACAAAAGTATTAGCCACATGCATTAAACCAGCGACTGCTCCCGGCCTCCACCCTTAGTTCACTCTCAGCTGAGGTCTCCCTCAGCAGAGATGACATCCTCATTCTCCCCTCCCCCGCTCAAGGCCAGGCTGGCTGCTCTCCTGTGTGTTCCACGAGTCCCTGAACTTCTCTCAGACAGCTGAAGTGGGTTGAATGGTAGCCACTGCCACCATCTCCCTGCAAAGGTATGTCCACCCAGAACCTGTGAATGCAGGCTTGCAGATTAATTAAGGATCTCGAGCTGAAACCATCATGGATTATCCGGGTGGGCCCTAAATCCAATAACAAGTATCCTTAAAACAGACGGAAGAAGAGAAGACAGACACATGTGAAGGCAGGGGCAGAGACTGGGGTGATGCAGCCACACACACGTAGGACACTTGGAACCACCAAATGCTGAAAGAGGAAGGAAGCACTCTCCCCTGGAGCCTTCAGAGGAAGCACAGACCAGCCAACACCTTGATTTCACACTTTGGGCCTCCAGAATTGTGAAAAAATAAATTTCTGTTCTTTTAAGCCACCTAGTTTATAGTCATCTGTCAGCAACCCTAGGAAACACACTAGCATTTGCACCACATTTTTGTGAACTACCTATGGATGCTCCTCGACTAGCTTGAGCATCCTGAGAACAAAGACTTTGTCTTACTCACCCCGGCACCCCCAGCCAACTCACACAGTGCCTGCACATGCAGACTGCTCAACAATGCTTGGTGAATGAATAAATCCAGGCAGTCCAGGAGGCTTACAGCAATGCCAGCATACATTCCTTGCAGCTTCCCGTCAGCAGCATGACGTTAGCCTGGGCCAGGTAACCGTTCCACAGATCCGCCCTAAAACAGCCATCTTCGACTACCCACTCCTGCCTCAGAACTCCCAACAAGGTAAAAGCCTCAAATCCATGAGCCTGTGAACCTCTGCCTCACAGACTGAATTCAGGGAATAATGTATGGCTACAGACAGAATAAGACATCTATGTGGTGGGCATGGTGGCAGACACACAAGACCTCTCCTCTGCCCTCCAATGGCCTCGGCGTTTGGAAGAACCATAATAATCATTAGAATCACCCAAATCTTCCATTTACTAAAGATAACGTCAAGCACTATGTGAGCACTTCACAAATTTTGCTTCATCCTCACATGAACATTTCAAGGCAGACATTATTACTCTTCTTATACCAAATCTACACATGGGGGAACTGGCTATGGCGAACTGTGGGATCGTGTTTTTCTCATGGATTTGACTACACAGGGCTCGGTGCCAACTGCGTGGCCCAGCTCAGAGAAGCAGTCTGGCTTTTGTAACAGGTGCCAACCTTACTCCCAATTCCATTTGAGTTTCCTACACTTATTTCCCGTTTGCTTCATTTTTAAACATACTTCATTTCATTCTGCTCCACAGAATGCATTTCTCAGAGTCCCCAAGAGGCAGCGTAACATAATAGTTTTATGACTAAAGCAAAAGATCTTTCCCCAGCCCCACCCAGTTATGCCATCCCAGCTCCATTTTCTGGCCTCTGTGCGACCATGAGCGAGCTCTTGGAGTCAGGTGGGCACAACTTTAACATCTAGGTCTCTGGTTTCTGTGGCTTAGAGCTGACAGGACTCTCATCCTAGGTCAGGGCCATTTTGTCTTCTTGTGTTTTAACAAACCTTCTCATGGTGCACAATTTCTAAATGCCTAACCAAAGCATGTTTAGATGTCTACCAGAGTGGAAGAGAACCGTATCCCCAGGCCACCATGGGCATTTGCAGAAGGCAAGCAGAATGCCAGAATCTCCCTCAGCATGAACTGCCTTCTAGGACCTTTTCTTGACAGGGCAGTGTTCTTGAACGGCACAAAATATGGTAACTCATTTTAAACAGTTATGCCAGAGCATCTTCATTTAAATTAGTGCTATCTCCTTCAAAACAATCATCTTGGGAAGCAACATATTTATTCAAACAGTGCTCACACTGCACTAACATTTCTGGAACTCTTTCTCAGCAACTGTCTTAACAGTCTGTGGCACTTCCTTTGAAAGTCTTCAGTCATAACAAATTTCATCCTCTGAGAATAGATTTGAACTTTGGAAAGAGACAAAAATTGGCTGGAGCCATGTCTAATGAATAAAGTGGGTGATCAAATCTTGTTACATCGTTTTAGGTGAAAAATGAGGCATGACTATAAAATAATGTGACTGGTTTTCCTAGGTGACCCATAAACCAACTGGCTGAAAAATAATTCCCATAGAGGAGTTTCAAAATGCCCCAAGCACTAGACGCATCACTGGCATTAAGTGTACGGTTCCCAGAGGGGTGATTTGACAGGGTACAATACTAATTTGGATATATAAGTTCAAATATGTTTGTAAAAAAAGAAATCTGATTGCTTACACTCGTGAAAATGAAGAAGCGATTCTCCTGGAGAAATTTCTCCTCCTTTTTTTTTTTTTTTTTGACAGCCTGCTCTGCTTTGGAGAGGAAGTCCGCTGAGAAAAACCTAGTGGTGATTTTCATTTCTTGTGTCAGTCCTTCCCCATCCAACCAAAGGCTCCTTGAGAAAGGGGACATCTTCATCTCTGTGTCTCCAGTGCTCAGGATAGCACGCACAGAAGCACGGGACACTAACTCCACTGTTCTTGACACAAACCCTTTGACTTTGCTTCTCGTCCTGCTGGGGCTTCCCTTGCTCAATGTAACTTCTTCTGCCTAGCAACCGAAACTGGGCCATGTAAAACCCATCCACTCAAATTTAGAGAGACCTAAGGTAGACTAGTGGTTGCTTAGAGCCAAAAGCATAAGGAAACAAGAGGGACTGACTGCTAATACACAGGGCTTCACTTCGGGTCATGGAAACATTCTAAAATTAGACTGTGGTGATGGTTGCACAACTCTGTGAACACATTAAAAGGTATGAAATTGTACACTTTAAATGGGTGAGTTGTGTGATATGTGAATCATATCTCAATAAAGTAGTTTATTTAAAAAGCCCTCCACAACAGGAATGCTTGTGCCTTGGTTCCTTTCTAAGATGGTGGTTGGAATAAATGAATAGTCAGGTTCTCTTCCAAAAATCTAGCTCCCTATATAAAGTTGTTTCTGTCTTCTTCTGTAACTCTATCACTTGAAAATGGCTTCGTGGTTTTCACCAGATTTGGAAAGCATGTTTAGGATAGTGAGGACTGCTGAGTGTCCCCCAACATCAGTTATCCCTTTCTGACACCCCCAATGTTTAGCCTGACACATAGCACCCAGAATAAAATGGATATATCCCAGCCTCCTTGCTGCTAGAGGAGGCCTTAGACTAAGTTTTGGCACAGAAGACGTGAGTAAAATTAATGATGTACATTATCTGAGAAAGGTGTGCCTTCATTCCACTTCCTTCCTGTTGCCTGGAATGACCATATGGTGGTAGGCAGCCACCTTGGATCATGCAGATAAGGGCAACTCACTAGGGAAGGCTGAGCAAAAAAGAAAAGAAATACAGAATCCCTTACACAACAGAACCACCACACCAGCCTAGGACTGCCCACACCCACTCTATTACAGAAAGGGTTCTATTACTATGAGCTTTTATTTTGTTATTTTGTTTAAGTAACTTATTTTTAGATTTCGTTTTCATAGCCAAACCTGTATGTTAACTAATGATAAAATCGGATCTTCTGCACCAGAACAGAAACTAAAATATGCATCAGCATACCTTTTATGCCATGGCAAAATTGTTACCACTGCTACCCTGGAAGGCAGACTACTGGTCAATCAAGCCTAGGCAAATGGGAGAAATTAAAAATAGGAGCGGCTGTTGGCTGCTTCTCGCCAGAGTAGAGAGGAGCTCAGGCAACGACTTGCCAGTCCACAGGCAAAAATGAAGATAAAGCTCCACTAAGAGAAATATCTTTGACTGTGGCCTGCAAACTATGTTGCCCAAGTCCAGTAATTTGTGACCTTGTAGAGCTGAGATGACCACTCTTTATGTACCCAAGCTAAGGCAGCTCTCCATGAAGCAGCAGGTGTAGAACAAAGGTCTGTGGCCTCAACTCTTTCCCAGGATTCTTTGCTAGACAATGAAAACTGACCCACCAGCAAAGATCTGATTAAGGATATTGCTTTCTTATTCAGCCTAGCTTTTCCTATCTCAAGGCAGACATCATTGATGGAGACGTCAGAGGAGGGACAGAGCAGAGAGGCCAGAAAATAAAAGCTAAAGTTGTCAGGCTTGGCGCGCCTGGGTGGCTCTGTTGGTTAAGCATCTGACTCTTGATTTAGGCTCAGGTCATGATCGCAGTGTTGTGAGATCAAGCCTCACATCGGGCTCCACACTCAGCATGGAGTCTGCTTGGGATTCTTTCTCTCTCTCAGCCTCTGCCCCTCCCCCCAAGCTCTCTCTCTCGCTTGCTCTCTCTCAAAATAAATAAATAAAATCTTTGGGAAAAAAGTTTTCAGGCTTAAAACCCTATCTATGTGAGAATTTTCCCTGTGGTTATCAGTACATAGAACTGATCAGAATAGGCCAGAAGAAGCCTAATAAGCTTTAGAAGTAATTATACAGTGAAACAAACCAAAAACTTGGTCTGCAAAAGCAACCCCTGCCTTCATACATCCCCCAACTTTCATCAGCAGAAAGCAGGATGCAAAAGCTATGCAGATCCCAAAAAGTCTCAAAACCTATTCCGCAGTGTCCAGGACTAAGTGAGCACTGAGGACAGAGAATAAGAGAGTCCCTCCCAGAGGGCAGAACCAGGGCTCCCTGTAGACCTACTCCATGGTCAGGGCAAAGAGTCTGCACTCCCCACCAGCAGCAGGCTGGTGACTGCTTTATTTATATAATTATGTAAGTATATATATTTGTTGGAAGGAATCTGAGCTGCTGCCGCAGGGGAAGAATGATGTGTTTTATAGATGGGAAGAAGAGTGGGACATGGTTATCTGCACGCCCAAAGAGATGACCCATGCAGAGATTTCTACCTGCAACTCCTTTTCTTAAGGTAACAGAACCACCCATTTTTAGCCGGCCACATGCCTCCCAATATAAAGTCTACATATTTTGCCCTTCTTGCAGTAAGTATGGAAAATCTAATCAGTGGATGGTGAGTAGCAGTGAAGTGTGCAATTTCCAGACTGTTTAAAGGGAAAAAAACGCTTTGCTCAATCTTTTTCCTGTGCCCACTGGCAGCAATGCGGTTGTAGTTATGGGGGCCCCTGCAGCCAGATGGGCAAAGGCAACACCTTCAAGACAGCAGAGCCGCAAGACTGAAGGAGGGTGGGTCCCACGGATCTACCATACTAGTCCTGGCCTGCGACACCCAGCCTATTTCATGAGACAGAGAAAAACTTCTTCTATTTCATGAGACAGAGAAAAACTTCTATTCAGTTTAATCCACTGCTGTTTTGAGTTTCTGTGACAACACCTTGAACCTATGTAATTGTACACATTTTTGACTTAAAATACAGGCTACACGGGGTACATCAAATTCACATTGGGAGGCAGTTAAAATGTCATCTTCTAGAGCCTCCAAATCTGAGCTATGACAAGACACTGGGCCTTGACGGGAACTCTAACAGAGATTTCAGATATGAACCGAGGAGAAAGCCACAGGGCCCAAGGCTGCATATTGCATGTGCTGAATTATGATTGCTATCCTTCTTATATGTGCAATTCTGAGTAGCAGCGGGAATGTGCAGTGCTACACGGAGTGAGAGGGGAAAGAGTCAGATTTAGGTCAGTGAAGCTAAGAGAGAGAGGCTCCCGAATTTGGCTAAAATATTTTACATAACAAAGGCTGTAGTGGCTAAGTGTTCCACTCTAAAGAACAGTCCTGTCCATTCCTCCATCTAACCTCTTTCTGCTATGTAGCCCCTCCAATAAAGTGGCCTCTTTTCTGTCCACATACTCTCCACTCTTCAAGACACAATTCACGTTCTATCACTTCTTTCCCCAATCCAGAATGTTCTCTCCTTTATCTGCACTCAACACTTTTTCTAATCCTATTCTTTGCACGGGTATGTATTTCTTGTGTCTTATCTCCACCAAAGATGGCACACTCCAGGATGGAAAAGGACAGTATCCTATTTATCCTGGTATTTAATAACAATTCCAACTCAGAAAGTATAAACAGGGGGAGAACAATCATTCATAAGCCCATCATAAATAAATGACTTTTTTTTTTAATAGGAGTTACACCATATTAAAAAGTGACCCAAAGATGATTCTCTGCCAAGTCATCCTTGCCCTAAGGATATCAGGTTTTAAGTAAGGGTAGCAAGGTGCCTCTACCTAACACCAGTTACCTCAGAGTCCCAAAACATTCCCCGTCCTGCCCGGTATTCTTTCATTCCCTTCTCAGAACTCTAGCTAGAAATATGTCCCTTCACCTGTGTTTGTAGTTGGCCTCATGAAAGTTCAGGGAAAGAGTGATCCATCCCAAATGGGAGATAGTGGTGTTCCTCCACTTAAGACTAAGTTCTCAAAGCCCCACTGGTTTGCTTTGAGAACCTGAGACCCTTAATCTCTGTGTCATGTATTTGATGCCCATTTTGGTGCAAGCAGTACCTGACACTAAAAGGGGATCATTCGTTTAATGCATGGGTTCTTAACTGAGGATCCTTAGACCCCACCCCCTAATAGGTCCCTGGGTAGAATTCGATGGGGTCTGTGGAGTCTGAATGGCAAAATAAACAAAATCTTTGTCTTAACTAACCTCTAAAGGAAATTTAGCATTCCCTTGAATTATGAATTTAGGCAATAAACCACAGAATTATTATTATTACCATTACTAATACCACCTGGGACTTTATCATCAATAGAAATCACATATATTTTCAGGGGCACCTTGGGTGACTCAGTCCGTTAAGCGTCCGACTCTTGATTTCGGCTCAGGTCATGATCTCAGGGTTCTGGGATCCAGCCTCGTGTCAGGCTCAGCAGGGAGTCTGCTTGAGATTCTCTATTTCCCTCTCCCTCTGCCCCTCCCCCCTGCTCATGCTCTCTTTCTAATCTTTAAAAAAAAATCACAGATATTTTCATATCGTAATTATCTTAAAATATTAAGATTACAGATATATCAAAATATCATTTATACTTATCACTATTCTAAAGTAAGATAGTATTAGACCTTCCACTAAATTTTGTTAATGTGTCAATAAAGAAGCATATCTATCTTGCTGTATCACAAATTTGGTTAATATTTTGATAATTTTATTTCCAATACAATTTTTATTTCCTTTGTAATTCTTTATATTTTATTTATTTTAAAATAAAATTATTCTGAGATGGGGTCTGTAGATTAAACAAAGGAATCCAGGGCACAAGAATCCCTGTGAATTGATGAAAGAAAACCTGCTTACTAACAAGCTCTCATGAAAGCATTTATTTATTTTTTTTTAAAGATTTTATTTATTTATTTAATTGACAGAGAGAGAGAGACAGCGTGAGGGGGAACACAAGTAGGGGGAGTGGGAGAGGGAGAAGCAGGCTTCCCCCTGAGCAGGGAGCCCGGTGCGGGGCTCGATCCCAGGACCCCAGGATCATGACCTGAGCCGAAGGCAGTCGCTTAACCAACTGAGCCACCCAGGCGCCCCATGAAAGCATTTATTTTGCTGATGATAATGATGAATTATCCTTCAAAATATCCAAACATTCATTTACTTGTGACTTCAAATTCTTCCCAATTCCTAAGACTGGTCATTTGCAGATCATTGGGCCCAAGAGCAATTTTTAGAGACTACGAATGGTTTGAACTGAGTTGTCTGCACTGGTATCTCTTAGACTTCTCAGTAACCGAAGCCCATAAATTCCTTTCTCACTGTGCTAATCTGAGCTAGGTTTTTGGCACTTGAACCCACTGGCTTCTGAGTAACATGGAATCCCTCTATATTGGCTGGGGCCACTGAAGGTAGAGGAAGGTGGGGGACAGTGCCGATATCTATGAAGTGTTAATATCTGCACCAGGTTAGGCCTGATTAACTTAGTGTCCCCACACCAGCAGAACACTGATAACACAAAAGTCCTGCCCCAGGCCCGTCCTGAGGTTCCCCCACAAGGGTCATTCAATCAGCTGCCAGGTGAGAAGGGACTACAGGTATTTTAAAACATACTGTTTCATTTAATCCTCAGATTAAATGGTATGTCTCATCATTTCCAACCTTTACAGACAAGGGGGAGGGTGGGGAAGGATCAGAAATCAACTAACTTGCCCAACAGTCTCCAACTCCTATATTTTTACTCTTTCCTGCCTAGAATTCTTCCCCTCGACAAATCCACCTTAGCAATTCCAACTTGCCCTTCAAGCCTCAATTCAGCTACCACTTTTAGTGTTCTAAGACCTCAAAAAGAAACCTCGTACCGTTTTCTGATGCCTTAGGAAACATCTTGCTAATGGGTACACAGAATAAGTCAAGATAAAGCCCAGAAGCTTAGAGGCACAGTTCAAAGCCCGGGCAGCTTGAAGCTGAGATGCTGAGTGGCTTGGTGGGGCCACTCTTGCTGCTGGGGGTTGGTCCTTGCCAACTCTCTAATGGCTCCCTGCACACCAAATGCTGACCTCTACTTTCACTTTTTGCCTTTTTTCATAAGAGCAAAAGTCCTTTGCAGATTTCTTTTGGTTTGCCATTTGCAAAAACAGGCATTTAACATAGGTCTTTCATAAAAGTGAAGTGGCATAAGACAAACTTTCAAAAAGCAGGGGATACCTCTACAGCCTTCCATGCTCTTCCCCCTTCAGTACCTGGCACATACCCTGAACAGTAACACCTAACGCACTGTACTTCTCTGTTTACTTTTTTTTTAATTTCATTTATTTACTTGAGAGAGAGAATGAGAGAGAGAGATAGAGCACATGAGAGGGGGGAGGGTCAGAGGGAGAAGCAGACTCCCCGCCGAGCAGGGAGCCCGATGCGGGACTCGATCCCAGGACTCCAGGATCATGACCTGAGCCGAAGGCAGTCGCTTAACCAACTGAGCCACCCAAGTGCCCCTCTGTTTACTCTTGTCTACCTCCCCTTCTACACTGTTTTTGCTGAGGGCAGGAATATTTTGTATCCCAAATACTTAGCACAACATAATAAATGTTTAAAGAGAATAAATGCATTGGTCACCCACTATACACTGGCTTTAAGTGCTGGAATTTGCTTATTTCTTTTTTGAAGATTTTATTTATTTGTCAGAGAGAGAGAGCACAAGCGGGGGGGCGGCAGGCAGAGGGAGAAGCAGACTCCCCACTGAGCAGGGAGCCTGATGTGGGACTCGATCCCAGGACCCTGGGATCATGACCAGAGCCGAAGGCAGATGCTTAACAGACTGAGCCACCCAGGTGTCTCGGTATTTGCTTAACTTAAAGTGTATTCCTCACCCTTCACAATTCAGGGCAGTTAAACAAAGACTCACTGAAAGTTACACTGTCCTAGGTACTACAAATACAGATAAAACCAGACCCTGTGTTAAAGAAGTTTACTTTCTAGGGGGTAGTGTCACATGTAAAGATTATTTCACTGGGATTTTACTAAACTATTCTAGAGGTATCTATGAGAAAGGAGTACTTCATAAGGGAATGAAAGTGGCAGAGAAAGGTTTCTGGGGAAAGTTTTTGGAAGACGCTACCTCAATTGATTCACACCATAAGAGACAAGTAGCATGCTTAAATCCCTGGTGAGGAGAGAGAGAGAGACAGAGGGAACAAAATCAGAGAGCAGAAAGCTGAGGACAGAAACCTAGGGAACAGCTAGGGTGTGCATAGGGCAAGCAGCCCAGGAAGGAACTCTCAAAAAGTGTGAGTAGAATCAGGAGAGTGAGCAAGGCAAGGGAAGGAGGACTTTAAAAATGCAAAACCTGTAGTGCCAAAGGCAACAAAAGGCCAAATAAGGCCTAAAAAAGTATTCAGTGGATTTAGCAACTAGAAAGTCATTAGTAACCTTGGCAAGAGCGATTCTGGTGGAGTGGTGGAGGAAGCAGAAGCCAGACTGCAGTGAGGTGGTAAGTGAATGGGTAAAAAATCAGTGGTGGCCACTGGCCAAAAAGGGGAAAAGCAATAGGGCAGTAGCTAAAAGGGGATGAGGTTTTAAGAACCTATTTTTTTAGTCCTAGCCTAACTTTTTCCTTTCCACCCCACATTACTCCCAAATGGACAACTTTCCATTTGGACCTTTAAAATTCCCACTATGCTGTCAGCAAGCTCCTTAAGGACGAGTCTTGTGTCTGAAATGTCTCTTTATTGCACACATTTCTCTGCACATGGTATAGGTTCAATCTTTGTTGAATGAATGAATGAATGAATGAAATGTATATTCCACACGGGTGATAAGGAATTGAAGGGCTCTACTGGGATACAGCTATTGTTCGCTCTTCTTTCAAGGGAATTTGGGTTATCTGAAAACTCAAGAGCATCTGCTATCCAGAGGACCTTCTCTCCTTGATGCTTATAAATGCTTGACCCAGGGAGGCAGATGTAGATGGGACCCAAGTTAGAATTTACAGACTACCAGAAAATAGATCTTTATAGATTCAAGGGTCCCTTTATTCCCAGAAGTTGGAACTGGCAGGTCAATGTTAGATTCTGGGTACTGCCACTGCAGTTCCTCTTTAACCTGCCTGGGCTTCAGTTTTCTCACTGGCAACTTGAAGATGCCCATAATAGCATCGACCTCTTCAGGCTGCAGCATAAATGAGATACCACATGTTTAGTGCTTTTCATACTGCTTGGCAAACTGACACTTATATGTTAAAGATAAAGTACTATTAAAATGAATAAAAATATTACTAAAGGGAATGAATTCCAGAAAAGCTGGTTAGAAGTCAAAGCTTATTTTAAATACAGAAAGAAAAACTCGTTAGAAAACTTTTTCCAAAAGTGAATGAATAACCAGCCCCAACTTACCTATTTTATAAATTCACCTTTTCATTTAACAGGTTTACTTAAAAATCTATTTCAGAGTTTCACCTATCCGAGCAGACCTGTCCATAAAGTCAGTTAACCGTCCTTAGCTGGTGGGGAAAGTGGGGAGGGGGATGAGCCAAGGTGTTGCATTAATTTCCTGGCCAGCCTCTAGGGCTTGCGTAAGAGTGCCCTTGGGTATGCAGTTTCTGTTCTAATGAAAATTCATCTCCAACTCCTTTAAGAAGCCGCCTTCTTAAAACCTCATCCCCTTTTAGCTACTGCCCTATTGCTTTTCCCCTTTTTGGCCAGTGGCCACCACTGATTTTTTACCCATTCACTTACCACCTCACAACAGATCTAGAAGCACCGCCGGTGCAAAGCCGTTTCAAAAGCCTGCGCCCCAGCAAGCAGGCCGTGCAAGGGCAGGAACTCTGTCCCAATACAAACGAGGGTGTGGGGAGCGAGACTGTGCAACCTCCTTCTCAGCCCCGAGGGCCTCACGCACCAGCTGGGCGGGCGCTCCCACCACCCCTGCCCCACGGCGTCGGGCTCCCTGCCACTGGGAAGCGCCAGTCCCAGACGAGAATAGCAGGCAAACGGGCGGGATGCGAGGGGTCCTGAGCAGGGCAGAGGCCGTCTGACCTTTCCGGGTTAAGGTGATTGCACACTGCGCTGAAACGGTATCTTCAAGTCACAGGAAAGGTGAACGTAAATGTCAAAGGCCTCAGCAGGAGGAGGGGAGGGGAGGGGAAGGGAGGAGGAGAAAGAAGGGCGGGGCAGGAGGCGGAGGGTCGGTCCGCCCAAGGTCAAGTCCGTTCGCCCGCCTCCGGGGAGTCGACCGAGCAGCTCGGCGGAGCCCCGCGGCCACCTTCCAGCACACAGAGACCTCCGCAGGGCCTCCGGGCCGGGAAGAGCGAGCGCAGAGAGGCGGGGTGGAGACTGGGGCGGCCGCGCGCGGAAGTGGCCGGGCCGAGCGCGGCGGGGGGCGGGAGGGCGACGCCGGGCGCACGCCACGGAGAAGTCGGCGGGTCCCTTACCCCGTTGGCGGCGGCGATGCGGACGATGAGCTGGATGGCCTCCTTCATGTAGAACCTGCCGTCCCCGCCCACCACCAAGGTGGCCTCCTGCCGCTGCGCCGGCTCCACGGTGGAGATGATACTCTGGATGAAATTCTCCGCGTAGTTGGTGCTGCTCTGAAACACCTTCACCCGCTTCCGCAGCCCGCTCGTGCCCGGCTTCTGGTCCGGGTACGCCTGGGTCTTAACCGTCACAATCTTCACCATGGTGGCGACTCGCTTCCTGGGGCCGGAGCGGACTCTGCTAGCCGAGGGCGGCCGGAGCTGTGGCTGCAGCTGCTCTGGGGTGAGGGCTCGGACCGGGTAGGGGCAACGCCACTCTCTCGCCTGAGCTCGGCCCTCCTCCTTAAAGGGACAGGGGACAGGGCCCTCCCTCCGCCGCTGGCCCCCCTTTCCAGGTCGGTGGGGTAGGGCCAAGGAAGAGCCCACCTCCGCGCCTCTAGTGCAGTGGGTGGAGCCTCTCTCATTTCCCCATCCCTCCCCACACCCCGTAAGCCAATCCACTATAAAATGAAATCCGCAGCTCCTCCCCTAAATGGAAGAGCAGAACCTGGGTAGGGAGTCTGTCATAGGGCAAGAGTTGGAGAGGGAGTGGGAACATTGCAGACTATAATGATTTCCTGTGGTTTGACTAGAGTATCATGTGTAAATAACTTTCTGGACACCTGTTCTTAGGGATAAAAGTGCCAGTCTTAGGTAGATTCATGACTCCTTATTCTTTATATTCTCCAAATATTAGGGTATTTGTATCAGAAAAATGAGTCAACTCCCAAGGTCTAATTCGACCTACTACTTTCCCTGCGTTTACTGATGGACCAAACGCTTTACTTGCATGGTTAGGGTGGATATACTGATAACTAAGGTTTATTGAATGTAATGTTTCTAATCCTTACTAAAGTACAAGTTTTATTTTTCCCTATTTCATGCTTACAACTGAGATTCAAAAAATCAAATGGCTTGTCTAGGCACAGAGATAAGTATACGCAGGAGGCCAATTCAGGTGGGTGTGACTCCAAAACCAGGGCTCTCACCGTGATTTGCCTGCCATGTCACCAGGTTTGATAACTAGGACATGTACAGGGAGGCCTTCATAAATATAGGTACAAATATAAGGTAAGGCTGAGTATAATTCATCATCAAAATAAGCCAGTTATTCATGTAATAGAAATTTGGTGAAGAGATGAAGGAGGACTGAAAGAGTTCATGGAGGATAGAGAGTCAACCAAAGAGACTTGATTATTAAGTAGGAATATTGATACTTTCCTTTTGGTTTAGCATCCCCCTTGATTTGTTGGGAGTGACTGTCTGCTCTGCTCAGGAAGTGTGTCATTTCTAGAAAAGCCACAGCTTTCCCCACCCCTGCTTATGAGATGTGTGACCTGGAGAAAGTAACTATGGGCATCCATCTCTTTACTATAAAATGAACATAAAACCTACCTTAGAGAGTTTCTGCAAGAATTAATGGGGGTTTGTATGTCTGTATTTCTCAATCATGGATACACAGTGTAATCACCTGAGACAGTTTTGAAACTACCCAGGCTCCAGTCCAAACAGATTAAATCATAATCAGCTGATGTAAGTAAACCACCTAGCATGGTGCCTGAAACATAACAGCCCTCAAAAAATATCAGGTCCCCTTCCCTAATTCCAAGACTAGAATTTATCTTTAGCCTGTGAGTCTGTTCATGCCCCTTTAATGGTTAATTGGTATATCTTGATCAAACAGAGAGGCGGACAGATGCATATAGCTGCTGATTCTCAGACTTCAAGTGTTTATATAGGTGTTATATAGATATAAGTATGGGGTTTTTTGTTTGTTTGTTTTTAAGTAGGCTCCACATCCAACGTGGGGCTTGAACTCATGACCTCGAGATCAAGAGTCACATGCTCTGCCTACTGAGCCAGCCAGGCACCCCTGTATGAGTTTCAGGGGCAAATAATATGTGAAAACTGAATCCTGGACTGCTGTTAATGATTTCTAATATTTACACAGAAGGGCAGAAAGCTTCACAGAGTAGTATCATCTTGTGAATTAAGTACTATAAACCACCTCATTTTATAAACTAGAGAACTGAGGGTAGAATGATGAATGTAATCAAAGTACCTAACTCTACAAAATGAAAATATAGCATAGAATCACAGTCTTAGAAATACCTACTTCATAGTTGTGTGGATTCATTTAGATACTGAATATAGAGTTCCTAGCATAGTACTAATAAGTACTCAGTAAATGATAATTGATTATTATAAAGTGGTAGGTTCAAATTCAGATCCCATGTTCTCTATATTCTTCATTATCTTTGGAGCTAGGGTGGGGCTTTCCGTTTAAGAGGATTTGTCCCATACTTCTTTCACTTCTGAAGTTGTAATAATTAGGGGTGCCTGGATGAGCCCCAGATGGTCTCAGTCAAACAAAACAGAAGAAGAAGAGAGAGTGATATATAACCTGAGGACTGTAAGGGTAAGTAGTATTTGGCCAAGTGAGAAGGAAGGAAAACCACTTCATTCCAGGGGAGGGAACATTAAAGGAGAAGATCTGAAAGTAAGAAGGAAATATATTGTCACTGAAGATTTAAAAGGCAGCCAGTATAACAGGAGCATAGAAACTGAGGGGTAGAGTGGAAAGCCTGATCACATCAGGCTTCTAGATGGTGTCAAGCATTGCAGTCTTTATCATGACAGCAATGAGCAACCAAAGGTTTTTTGTTTTAATTGCAGTAAAATATACACAACATAAAAATTACTACTTTAACCATTTTTAAGTGTAAATTCAGTAGCATTAAGTACATTTACATTGTTGTGCAAACTATAACAACAATTTACCTCCAGAACGTTTTCTGTCATCCCAAACTGAAACTCTATACCCATTAAACAATAACACCCCATTTCTCCTTCACTTGGCTCTTGGAAACCACTATTCTACTTTCTATCTCTATGAATTTGACTATTCTATTCTCAGATAAGTGGAATCATACAATATTTGTCCTTTTGGTCTGGCTTATTTCATTTAGCATAGTGTCTTCAGGGTTCATCCCTGTCGTAGCATGCCAAAAGGGTTTTAAACAGGAATACTGCAGTCACAATAACATTTTTAAGTGATCACTCTGGCTGCCTTGTGAAAGAATGAAAGGAAAAAAATGAAGTGAAACCAGATAGGGGGAAATGGTAGGCTGTACTAGGTCGAAGTCAATGGAGATGGACAGAAGTGAATAGATTCAAGATAGTTTCAGAAAGTGGAGTCAGGGCGCCTGGGTGGCTCAGTCGTTAAGTGTCTGCCTTCGGCTCAGGTCATGGTCCCGGGGTCCCAGGATCGAGCCCCGCATTGGACTCCCTGCTCCGCGGGAAGCCTGCTTCTCCCTCTCCCACTCCCCCTGCTTGTGTTCCTGCTCTCACTGTCTCTCTCTCTGTCAAATAAATAAATAAAATCTTAAAAAAAAAAAAGAAAGTGGAGTCAGCAGCTGATAGATTATACATATAGGGTGAGTGAAAAGGAGTAGTGCCGGGCGCCTGGGTGGCTCAGTCGTTAAGCGTCTGCCTTCGGCTCTGGTCATGATCCCAGGGTCCTGGGATCGAGTCCCACATCGGGCTCCCTGCTCCACAGGAAGCCTGCTTCTCCCTCTACCTCTGCCTGCCGCTCCCCCTGCTTGTGCTCTCTGTCAAATAAATAAAATCTTTAAAGAAAAATTAAAATAAATAAAATATACTGAAAAATAATTAACATGTAGACAAAGCTTTAGAAAGCACCTATATTGTTCAAAACAAAACAAAACACAATGTTATATTTGTGAACACTCAACTTCCTGTCTGGTGGTGTCAAGCAATGGTTGAAGAATCTATACTGAGGAATTTTACTGGGATAGTCTCCAGTTTAGGCCGAGAATGGTTGCCCAAATCTCTCTTTTTTTTTTCTTTTTAAGATTTTATTTATTTGTCAGAGACAGAGCACAAGCAGGGGGAGTGTCAGGCAGAGAGAGAAGCAGGCTCCTTGCCAAGTAAGGAGCCCAATGTGGGACACTATCTCAAGACCCCAGGATCATGACCTGAGCTGAAGGCAGACCCTTAACCGACTGAGCCACCCAGGCATCCCCCAAATCTTTCTGCTACCCAAGAGTTCTACTAGGCCTGAAAGGTGGTCTCTCAATTAAGAGAGCTCTGAGAGAATAGGTAAATTATAGATAATCTCTTACAAGAATTTTCAATTATTTGTAGCTGGCAAATAACTAATTGATGATTCCATATCAATCCATACAAATTAATGCTGAGCAATATTGCAAATGTCATGTTAGTTCATTTGTTAAACCCAAATCACAGGTTCTTCCTGGCTGCAGATTTTGTTCATTATGTTAAATTTTGATTTATTTGTAACTTACTGAAACAACTAGTTCCTACATATGGAAGCAATATGAAACCATTTAATGTCTTTTCTATTTGTATCCATAAGTCATTCAGGTGTTTAAAACTTTTATTTGAATAAAAGTTCATGGATATCTGGAGTCTCTGATTCTGAAATTAAGTTTGTTCCTGTGCCAAAATAATAATAGTTTCTGAACTCATGTTTCAGTGTCAAATGGTTATTCATGAAGCTATATGTGAAAAAGATTGATATATAATAAATGGGGCTTTTCCCTTAGAATTCATTTTTGGAATCTACTATAAAGGATATCAGTCTGAATTAATTTATATGAATATTTTATATGCAAATATTAATATTTCAAATGGCAAAAAGATAAGATTTTTAAAAATACAGATTATGAGGGACATTTTTTAAGAAATAATGAATGTCTTTTGTTACCCCATTTCACCAGTGTTCTTGACTATGGAATCAAGATGCTGTGGCAGCTCAATAATGGCTGCCTGAGAGAGATCCACATCCTAACCCCTGCAACCTGTGAATCATATGGCAAGAAAAGGACTTTGCAGATATAATTAAGGATCTTGAAATGGGGAGATTATCCTGGATTATTCAAGTGAGCTCTAAATGCAATCATAAGTGTTCTTCTAAGAGGGAAGCTGAGGGAGATTTTATTACAGAAGAAGAGAAGACAATATGACCAATGAAGCAGAGACTGGGGTGATGCAGCCACAAACCACTGAATGCCTGCAGCCATCAAAAGCGGGGAGAAGCAGGAAATACACTCTCCTCTAGAACCTCTAAAGAGAGCACAGCCCCGATGACACCTTGATGTTAGTTCAGTGATACTGATTTTGGACTTCTGGCTTCCAGAACTGTGGGAAAATTCATGTTGTTTTAAGCATGGTAATTTGTGGTAATTTGTTAGAGCAGCCATAGGAAACTAATACAAATACTTTGATTTTATGAGGGAGTATGAGTTAGGAAGCTCAAACTCATGTCCTGATTCCCTAGAAGCCTAAAGTGTGACGTCAGGTGGTAAGAGAATAAGAAAAAGAAGGCTATATTCTAAGTCTCTACCGGTGAATAAATAACAGAGATAAGTATATCAGGTATAGCACAAGAAAACAGGGAATCAAGAAATCATGGAGGTAATTATTTCCAAATTATTTTGCTCAAATTATATGAATAAGTTAAAATGTTTTTTTCTTGAATTGGCTAGGGATGTTTCATTCACTGTGTAGAATTGGATGCAACAGACTGTGAGTGTTCTGTATACCACCTTAAGGTTTTGAATACTCCCTATCAAAACTAGCTTTGACAGGTGTTAGCAGTTTTTCCTAATGAGTGAATTGTTTTGTTTCCTTCCTTTGACATTACTGACTCTTGTAGCTCCTGTTATATATTTTTCTTAATTCTAAAGATATCTTTGAAATAATTTATATTCATTGCCCTCACTCTCCTTTTATCCATCCATCCCTCCATTCAAATCATCTATAAAATACTAATTACATAGTACAAGTTGGTTAGGCTCAGATTACTCACCTAAGATAAGATCCTGTACTCAAGGAGTTAAAAATAGAACAGTCCAGACACATGTAGGAAACAAAGTATGAGACACAAAAAGGTATTCATTTTTAAAGCTAGTATTAGAATAAAAAAATCTCTAATCAATAATCAAAACTTCTACCTTAACAAACTAGGAAAAGAACAAATAAGCCCAAGGCAAACAAAAAGAAGAAAATAATAAAGATAAAAGCAGAAATCAATGAAATTGAAAACAAAAATAAAGAAAAATCAATGAAACTAAAAGTGTTTCTTTGAAAGAGCAATAAAATTGATAAACCTCTAGCAAGACTGACAAAGAAAAAAGATACATCTTATTACTATCAGGAATGACAGAGGAAATACCACTAAAAACCCCATAAACAATGCTTTATAAAACTCTCTACACATAAATTTGACAACTTAGATTAAATGGACCATTCCTCAAAATTCACACACTACCAATCCCTCCCCCATCAGATAAAATAGATAAACTGAATGGCCCCATAACTATTCAAGAAGTTGAATTAGTACTTCAAAACCTCCAAAAATTCACACCCAGATGGTCTCAAAGACAAATTGAAACGAACACTTAAAGAAGAAATAACACCAATTCCACACGGTCTCTTTTTGAAAATAAAAGGAAGAAACATTCTTGACTCATTTATGAGGTCAGTATTGCTCTGATACCCAAACCAGACAAAGACATTACAAATCAAGAAAACCAGAAAGGGGTGCCTCGGTGGCTCAGTCAGTTAAGCAGCTGGCTTTTGGTTTTGGCTCAGGTTGTGATCTTAGGGTCCTGGGATTGAGCCCCTTGCTTAATGGGGAGTCTGCTTGAGGACTTTCTCTCTCTTCCTCTGTCTCTCCCCCTGCTCTTGTGCGTGCACTCTCTCTCCCCCTCAGGAAAAAAAAAAAGGAAACTGGAGACCAATATTCCTCATATACATAGCACAAAAATGCCCAACAATGTACTAGGCAATTGAATTCACAATATATATTATAAAAATAGCATATCACAACCAAGAGGGGTTTATCCTGGAAATGAAAGGCTGGTTCAATATTTGAAAATCAGTGTAATCCATCACATTAATAGTCTAAAGAAGAAAAATAATGAATGACAAAGAAAAAAATATTCAACACTTCAGCATCCATTCTTGATTTTTTAAAAAAATCTCAGTAATCTAGGAATAGAAGGCAACTTTCCCAACTTAATAAAGGGCATCTATAAAAACATCTTCAGCTAACTTCATATTAATGGTGAAGGACTGAATGCTTTCCTTCCTAAGATTGGGAGTGAGGTAGGGAGATCCACCTTCATTATTCTTTTTTTTTTTTTTCTAAGATTTTTTTTATTTATTTAACAGAGACACAGCGAGAGAGGGAACACAAGCAGGGGGAGTGGGAGAGGGAGAAGCCGGCTTCCCGCAGAGCAGGGAGCCGGACGCGGGGCTCGATCCCAGGACCCTGGGACCATGACCTGAGCTGAAGGCAGTAACGACTGAGCCACCCAGGCGCCCCCCACCTTCATTATTCTTATTCAACATCATGATGGAAGTCTTAGCCAGTGTAAGAAGGCAAGAAAAAAGAAAAGGTATATACATTGGAAAGAAAGAAATGAAACTGTCCCTATTTGCAGATGACATGTTTTTCTATGTAGAAAATCCCAAGGGATCTACAAAGAAAAAACTCCTACCACTAATAAATGAGTTTAGCAAGTCTCAGGATACAACAGTAACATGCAAAAATCGATTATGTTTTTTGTATAGTAGCAATTTATAACTGGAAACTGAAATTTAAAAAATAATACCATTTACAATAGCTCATAAAAATAAAATATTTAGATATAAATCTTATAAAGGATGTACAAGGTTTGTAAGCTGAAAACTGTAAGATGCTTTTTGAAGAAATAAAGGAAAACCTAAATAAATGGAGAAATATACCATGTTCATGGATTGGAAGCAACACAATAAACATGTCAATTCCCCAAAATGATCAATACATTTAACACAATATCAATCAAAATCCCAGCAAGAATTTTTGTAGATATAGACAGCTAGTTCTAAAATTCATTTGGAAAGAGAAACTAGAACAGCTAAGATAATTTTGAAAAAGAACAATAAATTGAAGGAATCACATTACCTGATTACAGACTTACTATATATAAAACTACATAATGAAGACAGTGTAGTATTGGTGAAGAGAAAGACACATAGATCAATAAGATAAAATAGAGTCCAGAAATATACCCACACAAATATACAGGTCTATACAATCAGTTGATTTCCAACAAATGTACAAGAGCAATTTAAAGGAGAAAGAATAATCTTTTCAGCAAATGGTGCTGGGACCATTGACATCCATATGAAAAAAAAATGAACCTCAGCCCAAACCTCAAAACTCACACAAAAATTAATTCAAAATAGATCACAAATATGACTGTAGAAAGTAAAATTATAAAACTTATAAAAGAAGATAGAAATTTTTTGTGACATGGGGTTAGGTAACAACTTCTTAGACTTAACACCAAACACATGACCCAATAAAGAAAAAATTGATAAACTGGACTTCATAAAAATTAAAAACTTTGCTCTCCATATGATAGTTAAGAGAATGAAAAGATAAGCTACAGACTCAGAGAAAATATTTGCAATTCACATCTCCAACAAAGGATATACCCAGAATTTATAAAAAAGCTTCAAATCTCAAAAGTAAGAAAACAACCCAATTTAAATGGGCAAAAGACTTGAAGAGATGTCTCACTGAGGAGGCTATATACAGATGGTAAATAAGCATCTGAAAAGTTGCTCAGCATCACTAGCCATTAGGGAAATGCAAACTAAAACCACTATAAGATACCACTGCATTTATTAGAATAGCGAAAATAAAAAATACTGACAATATCAAGTGCTAAGGAGGATGCAGAGAAACTGAAACTCTCATACATTGCTGATGGAAATGCAAAATGGTACAGCCACTCCGGAAACACTTTGGCACTTTGGTAGTTTCTTAAAAAGTCAAACATACACTTACCATATGACCCAGCAACCTCACCTCTGCCTATCTATCCTAGAAAAATGAAAACTTACATTCACACAAAAGAATATGTAATCTGTGCATGAATGTTTATAGCAGCTCAATATTGCCAAAAACTGGAAATGGCCTAGCAAATGAATCAATAAACAAATTGTGGTACATCCATATAAAGAAATACTACTCAGGGGTGCCTGGCTGGCTCAATCAGGAGAGCATGCAACTCTTGATTTCGGGATTGTATGTATCTTGACCAGCTGTTTCTCTAACAAGTCTTGTAATCTGTCTTAACTAGGCTGTGCTCATATTAGGAAGCAGTAGATAATATTTAAGTTTCTTAGATTCCTTAATTTGTCTTTATATTTCTTATTGAGAGAATGATGCCTGTGAAGGCAATTCAGCCAAAGACTCAGAGAACCTCATCTGTAATAAATGTCCAGGCCTTAGCTTTTACAAGGAGAGCCATAAAGAGAGTCTCCACTTCAGTGGTTCTCAAAGTGTGGTTCATGGAACACTGGTAGCCTAAACCTGTTTAGGGGTTCCACAAGGCAAAATTATTTTTTTAAGATTTTATGTATTTATTTGAGAGAGAGAGAGCACAAGCAGGGGGCGCAGAGGGAAGTGAGAAGGAAAAGCAGACTCCCCACTGAGCAGGGAGCTCAAAGTGGAGCTCAATCCCAGGGGGCATTTACCTGAACCCAAGGCAGGTCATGACCTGAACCGAAGGCAGATGCTTAACTGACTGAGCCACCCAGGTGCCCTGGCAAAACTATTTTTTAATGCAAAATGTTTTTTTCCTTTTTACTGATAGTGCAAAAGCAATGGTGGGTAAGGCACCTTAGCATGAATCAAGATAGAGGCAACAGACTGCACTGTAAAGATTGTATTCTTCATTGGCACATACTACTTAGCTTAAAAACAAATGCCAGTTTCACTTTAACTCTCAACCCTTGGCTACATATTGTATTAATACACTGTGTGATGAAGAGAAAGTACATATAAACCACTTCTACTGCATTCCTAAGTACAGTGGGTGTTTCAAGGGAAAGTCCTTATTTGAATTGAAAGTTGAATGAACTACCTTATCATTTATACCACTTTTACTTGAATAAAACAAAACAAGACAAAATAAAACAAAAAAGCCTCACAGGAAAAAAAAGTATTAGTTTTAAAATAGAAGCTCAAGAAGTAGAATAGTTTCTTCTGGATTGGAGAAAGGATTAAAGGCTTCATGAAGGATGAGGCATTTAAAAAAAAATGTTAAAGGTACAGAGTGTTAATACTTGTCACAATTTATCTTCTCTGACAAAGCAGTGCTCTATACATATGTGGCACTCAACAAGTATGTGATTGACCTATTGCGTACGATATTAATAGGCAGAGGCACAATACAGGAAATTCTAGGAAAAGTAAAGACATGAGAAAATGCCTGAAATTTCTTTCTATCCTTTTCAAAATTCCTCTTATCCCTTCAAGTTCATTTAAAGTTCTAGCTCATTCCTGATTCTTCCAGCCCACACTAGTCTTTCCAACTTGTCCAAACTTGTTCTATCAAACTTAGTCTAATACCTTAGTGTAATACTTCTCCAGATTTTAAAGCTCATGCTTCATTTCCTTTAATAGTTATTAAAATGTGCTTTATTTTACATTATTAAATTTTGAAATACATTGTACTGTATGACTAAAAACAAAGCATTACTTAGCTTCAAACTACCCTCTTTCATTCCTTCAATCTTCTGGGAGTCTTATTCCCCTCAAAAATGTTGGGCAAGCCTTCCCCTCCTTTTTTGTTCCCATGCCTTCACCTGTAGTTTATGCTTAATGATCAGTGCTTACTAATTAAAACTTAATATTATTCCTTAATAGGCTAATATGTAACACATTTTCTCAGCTCTTTTTCTGAGGTCAGAGATCATGTCTACTACTTCTCTATTATAACTAATGCAATATGTAATAGAAACTTGCTAATTGGATATCCCTGTGTACCATTTACCAGACTAGTCATCTAAATTTTTACTCCCTTGTAAGAAAACAATTCTTTCAAAAGCTAAATCCAATTTTTTGCAACAGATATTTAGAAAAAGGCACAGAGAAATTTACTTTTTAGCAATGCTGCATACTCATATCTGAAATTGCTAGAAAGCTTATAGTACTGGTATTCTATAACCAGCAGTACTGTATTTACATTAGCCTCATTCAGATGACTGAAATTAAGCTGGCAATGAATTTAAGTTGGTTGATCTTGTGTTAAATTGCAAAGGAAAGAGTAAAATTAAGAATATGTATAAAATGTTGGATATTTATCAATTGTGTCTAAAAGAAATTGAAAAATGTTTTTCTTTATTTTGGGGGAATGGAACCATACCTCTAACCCCTTTATAATATGTAGGTCTTCTTTTTAACATTAATATATATCTTTATTTTATTTTTTTTAAGATTTATTTATTTTTAGAGAGAGAGTACACGTGAACGCAGGGGTGGGTTTGGGGAGGGGCAGAGACAGAGGAAAAAGAATCTCAAGTAGACTCTCCACTAAGCACAGAACCCGATGTAGGCCTCGATCTCACCACCCCAAGATCATGACCTGAGCCAAAATCAAGAGTCAGATGCTTAACTGGCTGAGCCACCCAGTTGCCCCTTAATATATGTCTTTAGAACTGTTAATATTAAAAAAAAAAGAGAGAACCTATTTTTACTTTTTTATAAAGTAGTCTCCATGCCCAAGGTGGGGCCTGAACTCACTACCCTGAGGTCAAGAGTGGCATGCTCTACGGACTGAGCCAGCCAGATGCCCCAAGAATCAATTTTTAAAGTACAAATTGACTTTGGTCAAATATCACAAATATAAGCCACTTGTGAATAAGTGGCATAAGAACTAAGAATCCTATTCTTCATCTTCCTTAGACAAAACTAGCCATAGTTAACAAGTACAGATACTTTTAAGCAGCCAAAATCCTTTACCTCTTAGACTTACAGCAACCATTCCTAGTCCTGCCCCCACAAACTGTCTCTCACATTAATTTCATCTGCTTTCCCTACATCATTTCCACTATTTGCCATCTTTTTCCTCCAATCATTACATAGTTCTTTTTTTTTTTTTTTTGCCCAGAAATCAAGCTAAGCTGAATAGCAAAGATAGGCTTTATACTTCTAGATAAAGCTAGCAGGGCCATCTTAATATGTCCTTATACTTGTAACTTCACGAAGAAGTGAGTCAGTATCTTTTTAAGAGCAGAAGACTTAGTATCTACCTCACAAGTTAGAAATAATTTTTATATATTCTCTAATAGGATGGGTAAATATGCCCGTGTATAGAGAGATCCTTAATATACAATATATTTCACCAAAGCAGTCTTAGAAGTCATAAAGGACTTAACCCAGTGCTGAGAAATATTATCAGTTGGTCTCTCTCTCTCTCTAATGAATATTATGAATAATAAGTAATATGCTCACCCTCTGGTGGCCAAAATCAGAAATATATTTTCATTTTCCTGGATTATATCCAAAATATGATTAGTGTGGTGTATTAAATTTCTGTATCATATTCAACCTATACCAAAAATAGATCTAAAAGGCGGCTTCTGGCTTTATTTATTTATTTTTAAAGATTTTATTTAGTTGACAGAAAGACAGACAGTGGTTCTATGGTATATACTGGAATTATAACTGTCCCTGCTTTCAGCCTTTTACCTTTTCAGGTAAAACTAAACAGTATTTCCTGTACAGTATGATGAGTGCTACAACAAAGAATAAGCATGAGTTTTTAGGGCCACCAAAGTAGTCTTGGTAGGGGCTTAATCGGGAAGGATTCTTAGAAAAAGTGACATATTCACTGAGACCTGAAGGAAAAAGAGGGAGTAGAGAGACAATTATTATTCTATAGAAAAAACATGGCATCCGAAGGGCCTGAGGTAGGAGACAACGTGGAAACTGGGGGAAGCCACAGAAGTGTGGGTGAAAAGAAGTGTCAGAGGTGGGAAGAAAATCTGAAGAATATCAGAGAGAAGACTTTAAAATTACAGGGCACCTGTGTGGCTCAGTAGGTTAAGCATCTGACTCTTGATTTAGGGACAGGGCATGATCTCAGGTTGCTATCAGTGATACAGCTGGGACCAAGATGGGACTCATAGCCACATTTTGATCAAAGGTATTGAGAAGTAGCAGAATATGCCACCCCAAAATGTGCCACTTTAACATGTGGATTGTTTTGAGTTGAAGGCACTTAAGACCCAACTGACTTGGGAAAAGCTTATTACCTCTCCCTGAACTGCCAGAAAGAATTTAGATAGCCTGTACCAGGAAGAGAGCTATTACTAGAGATAATTTTTTATATCAGAAAGACTTACCTGCATGGCATGGCAAACATTTGTTTACCAAACAGTCACTCTTCTCATCTTCCTGTGAATTGTCTTCTTCCCCTTTAAAGCCCCAGACTCCTATCCTCTCTCCTCTGCTCAGGATGGTATATAAGCCTCAACTGGTTGACTACCTGTGAGTCTCATGTATTTGTCGGGCTCCCATATGTACATAATGAAATTTCTTTTTCTCCTGTTAATGTCTTATGTCTATTTGATTATTAGACCAGCCAATGAATCTAGAAAGTGAGGCCAGATACTTGGTTCCTGGACCTATTTTGAAAGCAGAGGCAGAACTATGGTTGTATTAGTTGCATTATTAACTTAGCTTCACATTCTACCTTATGCCCTACTTATGTTTTATGCATCTCTTAACTTCATACACAATAAATCACTAACTTTGCCTTTTTTGCCCCTATTCCCTGTTTACCCACTGACTGTAGAAACCTAATGGGGACCAGATGGTAACATCTGTCTTGAAATTATCTGATGTATCTGATCATACCAGGTTCCAAATGGCACCTCATTGTCTGGAAGAATGCATATCTCCAGATTCTTTTAAGGCCTCTCACTTCATGGTTCAAGAAACTCTTCACCCTCCTCTCATGTATTAACCTCCTTCATATATATAAACTGTCCCTAGGCTCAAAAGGGTAAGGCAGCTTTGGGAATGATCTCCTGCCTTCTTCTTCGGCTGCTCTTCTGATAATAAAGCTCCCTTTGCTTAAAAACTGGGGTCTCAGACATTGGCTTACTGTGTATCAGGTGCTTGGACAAGTTTAAGTTCAGTAACAAAAGAAAGAAGGGAAAATTTTTTCCCAGCAACAACTTGAATGCCTTTAGCTAACTACTTCTTTGAGTAGTCTAGGGATACAACATCCTTTTGCCTGAGGAAAGCTGAAATTCCATACAGGTACCACAAGATACTATGCATGCTCTAGTCCAGCAAAATGTCTATTGCCACTAACATGGACTGAAACACATGCATTATAGTGTACTTTCCCATCTCCTGGATGGCTAAGGCTCCAAGTTCTGTGAGTTAATGCCATTATATTACATTCTGTCCTGTCTCATCTTATAGATCACTTTTGGCAAGAAAGGGCAGAGGATACCAGAGCAGACTGCATAGTTGAAGAAACTGCATATACATTTTCTTTAGAGCACCAGTATTATATTTGCATGGCCTTTGACATCTAAGAAGATTGTGAGATTATGGTTCAGGTTAGAGATCCTCTCATCAGGGAAATCATTCCTGAATCTGTGATTTGCTGCAGATTAAGTTTTCTCATTTGTTCAAATATCAAATCACTCATCAACCACTACCATCAGTTGTCATGTCTACTGTGCTATGGTGCATTAAGACAAGAATCCCCTCAGAAGTAAATTCAACATCCAACTCCAGACCCATTGCTCCAATCGTACCTGCCTGCCAAATGGCTGCCAGTATGGACGATGGTGTAACAGCTTCCAGGGCTTGAATACCTACAGGCCCAGAAGGGGTTGGAGGAGGAAGCATCAGCCAAAGCTGAAGAGGTGCAGCAGGAGGTAGAGGCTGCTGGTGGAAAGGTAGGTTTTGAAGGGGCTATACATCATCAGCAGCAGTAGCCACAGCAAAGAGAAGGGGCCCAGGAGGCCCCCTGGTCCTCCCACAGCCACATGCCTGTGACCACAGTGGCATGGATGGGAGTCTGTGACCTGTCACGCTCCTGGGACAGAACAGTGAGAAGACAGGGTGAGAGCCCAAGACACTAGCTGCAGCTGGCCTATTTTCATTTTCTTTGAGTTTATTTTTTATGAGTAAGATTAAACCAAAAGTATACAGGATTTTGTAGAATTCATCGAATACTAGTTTTTAAAAGCTTACCTGTAATTTATTTTGATTTACTATTGGTAAATGAAATATGCCCAGATTTCCCATTAAATTAATAAGAAAGCCACACATTAAAAACATTATTATATTATTTCTATTTTATATTTATATTTTAATAATAAAGTATATAACATGGGTATAAAATATAAACACATATAAATTGATTATTGTTTATGTACATCAGTTAAATTGATTAGCATTTAGTTTATCAACAAATAACAGACTAAACCTGAAAGAATTCTTAGTTTGACAGGCTCAAGTAGAAAACAATATTTAAGATATAAGGGAATACACACAATAATATATCCATTCTTGTCGTTCATTCAGAGGCATTACATGTTGACAAACCTGCATATAAAAATAGAAAACTTTTATTTTCCTTTCATATATTTTATTTCTGGCTAATTTTTAAACAGGATAACATTTCTAGACCCTATGCAAAAAATATCCCTGTGCAGATAAAATTCTATACCATTTGTCCTTAGTGGGCATCTACAATCTATGATCTGATGTCTAACAGAATAATCTGGCATAAATTCTACTCAAATATAGTAGCTGATATTTGGTGTATATAAATGTGGGGTAGGAGTAGTAGAAAAGGGAGTAGTGGAAAGGGGAGTAAATACCCTTTTTTCGCTAAACCTAGAGAATGTTCTAAAATCCTCACTGGGATTCTGTAGAATCTCTCCTCTTTATTCAGTTCTAGAATGTTTTAGGATTTCATGGACAGAATGAAGAAAAGAATAGGAGGCTTTTTCCTTTTTCCATTCACTAGACCAGTTTCAGGGTCCCTGCCTTTGAGCCCCAGGCTAAATAGAAACCCACAGTTCTGCTAACACTAGAAACTACAGCTGTTCCTGGCTCTTGACTTAGATGGTTGTTATCTAAAACTTAGAGGCATTTTCTCTTTCAGGTTACATTGGAAAACCTTAATAATGTAGATAAAAATATTTTGGATTAGCAAAATTCCCATTTACTATAAACACTACTTTGTCTTTCTATATGATGTTGCAAAGTGCTTTCATATACATCATTTTATTTTTATCTTTACATTAACCTTATGAACTACCTAACACTAGTAATAGTATATTAATTTTACATAAGAGACAGGAACAGAGTGGCTAAGTGAATCTCTCATAATCACTCAACCAAATAGTGAGAATTGGACTAGAACCAAAATCTCCTAATATAGGATGATAATAATATGAATATCATACTTAGAATAATTTTCTACTTTATTTCATATTTCTACTTATTCATACTGTTATTAGTAAAATGCTTTTTCAAACTGATAAAACAACAAGCTTTAATTAGAAAACAATACATTACCATTGTAGATTTTGGTGCCACTTCTACTGCAAATATGTTCAGTCCTCTGTTGTTTATGCAGTTTTTACTTAGCTCATTGTTGATGTGAATAATCACTTTATTATCTGACTATAAAAAAAATTTCATAAGTTGCTAGTCCTTTCTTTAATAAATACAAATAAAATGATTATTACAAAACATTTTATAAGTCTTGTGATAGAGGTATTCACAGGGTCTGCAGAAACATAGAAGATATTATAGAAACACAGAAACATTAGCTCAGACTGGGTTAGCAAGGAAGACCTTATGGAAGAACCAATACTTGAGATAATAGATCACAGATAATAGATAGCCTCTAAAATGGATAGGAAGCAAGAGAAAGCAGAATGAAGCTGGTGAATGAAAGAAATGTAGGCGCCAAAGTATTCCCCTGCTAAGAAAGCTACAAGCACTCCCTAATGACTACAAATTGGGCAGTATAACATTAGACTGCCTGGATTCATTTCTCAGGTCTACTACTCAGCATGTGACCTTCTGCAAGTTATTTAGCATCCCCATGCTTCAATTTCTTTGTGTGTAAAATGCGGTTAGTACTTACCTCATTGGGTTGTTGTGAGAAGTAAATGTGTTAATAAATGTAAAGTGCCTGACAAATGGGAAACTCTAAAATATTATTATTACATCATTTTGGTGCAGAGCAGTTTAATTTTCCTTGAGGGAAAGGAAAGAGATGGAGGGTTGAGAAATGATAGCTAACTACAGAACAGAGAAACTGTGGTAAGTTAGTGACTCCCATCCACCCTTTTAGTTCTAATAAGACATAGAGGGCAGAAGGGAAGGCATGCTGGATCTTAGGAATCACCCTCCAAAGCTTTATGATCCACTTGAAGACTGGAATCTCCTAGCTGGGAACTCTGTTTTTATCAAGTCCAAGTCCTCTACCTCATTTTCAAGATAATATATATAATCTGGACCCATACCACCTATGTTATTTATCTTTGTAGTACTCCTCCAAATAAAGTTCTCTGTTTCTGCATTGAGGATATTCCCACTATTTCCTCTATTCTTCACATTAACCCTCTTACATGTTACTGTTTCTCTGCTTCTAACGGCTATCTCTGCATATCTTTTTTTTTTTTAAGATTTTATTATTTATTTGACAGAGAGAGACACAGCGAGAGAGGGAACACAAGCAGGGGGAGTGGGAGAGGGAGAAGCAGGCTTCCTGCCGAGCAGGGAACCTGACGTGGGGCTCGATCCCAGGACCATAGGATCATGACCTGAGCCGAAGTCAGACGCTTAACGACTGAGCCACTCAGGCGCCCATGTCTCTGCATATCCAATCCTAGTTTGTCTCCAATCCCATACCACAGTCCCCTTCCCCTCATTCCCAAGTCCTTCCCCAACTTCTATTGTCCAAACTAACATCAACCACAAGAGATGCAAATAACAGTAAAACTAATGCACAAATCAACAGTACTATATAATTTAACATTTAATTATTCTCTGATCTCTTTTGAGAGTATTAATTCTGTCTTCCCAACTAGTCTATAAACTCCTTGAAAGCAGAGACCATATTACACTGATAGTGGCCTCTACTGTGACTAGGAGAGTTAGTTACATAGTATATACTCACATTGACTCAATACTCAGCCAAACCTTAGCACTTTAAGAAATTCATGGTAAGCATAAAAATAATGTAAGTCTCACCCAGGAACTAAAAGAAATAAGCCAACAGTCCTAAAAATCCAACCATCCTGAGTAAGATTTTTTTGAAAATTTATGTTTCTAGAAAGCTGGGTATCTCTAAGCATTTATGTATGTATTCTCTTGGCCTGCAATATCAGTAGTAGCAGGGATGGTAGCTAAAGTTAGCAATAAGTGGCTTGATAAAAATAGGTCCTGGGCAGTGGAATATATTAGATAAAATGATGACAGTCTACAGAATTTCTAATATTTCAAAGTGTGGAAAAAGTTGGGCTAAATTTTTTCTTTACTTTATTTATATTTCTTTAAAACCCAATGTCTGTTATTTGAAATAGTTATGTATGTGTGAAGATTTTTAATAACAAACTAAATAAGATACTTTGTACCCAAATTATGCTCTATCTTCAGAGATCCCCAAATATTTAATTTTCGTAATACAATTATCTCAAACTTTTAAAAAATGCATAAAAATTATCATGCTCAGTTTGAATTAGAAACCTAAGAAAGAATTGCCCATTATAAATATTAATATAATGTGATATTAATTACTGTGCAAGAATAGAGTAAGAAAGAAGATGGAACATATTAGTAAACAATGCAGTTATGAGGAGAACCACCTCATAAATAATACCTTGTTTTCAATAACTGATGTTATCCAGGTGTCACGCTTATACGTATGTACAATTATATTTTCATAGCCATCCATTACCCTGGCATCGCCTTTGTTAAGGACAGATTTACAAATGGCCTTCTCAAGTTGCCCACTGCATGCCTCCATATGGACAGCTTTAATTCTTGGCTTGCATTTGTCTGCATAGATATTGATGATAAATGGGCATGCCTGACAAGAAAGAAAAAGTGAACCTTGTTTTAGCTTTCTGATAGAATTAAAAATAAATTATTTGTTATTAATATGTTTATCATATGATTTAAGAAGATATACTCTACCTTCTAGCTTGTCCTCATATACCTTTAGAAAGATTTTAGTACTATGAATTCGATAATAAAAAAGCATAAAATTATGATTTTTTGTTAGCATATTAACTGACAATGTTCACAGAAAAGGAAAGAAAACTATAATCTCAAGCAAATCAGTAATCCTGCTATCAGCCCCCCACCACTCCAGCAACCCTCAGTTTGTTTCCTGAGATTAAGAATTCCTCATATCAGGGAGATCATATGATACATGTCTTTCTCTGACTGACTTATTTTGCTTAGCATAATAACCCCTAGTTCCATCCACATCATTGCAAATGGCAAGATTTCGGGGGTTTTTTGATGGCTGCATAATATACCACTGTATATATATATATGACATCTTCTTTATCCATTCATCTGTTGATGGACATCTTGGCTCTTTCCATAGTTTGGCTATTGTGGACATTGCTGCTATAAACATTGGGATGCAGGTGCTCCTTCGGATCACTACATTTGTGTCTTTGGGGTAAATACCCAGTAGTGCAATTGCTGGGTCGTATGGCAGCTCTATTTTCAACTTTTTGAGGAACCTCCATACTGTTTTCCAGAGTGGTTGCACCAGCTTGCATTCCCACCAACAGTGTAGGAGGGTTCCCCTTTCTCCGCATCCTTGCCAACATCTGTCATTTCCTGACTTGTTAATTTTAGCCATTCTGACTGGTGTGAGGTGGTATCTCATTGAGGTTTTGATTTGGATTTCCCTGATGCTGAGTGATGTTGAGCACTTTTTCATGTGTCTGTTGGCCATTTGGATGTCTTCTTTGGAAAAATGTCTGTTCATGTCTTCTGCCCATGTCTTGATTGGATTATTTGTTCTTTGGGTGTTGAGTTTGATAAGTTCTTTATAGATTTTGGATACTAGCCCTTTATCTGATATGTCATTCCCCCTGCACTATTCTTTTCTAGTTTGGTCTCTGGCTTGTTTCTTTCAAAATGTTTTTTAAATGACTTTATTTATTTTCCATTTAATTAATCATTCTCCTTCGTGGAATGTAAATTCCATAAGGGAAGGAATTCTGACTATTCTATTCACCACTGATCCTCAGTGCCTCTTTATTACAGACTTACCACATGGTAGGCATCCAATAAATATCTATTAAATAAATAGTGAATTTATACATATTGATGGTCATCTTTTTAGTTGGGGGACAAAAGATAAAAGTCTGAAGTTAGTAGAACAAAAGCAGAAATTTTTATTTTTAAAGAAGTTTTTAAAGATTCTAACCTTTGGAAATAATAAAGTCATTTTTATAAGAGAGACAGTAGAGTGAAACATCATTGGACTAGAAAACAGAAGATCTAGGTTTGTAACTGGATTTTGCCATTTGCTAGCTACGTGACCTGGGGAAGTCACTTAACTTTTATGAAGTTTAGTTTCTTCATTGAAAAAGTAGGAATAAATAGTATATATTCTGCCAAGGGTTGTTGGAAATACCTAATAGGTAATATGTGTGAAAATATTTTACAATGTAGAATTCTAAAAAAAAGAAAAGATTATTTATGATAGTTATAAGACTATATAAATATATAAATCCTTTGTCTTTATATTTATTTTATTTTATTTTAATTCCAGTATGTTAACATACAGTGTTTTATCAGTTTCAGGTGTACAATACAGTGAGTCAACAATTCCATACATCACCCAGTGCTCATCACAAGTGCCCTCCTTAATCCCCATCACCTATTTTCACCAATCCCTCCCACCTACCTCCCCCTACATGAATCCTTTAAATCAAATGTTACCACATATATACATCCCTATCACTAATGGAAATTACCCAACATTTTTATACCAACTAGCTGATTATGAATTGTTATTTTCTCCTTCTTGTATTACTGTTTGCTGGTGTAATCCAACAACTCTATAACCCTTACTGAATGAGGACAATGTTTTCACTGTTATTCTGTAAATCAAAAGTATCCATGCCAAGAACAGAATTTTTGGATGCCCCAGTACCAAATCTTGACTTAATGTTGTTTGTAGATGAGTCTTACATTAGAGAAAGAAAGAAACAAAAAACAATACCAGGCTTGACATACAATAAGTTGCCTCGTCTCTTGGAAAATCTGTTTCCTTACCATGAAATACATTCAAATGACTAAATTGTGGCTCTCTCTCAGACATAGGAGAGTAAAATATATAAACTAATAGCTAGTATGCTTTTAGAATAACTGACTTTTTAAAAATGCTATAGAAAAAAGGGGGATTTTTTCCCCCTCTGATCAAGTACCCTTTAAAAATGAAGAAGGGGGAAAAAAAAACAAAAATAAAATAAAAATGAACAAGGGGCGTCTGACTGGCTCAGTCAGTAGAGCATGCAACTCTTGATCTCAGGGTTATGAGGTCAAGTCCCACATTGGGTGTAAAGCTTACTTTAAAAAAAAAAAAAGAACAACAAATACATTATTTGATACCTAAAATAATGGCCATAAAGGAAGAGACTCAAAGTAAAAGAAGTTCCATTGAAGCTAATACACTATATTATAGATACTATACAAGTACTTTAAAAATATTATAGAAACACTTTAGAAATATTATAGAAATACTTTTACCAGATCATTATACTAAACAGACTGTTCTGACTAAAGTCCTTACATAAAACAACAACAAAATAAACAAATCCATGGAGAAGTTTAAGGATTCCATCATAGATATGCAAAACCGGGCCGGCCAAATTCTGAAATACTGTGTATGATCATGTTCTAAAAACCATAAGGGTAAGATCTGGCAAAACCAGAATGGCCACCTGGATACTAGATAAAATCCTCCATGAAATAACTCATTCCAATAGGGATAAATTGGCTATAATATTAATCGCTGAGGAAAAACTTTCCTAAGATAATGAAAAATGTGGTTAGTCCATGCTTTATCTGTAAGTAAATTAACCTGGAAAAATTGTAGTACATAAACTGGGACTATGCTCCAGAAGACTCTCTAAGCATTTCCAAATTGATTTTATACAGTTGATTCTTTCTCTATGATTTATGAATATGTACTACTAAATACAGTACATTTATTTTCAGGATGGGTCAATATATTTCACTGTTGAAAAGTCATAACCGGGGCACCTGGCTGGTTTGGTAGAGCATGTGACTCTAGATCTTGGGGTTATAAGTTTGAACTGCATGTTGGGTATAGAGATCACTTAAAAATAAAACCTTTATTTATTTTTTTTTAATTTTAAAAATTTTTAAAAGATTTTATTTATTTATTTGAGAGTCATACAAGTGGGGCAAGGGGCAGAGGGAGAGGAAGAAACAGACTCCCCACTGAGCAGGGAGCCGGATGTGGGGCTTGATCCCAGCACCCTGAGATCATGACCTGAGTTTAAGGCAGATGCTTAACTGACTGAGCCACCCAGGCGCCCCCAAAATAAAACCTTTAAAAAACAAAACAGGGGTGTGCCTGGGTGGCTCAGTCGGTTAAGCATCCAACTCTTGGTTTCAGCTCAGGTGGTTATCTCATGGGTTGTGGGATCAATCCCCGTGTCGGGCTCTAGGCTCATGAAGGAGTCTGCTGAAGTTCTCTCTCCCTCTCCCTCTGCCCCTCCCTGTGTGTGCTTTCTCTCCCTCTCTCAAATAAATAAATCAATCTCAAAAAAAATTTTTTTTATTTCAGAAATCCTTCTTGCCTATGGTTTCAAAGGTCAATGCTATCAGTAAATGCTATAAAATATCTTAAATTGCTCTTAACTAGTTTCTCATATTAAAAGGCATGTGTAGTAGATACAATATTATTCATAGATTAGATGCTGATTTTGCACCATAGGCAGAATGTGGGATTCACTGAACGTTAGGTTAAAGTAGGATATAAAAATTTATTGTAACTATTCACCTCCTATTTTTAAAAATGGCAAAAAAAAATTATAGAGAACTTTTCAGAAAAGAGGTTTATGAGGGATTTTGAATGATGTCAAAGCTAGAACTTAAACCAAAGTCTCCATACACCCAAAATTTAAAATTTGTTGATGCTAGTGTTACCCTCCTAAGTTGATTTATTTACAGAAAGGACAGATACTATTTTTAAGAATATGAACGACAAATGTACTGTTATCTGATACATGGCCTGAAACTCATAAGTTCTTTATTTCACACCTGACACAAAATATAGAATTTAAGAAGTCCTCATTTTTATTATTTCTCTGGTTTACTGAAACTCTTAATAATGATAGCTAACACATACGCAATGCTATATATAAGCCAAGCACCATCCCAAGTGTTTTACAAATATTAACCCAAGAATCAGAATTCCACTTGTCATACAGACACAATCCCCTTATTCTTAGGCTTTATTCTGTTAGGACAAAGAATTCTCTATAGACATGAGACTTTAGCAACTAAAATAGCCATCACCAATTAAGAAATATAACTTTTTAATTACCAAATATTTTTCTGCATATGATATGCTCAAACTCCTTTGTTCCTGAATTATTTAAATGTTGGGAGTAACTAAATTTCAGGTAAGAACAGGAACTTGCATAAACTAGCAGAAACACTGCTGCACTCACAATTCATTCATATATTGAAGTTCAAGGATCTGAGTGCCCAATTCAAAAGTCATGTGTCAGGAAAATGTTCATGGAGTAAAATATTATGGACATTAAACCCATTGCAAAACTTTCAGATTGCTTTACCTCTGTCAATTCCAGAGCTTTATTATAGCCCATTGAGTGCAGAGTTACCCAAAGGTCACGAGGATCTCCTTCTCGATCATTGGCTTCCATTAGATTCAGATCCATAAAGCCCTGTCTTGTTAGTTCATTCTTCTTGGTATCAAAATTGTCTGTTAAAACAACCAAAAGTTTCTTTGTTACATAATTTTTCTTTAAGATTGATTTTTTATTTCAGAGAAAGAGAGAGCAAATGGGGGGAGGGGCAGAGGGAGATGAAGAGAAAGAAGCAGACATCCCGCCAAGTGCAGACCCCAACGCAGGGCTCCATCCTACGACCCTGAAATCATGACCTAAGCCAAAATCAAGAGTCGGATACTCAACCGACTGAGTCACCCACGTGCCCCCTTACATAATTTTAAAAGTCATACATCTAATAAAAGGCCTATTATATATTATTACTCATAAATATTTATTTTAAAGGATGCCTTCCTTATGAATCCATGAGCAATATGAATATGGCTCAAAACATGCTAGTGAGATACTGTTTCAATTTCCCACAACTCAGCACAAAGCACCATCACAGTATATTATTTGGTTTTCAAAAAAATCAGAAGTTATAAATAATGCAAATATATGCCAAAATTAGAAGAAACTGTCATTTTTCTGGGTAAGTCCCAACCTGTTTTGCTTATCTAGAGTATATACTGATACATATTTTTAAAAATTAAAGCTTCAGGGGCGCCTGGGTGGCTCAGTCATTAAGCATCTGCCTTCAGTTCAGGTCATGATCTCAGGGTCCTGGGATCGAGCCCTGCATCGGGCTCCCTGCTCGGCGGGAAGCCTGTTTCTCCCTCTCCCTCTGTCCTTCCCCCTGCTTGTGTTCTCTTTCTCTCTCTCTGTCAAATAAATAAATAAAATCTTAAAAAATAAATAAATAAAAATTAAAGCTTCATATATGTTTGCCACCTAAACCCAGGAGAACCTGGATGAATTTGACATAATACTCCCCAAATTAATGGTGTTTCAAAAAGGGAGATGTGGAAGGTGCCAGGTTTAAGGAGACTGCTAGATGCCTAATTATTCTAATTTTAACCAAATTGCCCCGGTACTTAAAAAACTGTTAGATAATGGGAAACTCTTTTATTATTATTATTATTATTATTATTATTATTATTATTTGAGAGAGAGCAAGAGCAAAAGAGAGAGAGGGAGCATGAGCAGGGGAGAGGGAGAAGTAGATTCCCTGCTGAGCAGGGAGCCTGACACGGGACTCGATCCCAGCACCCTGGGATCATGACCTGAGCCAAAGGCAGAAGCTTAACCTACTGAGCCACTCAGGCACCCAGGAAATACTTTCAATTCTATGAGTGTCCCAGACAAATAAATCTAAGTATATCCATTTGAACATTATTTGTAAGCAAAACTACATTCACCTAGAAGTATCTACCCATGTATAATTCCTGAATTTGTCTATTATATAGATAATAAACAGTTACTCATCATGGATTATATTCTGTTAACTGCCCTACAAGAAGAAAGATTTTATTTTCCAGCTTCCAACTGTAATATACCCAAGGGAAATAGGTACTCTTTATTTGAGATATCTCTTTTGTATGCATTATTGTGAAAAAAAGCAGCAGAGACATAACAATTTAAAACTGATTGATTAATAGCTTAATAGTAGTATAAAGATTAATAGTATTAATAGATTAATAGTAAAATGTAGAGTTTGGGAAGTGACAAAGAACTTTTGCAAGGAAAAAAAGTAAATATAGATTAAATTAGATCATAGAAATGGTAGCCATTAAACTGGGGGCTGGAGCTACAATATAATAAAGCAAGATGAAAAAAATAATAATTGATATCAATACAAAGAAATTATTACTTTCAAGGAAAATGTATCTAGATACTGTACTATAGAGACTATCAATAAGTAATCTACTTTTAAAACTTAAAATTCTCAATCCTCCATTACTTTTTTATAAATTCATTAATACCCAACCTCAAGACTTTCTTTAAAGCTATGGTACTCAAGACAGTGTGGTAGTGGCAAAAGATTAGACACATAGATCAGTGGAATAGAACAGAGAAACCAGAAATAGACCCATACAAATATACTGAACTGATATTTGACAAAGGAGCAGAGTCAATTCAAAGGAGAAAGGGTAGTTCTATCAATAAATGGTGTTAGAACAACTGGACATCCACAGGCAAAAAAATAAATATAGACAAGGACCTTACATCTTTCACAAAAATTAACTAAAATGGGTCATAGACCCAGAACACAAAATCTATAAAAACTTCTGGAAGATAACAGGAGAAAATCTGGGTGACTTTGTGTTTGGCTATGTGTTTTAGATATAACACCAAAAGCACACAAACCAAAAGCATGACACATGAAAGGAAAAAATGGTTAAGCGGGATTTCATTAAAATTAAAAATTGCTCTGTGAAAAACACTATTAAGAGAATGAAAAGACAGGAGCGCCTGGGTGGCTCACTCGTTAAGTGTCTGCCTTCGGCTCAGGTCATGATCCCAGGGTCCTGGGATCAAGCCCCGCATCGGGCTCCCTGCTCGGCAGAAAGCCTGCTTCTCCCTCTCCCACTCCCCCTGCTTGTGTTCCCTCTCTTGCTGTGTCTCTCTGTCAAAAAAATAAATAAAATCTTAAAAAAAAAAAGAGAGAGAGAATGAAAAGACAAACCACATACTGAGAGAAAATACTTGCAAAACACAGCTGATAAGATTTGTATCCAATATATACAAAGAGCTCTTAAAACTCAATAGTAAGAAAATAAACACCTCATTCTAAAAATGGGCAAAAGATCTGAAAGACACCTCATCAAACAAGATATACAGATGGTAAATAAGCATATGAGAAGATCATACGTCATTAAAGAATTGCAAATTAAAACAACAAGATACACACCTATATTCTAGGCTAGAATCCAAAAAACTAGCACCACCAAATGCAGACACTCATTCCTTCCTGGTGGGAATACAAATGGTACAGCCGCTTTGCAAGACAATTTGGTAGTTCTTTCAAAGTTAAACATAGGTTTACTGTACCAGCAATAACTGAATAGAAATGAATTGAAACAAGTTGAAAACTATATATAGATGCACAAAAATATGCATATGAGTATTTCTGTTATTAAAGATTTTATTTATTTATTTGACACAGAGAGAGAGAGCACAAGTAGGGACAGAACGGCAGAGGAAGAAGTAGGCTCCCTGCTGAGCAGGGAGTCCAATGCAGGGCTCAGTCCTAGGACCCTGGGATCATGACCTGAGCCAAAGGCAGACACTTAACCAGCTGATTGAGCCACCCAGGCTCCAAGGCACATGAGTATTCATAGCAGCTACGTTCATAATTACCAAAAATTCGAAATAACCAACATGTCTTTTAATAGGTGAATGAATAAACAAACTATAGTACCTTCATATAATGGAATTATTACTTAGTGCTAAAAAGAAATGAGCTATCAAGCCAAAAAAAGAAATCTAAATACATACCGCTAAGTGAAAGAAGCCAGTTTGAAAAGGCTACATATTGCATGATATTCCAACAACAAGGTACTCTGGAAGAGGCAAAACTATAGAGACAGTAAAAAGTTCAGTGGTTGCCAGGGGTTTGAAGGGATGAATAGATACATGAGTAGGTAGAACACAAGGGATTTTTAAGGCAATGAAATTATTCTGTATGATACTGTAAATGGCAGGTACATGTCATTATATATTTGTCAAAATCCAGAGAACAGTACAGCACAATATAACCCTAATATAAGCTATGGATTTTAGTTAATAAAAATACATCAGCATTGGTTCATCAATTTTAACAAATGTATAAAGTAACACAAGATGTTAAAAATAGGGGAAATTCGTAGAGGGTGGAAAAGGAATATATGGGAGATCTAGTCAATCTTTACTATAAACCAACTGCTCCAAAAATAAAGTCTATTAAAAAATAATAAAAATTAAGGTAACTAAGTTCTAAAAAGTTTATTAAATTATCTTACAGATAAACAATACATTTTCTCATTATCAAGGAGGATGGATAAAATTAATATTATGTATGACTAGAAAATAAAATCTTTGGAACTTAAAAAACCCAATTCTTTGCAGTATTATTAATGTTGGTGAAGGAGCCATTCCCTCCAAATCATTTTTTAAGTCAACCAGACCTGGGGATTTTTTTGTAGCAGGGTATTTAAGGTTCTGGAATTTAACTGCCTGGGTGTGAAACTCAGCTGTGAAATTTTCTTGCTATTTGATCAGGTGACTTACCCTCTTTGATTCTGTTTCCTTATCTGTTTTTTTGTTTTTTGTTTTTTTTTTTAAAGATTTTATTTATTTATTTGACAGAAAGAGAGCACAAGCAGTGGGAGTGACAGGCAAAGGGAGAGGGAGAAGCAGGCTTGCTGCTGAGCAGAGAGCCCGACGTGGGGCTCGATCCCAGGATCCTGGGATCATGACCTGAGCCGAAGGCAGACGTTTAACTGACTGAGCAATCCAGGCGGCCCGTTTCCTTATTTGTAAAATGAAAAATAATAGGACATACCTCAGAGAGTTGATGTATAGAAGTACTTTCAACTGGGGACACCAGGTGGCTCAGTCGGCTAAGCATCTGACTCTTGATTTCGGCTTAGGTCATGATCTCACGGTCGTGAGATTGAGCCCCACATTGGGCTCTGTGCTGGGTGTGGAGCCTGCTTAAGATTCTCTCTCTCTCTTTCTCCCTCTGCCCCTACCCCCCACTTCTCTAAAAAAAAAAAAAAAGAAGTACTTCCAACTGGTATATGGTAAATTCTCAAAAAAATGTTAACTATCAATTCTACCAGTTAAATTAAATTACTATTATTTTTTTTAAGCAGGCTCCACATGGGGCCTGAACTCACGACTCTAAGACCAAGACCTGAGCTGAGATCAAGAGTCAGACGCTTAACTAAATGAGCCAGCTAGGCTCCCCCAATTTAATTATGAAACTAAAATTTTATTCATCAAAAACTTTACCATAAGAAAATTCTAATTATGATTCACTCTTATTGAATGTGCTCTAGTGCCAACAATAATCAGAAGATTATATCATTAAAGTTGTAAGATGATTACATTGTCCTAAAAATATTCTGTATATTATCAATCTTGTTATTCGAAGTTTAATAGTATAAGTCAATATGCATTTCTTGTTCCTGATTATACTATATAAACTTTCAGTTAAAAAGAGATATATTTTTGCGGGGCGCCCGGGTGGCATAGTTGTTAAGCGTCGGCTTAACAACTGAGGGTCCTGGGATCAAGCCCCACGCTGGGCTCCCTACTCAGTGGGGGGCCTGCTTCTTACTCTCCCACTCGCCCTGCTTGTGTTCCCTCTTTTGCTGTGTCTCTGTCAAATACATAAATAAAATCTTTAAAAAAAAAAAAGAGAGAGATTTTTGAAAACCTTTGTATTAATAATATTTCTACTTTATTTGCTGTTTAGAGAGACAGATTTATTAGACTCCCACCTGGCTTGTTGACTTTGCCAAGCTTAGACCATTTTAAGAACCAAAGGAGTAGGACACATTACTACCCCAGTGACACTGATATGTGAGTTAATCTGTCTCCTGACTGCATTCTGGCCTTCTTATTCTGTGATCTATAGTTGGCTATGGCTTTTTGGTCTTCTCCTTTGATCTTTCAGTCCTTGGCTTAAATACGTAAGTCCTCCCCTCTTCCCAGACTTCTCCTAAGAGATAACAGAATTTATCTCATCCTCAGTATTTTTCTTTGCCCATCTTGGTATTTTTGGTTTCCATACCTCCATGGATGTACTTTCTTAATTCAACTCAAACACAAAAAACTAAAGAATTCTTAACATATATAAAGAACTTCCTGGAGGGGCGCCTGGGTGGCTCAGTGGGGTAAGCGTCTGCCTTTGGCTCAGGTCATGATTCCAGGGTCCTAGGACTGAGCCCCATATTGGGCTCCCTGTTCAGTGGGGAGACTGCTTCTCCCTCTCTGCCCTGCTCATTCTCTCTCTCTTGCTATCTCATCTTTCTCTCTCAAATAAATAAATAAAATCTTAAAAAAAAAAAAAAAAAGAACTTCATGGAAACTGCTTAATTTTTAGTAAAACTCGAGCCTATTAATTCTTTGCTGCCTTCTCCTGGGCACAGTTCTGGGCTCTTGACCACTTCAGTCCCATTAGTATCAAGAGCTGGGACAAAATTTTTTTCCATTCTAAGCTCTAAAGAGCATAGGCTAAAAATGAAGTTACATTTAAGTAATTGATATTTTCTTTTAACTTAAATACTATACCAACTATCAATTTAACAAAAACAAATATTTATGTTTTTATGGTCTATAAACAATGTTATTACTTTCTAAAAAAAAAGATTTTATTTATTTGAGAGAGAGGGAGCGTGTGAGCACGAGTACGAGCGGGAAGGAAGGATGGAGGGAGAGGGAGAAGCAGGATCCTCTCTGAGCAGGGAGCCCAATGTGGGGCTCCATCCCAGGACCCTGGGATCATGACCTAAGCCAAAGGTAGACACTTAACCAACTGAGCCACCCAGGCGCCCCACAATGCTATTACTTTTTTAACTGTCCTAATTGCCATAATATTCTATGGAGAAGTTTGATATTCTACTTCTTAAGGATGAAAGGATGCTACATATTTTTTTTATATATCCACTAAGAAAAAGAAAAGTGCAGGGTGCCAGGGTGGCTCAGTCAGTTAAGCAACTGACTCAATTTCGGCTCAGGTCATGATCTCAGGATTGTGGGATCAAGCCCCACAACGGGCTCTGCGCTCAGCACTGAATTCGCTTGTCCCTCCCTCTCCCTCTTCCCACTTGCTCTCTCTCTCTCACATAAATAAATAAAATCTTTAAAAAAAAAAAAAAAAAAAAAGGAAAAAGACAACTGCTTACCACGGCAGACAGCCCAAGCATCTTCATCACATTTCTCACCACTTGTTCTCAATTCAAAAAAATTATATTCTTCAAGGCTTAGAAGACCATTTCCATCTAAATCAATTACTTCAAATATATCTGATAAAGTTGACCTAAAATTATAAAAATAGGAAATTGTCTTCAAGGCAACTAGACTAAAATAAAGTAATATCAAGGCATTAAACAATTTTTGTGAACTTAATGTATCCAGATATATTTCTTACTAAGTCTACTATGAGATAAACAAGCTTCTAAAACAACCATAGTATCTCAACACATAGTAGGACCTCAATGAAAAGTAATTCTCTCCTTCTTTTCTCCTTTCTCCAATCTACTTTCTTCTTCCTCTTCTACCAGACGTTACTGTATATATCTAGGGTATGAGAGAACCACCTAAGTATTTGGATTCATATTTGACAGTTTTCTAAGTTAACAGTGCAACTAGCAGGATCTATTTCTAAGGCAGTGCCTAGTCAGGTAGAAATCTGTAGACGTATGACTAAAGTTGACTTGCCAAATGTGTGGAACCCAGAAATGAATGGCAATCCCAGATCTGTGAATGGAAAATCACATTCAGATGCCCAGTGAATGAACTGAATTATTGAATTAGAATCTGGGGGTAGGGGTGGTGGCTGGCCAAAGGAAAGGATGGAAGACAGGCTGTTCATCTATAACCTGTTTAGATGTTATAGTTCTAACCTGAATAAACAAAACTTACCTAAATTCCTTTGTAAGAAATAATTCCCCTGTTCCATCTCTATACACAAGCTGGGCCTCTTCAGTTATGGGTTTTATTTCTTTCCTCAGCCTACAGCCAGTTGTGGAAGGAATTAACCAGTAAATCCCAGGTCCTAGTTCACCGGTCCACCCAAACACCTTTTCTCAAAAGAGTTAAAAAACAACAACCACCATGAGTCTTAATAACTTTTGATCTTTCTTCTGAAAGAGAAGCGTTAGAAGTAATTTATCAATATTCACCAAGTCTATTATGCTTCTATCAATCTTTTACGGGCTTCAAAATCTCTTTATTAATGGTAGCTCTGGCACAAGATCATTAGATGTAGTTCATAATATATTTTTAAAAACAAATGCCTAATACTATAATAGGTAAGAAGTTATATAACTTCTAAATCTTCCCCAATAAAAAAAGTTTGTGATGCAAATATCTTCAACAGGAAGCAGAGATCTTAGAATAAAATTTTTCAGTTACAATTCCCTAGTTTGATTCAAACATAAATATGTGATTTGTAATTAGATTTCAATAACCAAAAGTAAAAATTAAACATATTTCAAGAGTTCACTATTTGTATGAACTAGCCATATTTTTAAGAGTCCACTTATATAGACAGAATCACTGGAATTTTACTATTATTCATGTAATATGGACTATAAAACAAGATGGTAGAATCCCAGATAAACCTACCTTATACAAAATTCTTTTCCATCACACTATATTTATAATGAGTGCCAGGACATTTGCATAGGAAACATTTTATTCTCCTGTTTCATAAAAGAAAGTATAATGGCATCTCTCGGGCGCCTGGGTGGCTCAGTTGGTTAAGCGACTGCCTTCGGCTCAGGTCATGATCCTGGAGTCCCTGGATCGAGTCCCGCATCAGGCTCCCTGCTTGGCAGGGAGTCTGCTTCGTCCTCTGACCCTATCCCCTCTCATGTGTTCTCTCTCTCTCATTCTCTCTCTCTCAAATAAATAAATAAAATCTTAAAAAAAAAAAAATAATGGCATCTCTCTATGGACCTTCTAGGTGTGTTCTAGAACCAAACAGCTACCTATAAAGCCTAGGGGTTATTTCTGTCAAATGCATTAAAACTAAGCATTTTCTCATCGTGTATAACAGCTAAGCAAACAGCTATTTGCCCTTCAGCACAGAATCGCCCTAGGGAATTCTATTCAGTGTTGTGTCCAAAAACTTTCAAAATGCAGATGTATTTTAGTTCATCCTGGGGACTCATACACAAAATAAAGTTGCTTATCAACTGAATTCTGGTTCAGCCCTATTTCTGCCCTCACCATAATTATGGTGGAACCATAATTATCCTAAAGTAACCACATCCTATCTTGATACAAGAAGCAATCCAATAAAACCAGGGTCATTTTGAAGACTAAAGATTGGCCAAATCCCTCCTTGGGAAACCATAATCTTGTAAATTGGCCAGATGTAGGCTGATATCCAGGAGTGAGAAGCAGTTCCTGCTGCTTCCTAATACATGTTACCCCATGAACTTCCCTTATCTCCACATATAACCTTGAACTGCCACTGTGGATGGCAAATGGAAAGTTTTTCATGGGCAGAAAACTCTTCTTAAAGAAAATGATTGTGAAACTAAAACTGAAACTAAAAATCCCTTGTAAATATGACATATTACAGAAAAACAGAAGCCGATATAGTAAAAAGGTAAATAGAAACTCATTCAAAGTTTATTACAGGCTTGCTATGTACTAACACTTTTACACATGCAATATCATAAGAAAGTAATTTTATCCAAAACAAAATGGGAAAAGCTATTGTTTTAGACAATGCTTTATCTTGAACTTAACTTTGTAGTCAGTTCTGAAGAAGAGTTTCGTCAAAACATTAACTTCTGTCATTTTGTTTGTTTCTTGCCTATAACTATTCTTGTCTGTTAGGAAGCCTACAATAAAGACTTTTATATAACATTCCATCAGGGAAATGTTTGTCTGTCGTTGGACCTATATAAAGATTAAATATGATACTGCAGTAAGCCCTTGAATAGTATTATTCCTGTTGTTGTGTAGCAGATGTATTTTGTAGTCCTCATAAAATAAATAGCCACAGTTATGTATCTGCCTCACATATTTGGCCTCTGAGTAAATATATAATTAGGAAAGATCAAAACAACCCCACGGGCAACATATAAAATCATTTAAAAGCATTCCTTCAGATCAATCTATTTTTGAACCCTATAATGTGAGTCAAGCCTGAGGATAATAATCTTGAAGTTTTTCTTTTTTGCAGTAGTAGTATAAGAAAGACAAACATCTAAAGCAACTTTTCCAAAGTCTTAAATTGCTAGTATTTAGGGAAAAAATCCACTGGCATCAATCATTTTTATTGCATGTAAAAAAAAAATGTTCACATGTGAGGCATCTGGGCATTTAGAGAAGAAGAAAGTGAAGTAAAATGTCACACAACTTATAAGTTATGAAGCCAAGACTACTAATCAATCCTCAGCTCTTAATCTCAGCAAACAAGAAAAAAATCCATCACAATTAATAAAACACATATAATATGCATAGTGCTTAAGTACTGTATATACCCTAATTGAAGGGGAAGATACAAGTTAAGAACAAACAAATATAGAAAAACTATTATTTTCCCCAAACCTGAGTTCATATTATATTTTTAAATTAAACATTAGGAAATAAATATGTATACTTCTCTATTTCGTAGTTCAGTAAAACACATGAGTTGTAGATTTGCTTGACTCTCATTTTCCTTAAGAATATACAAGGCAGTATCAACTGACAACCAAGGGGATGGTTTTCCTATAAACAAAAAACCCAAACATCTTAAAATAAGCAATTACTACTTACTCTTTCCTATCTAAAAAAGCAGTTGGTGGTTTCTTTCCCCTTTGGATTTTTTTTTTTTTTTAGAAATACATAACCCATTTTTATACAGAAACATCATAGCATTTGTAACTATATACAGTGAGCTTGCTAGAAATATTGTCTATACCTACTTTCTAAAGATCATAACTTTTCTTAAGTTTATCAGAAAGCTAAGGTTGCAAGGCAACCAAGTAGCCTGAAATCCAAGGAAAAACAACCCTTTAGGGAGAGATGAGATTCAAGCACTAGCTAACCTGTGGAAAGGCACTAGAGGAAAAGATGTGAGACACCATCTATGTGCTGGCAACTCCATAATTTATATCTCCAGCTAGAACCTTTTCTTTGAACTTTAGACCCATATAATCAACTGTATATTTGACATTTCCACTTGAATTTCTAGGTCTAAAATTGACCTTCCCCAACTCCTTAAAAAAAAACAACAACTGCCCATCTATATTCTTCTCTATCTCTGCCTCAGTAAATAGTAATTCATCCTTCCAGTTGGCATGCTTCCAATCAAGCCAAGAATCTTGAAATCATCTTTAACGTTTTTCTTCTCTCGAATATGATAGCCAATCTTCAGGAAATCCTGTGGTTTAACCTTTAAAATATATCCAGGATCTCTACTTTTTATCACTTCTACATTTCTGGTTCAAAGCATCATCAGTACCCTCCTAGAAGTCTGCAGTAGCATCACAGCTGGACCCCTGCATTCTCTTGGGTCCCCTTCCATCTATTTCTAATATAGCAACCTGACTGCTCTTGTTAAAATATGTCAGATTATGTCCTGTCTCTACTCAAAATCCTCTCATGGAGTTGAGAGTTGGAATAATGTTGCTCCCACCCTAACAATAAGAAACAGTACATGAACTAGAAAATCGTAATTTTTTCTTGAACTCATCAGAGCTGAGGTCCCAGGGCAACCAAGTAGTCTGAAATCCAAGAAAAGACATACCCTTCCAAGAAGAGATGAGATACGAGCACTCGCTTATCTGTGGTGCAGCACAGAAGACAAGATGTCAGGCACCATATAAATGGAAAAAGAAAAGAGAGAGCAGAAGAGATATTTGAAGAAATAAAGATGGAAAATTTTTCTAAAAATAATGAAAGACAATAAGTCAAAAATCCAAGCAGAAAAAATACAAACAAACACACTTCACAATAACAGCACCAAGAAGAAAAACAAAAGCACCTAGACACATATTCAACAGTTGTAAATTAAAGATGAAGAGAAAATTGTGAGAGCAACCATAGGAAAAATCCTCCTAAGCTTAGTTCTTCATTCCTCTCAGAAGCCCAAGTCTTCATTATGGCAAAAACAAACCAAAAAACAAAATCAGCTCTACCCGATTTTGTCCCTGGTTCCTCCCTGTCTTCATCTCCTACTTCATTCTTTCATTCTCCTACCTCATTCTAGCCATTCTAGTCACCTTGTTGTTCTTCTACCACCAGGGACACTCTCACCTCAGAGCCTCTGACAGAGTATTTATTCCCTCTCTGTGGAATGCTCTGCCCACCTCCACTCTTCATCACTCTTCACCCATCCCTTCCACCAGCTCTACAACGACAAAGATTCCTGCCTGGCCTTCTGTGGAAGACAGCAGAAATGGCTGCCCTCTCTGTATTCACAGCACATTGCAATGTGACTTGCAGCTCCTCCATCAAGAGATCAGGTCTATTTCTCTACCTTATAAATCTGGGCTTGCCTTGTTACTTGCTGTGAACAACAGAATATAGCAAAAGTAATGTGCCACTTCTGAGCCCAAACCTCAGGAAGCCTTAAGTGCTTCTGCTTTTTCTTTGAGATCCCTGTTACACCAAGAGAACAAGTCCAGGCTAACTCACTAGAAGGTAAGAGATTATATGGGGCAGAGTAAAGCTGTCCCAGCTGAGAGCTCACAGAGAGCCCAGCCAAGACCAATAAAGCCAGCAATGAGCTAACCTGCCTCTGATCACAGATGCATTAGTTAGTCCTACAGAGAAAAGCAAAGCCCAGCTCAAAACAAAATAACTATCTAGCAAACCTGCTTACTAGTGAACAATTGTTTCATTGTTTTAAACCACTGACTTTTGGGGTAATTTGTTATATAGCAGTTGATAATTGATACACCTCTTTCAAAGTCTTTGCTCAAATGTCGACTTCTTAATGAAGCATACACTAACCACTCCATTTCAGTGGCAACTCATATTCCCTCAGCTTTCACAATGCCCTATCCCTATTTTCCCATAGGATTTATCACTTTCTAACATACCATATCATTTACTATTTATTATGTTTTACTATTTATTGTTAGTTTCCCCTACTAGAATGTAAGTTCATAAAGACAAGGATTTTTGTCTTTTTTGTACTCTGATGTATCCTAAGCACCTAAAATGATACTTGATATATAAGGCCCTCAATAAATAATTGATAAGTAAGTGAATAAAGGATCTTCTTCATAAGACTATGGAGAATTAATATCTCCATTGAATATGCAGGCCTATCTTGATACCTTTATCTGAAAAAAAATGATTATTGTAATTGTCACTTAAAAGTATCAACCACCAAATGTTTTAAGTATCCCATAAGATATACAGTGAAAACTTTTAGAATCTCTACTTTAGGAAGCAAAAAGAATGGGGTGGGGAAGAATCCTCTAGTAATAAAATAAACATTTTCTTATATAAGCATAATAAAAGAAAAATAAAAATTGATACTTAGAACAATCAACATTAAAAGGATATCTAGTGAAAGCACCCTTATAGACATTTTCACTAATTAAAAATATAATAGTCATGGGCACCTGGGTGGCTCAGTCATTAAGCATCTGCCTTTGGCTCAGGTCATGATCCCAAGGTCCTAGGATCAAGCCCTGCATCAGGCTCCCTGCTCCGCGGGAAGCCTGCTTCTCCCTCTCCCACTCCCCCTGCTTGTGTTCCTGCTCTATCTCTCTCTGTCAAATAAATAAATAAAATCTTTAAAATATATATATATATATAATAGCCATTTTAGACACTAGGAGATTAATTTGTATCTAACACTTATATACAAAAAAACAATATTACCATGAATGCAAAGGTTATTAGTAAAGGTTGTCTGCAGTTCATATTGCCCCAAATTATGTTCCTATAGAACTTCTCTTAAACATATTAATTTAAAAAATTGACAAATGGAAGAGTTAAAACTTAATTAGTAAATAAAAAGTTAGAATTTTATGTCATGAAGAAACCAGGGTACACTTTGTTCTTGTTTTTAAATGAATGAAAATAATGTTTTAAACATAACGAAAAGCAACCTAAATACTTTGTAAAATATGATAACATAGTCCAAGTATAAACTAATGCTTTCTTTCTTAAAGTATATGTAACCATGTTTCTTAGGTAGATTATTTTCTTTACTAAGGCTACCAAATATTTACATAAGTATTTTCAAAGAGGGCATAAATTGAAATTTTAAAAATACATGAAAAACTTAAAACTTGCCTTCAACTTGACTCAGGTTTAATGGTTTAATTGTTAGATAAACCATGGATCTCTGAGCTATTTGCATCCTATATTGATGACTAATGATTTCACCATCTTCTTCTAAGAAAAAGCAACCTTTTGATTGTACACATTGCCACTCCTGAAATGAAGGAAAAAAATTTTTTTCAAACACTTATTAAATGTTTCCAGCATGCAGAGTAATAAAGAGAAACCTGAGGAGGATGTAAAAGAAATGTCAAATAGAGCACTGACCTCCAGGAATTTGCGACATCATTAAGAGGTAAAACAAACAAACAAACAAACAAACAAAAAAAAACTGGCCTAACACAATTCAATTATAGTACATGGTTAGAACAAGAAAATAATCACATGTGCAAAATAATAACTCTAGTTCCTAAAATAATGCCTGGCACATTGTAGGTATTCAATAGTGTCTGACTGATGGGGGGGGTTGCATCGATATAAACTGAGAGGGCAATCTATGAACCGTATCTTGAAGGATTAGCAGAATTTAGATAATGAAAAGCTAGGAAAAGACATAATGGAAAAAAGAAGTAAGAAAAATGAAGTTCATGAGAGTGGGAGAAGTACTGAAACAGAGTAATAAAATAATAAATAAATAAATAAATAAATAAATAAATAAATAAATAAATAAATAAA
>NW_023270447.1:42984800-43274800 GCF_011800145.1 Mirounga leonina
AAATAAATAAATAAATAAATAAATAAATAAATAAATAAATAAATAAAAATGCTGCTACAGGGGCACCTGGGTGGCTCGGTCGGTTGAGTGTCCAACTCTTGGTTTTGGCTCAGGTCATGATCCCACGGGTCACAGGATCAAGGGCCCTCCCCACCTCCCACCCTGAGTCAGGCTCCGCTCAGCGAAGTTTGCTTGAGGATTCATTCCCTCTGCCCCTCCCACCACTCATGTGCTCTCTCGCTCTGAAATAAATAAATCTTTTTTAAAAATGCTGCCACAATAATTAGGGCAGGATTAGTGCTTGGAACATAGTAAAAATGACTAAGGGCCACTAAAACTGATGTTGACAGGAAAAGTGATGACTTTGTATTTAAAAGTTAAAGTACATGACAACCAAAATAACCGTTTCAAGTCCAGGTAACTAAAAGAATACTGAATAAGTTTTACAGCTGTAACAAAATGCTCATAAACATCTGTTTTGAGAAAGACTTCTATACAATTAGTTCTGCTATTTCTGGTTAGCCAAATCCCTTCTGGTCGAAACTAATAGCTCCTGGATCTCTTAAGTTTTAAATAAAACTCGAAGATGACGCTATATGCAGAAAGTAAAAAAATTCTCCACTGAAGATATGAGAAATTGTGCCATTGCCATAAATGTGTACAAAAATGCTCTTCAATTTATCATTAGGTTTGTCTACCTATAATGTATAACATATTTCTGTTCTATTCCTAATGACTTCCAAACATATTTATAAGGTTTTGAAATGACTTTATAAAAAAGGATTTTGGTTTTGTTTTTTTAAGATTTTATTTATTTGAGAGAGAGAGAGAAAGCTAGAGAGGGAACACAAGCACTGGGAGTGGGAGAGGGAGAAGCAGGCTCCCGGCTGAGCAGGGAGCCTGATGCGGGGCTCGATCCCAGGACCCTGGGATCATGACCTGAGCTGAAGGCAGACGCTTAACGACTGAGCCACCCAGGTGCCCCATAAAAAAGGATTTTGAAAAATTATCTGGATGATATTTAAATAATAAGCTCAAGGCTTTAATCATATTAAGAAAGCTACTGAAAAGGTATGCATTAGCTGTATACAATAATATAAAAAATACTAGTAATCCATTATAGAATTATCTACTATGGCACTAAAAAGGCGAGAACAAACATAATTTACACTGAGAATGATTTCTCACCCACTTTTTTTTAAAGGCTAAATAATCCTAACATGTATTTATACATCATTTTTCCATTGTATAAATGGTAATTATTTTCATAGAACCAAAATAAATTTAAAATTAGAAATTTAGAAATAGGGGGAAAAATCTCCATAATTTTATCATCCTAGTTTGATTTCTATGTAATCCTTCCTAAGACTGGCCTTAGATAGAAACCTATTGTTTATATTCTAATTAACATTATTTTATATTGTATCTTTTCTATTTAATGTTATATCTAAAATATTCTGCTACTGAAAAATAAGAACAAAGTTGGAGGACTTACATGTCCTGATTCAAAAAAAATAAAAATAAAAAATAAAAATAAATAAAAACTCACTTCAAAGCTACAGTAATCAAAACAGTGTGATAGTGGCATAAGGACAAATATATAGACCAGTGGCATAGACAGATAGCCCAGAAATAAACTCTCACATACGTGATCAAGTAGTTTCAACAAGGATGCTAAGACCACCTGGGTAGCTCATTCGGTTAAGCCCCCGACTCTTGGTTTTGGCTCAGGTCATGGTCTTGGGATCCTAAGATCTAGCCCGGTGTCAGGCTCCACACTTTGCTCAGAGTCTGCTTGTCCCTCTCCCTTCCCCTTACCTCCCCTCACTTGCCCTCATGCATGCTCTGTCTCGAAAATAAATAAATAAAATCTTAAAAAAAAAAAAAAAAAAGGATGCTAAGACCATTCAGTGGGAGAAAGGACAATCTGGTCAACAAATGAAGCTGGGAAACCTAGATATCCAACTGCAAAATAATTGATTTGAACTCCTTATACCATATATAAAAATTAACACAAAATGGATCAAAGACCTAAATATAAGTACTAAACTATAAAAGTCTAAGAAGAAAACATAGTAGAAAAGCTTCATGACATTGGATTTGGCTATTTCTTGGATAGGACACCAAAAACACACGCCAGAAAAAAATATATAGACGAAAGCTTGTCAGTTCCCCCCCCAAATTAAACACAGAATTACTATATGATCCAGCAATTCCATTTTTGGATATATATCAAACAGATATTTGTACACCCATCTTCATAGCAGCATTATTCACAATAGCCAAATGGTGAAAAGAATCCAAATGTCTACTGATGACTGAATGGATAAACAAAATGTGGAATATACATACAATGGAACATTTTCAGCCTTAAAAGGGAATAAAATTCTAACATATGCTGCACATGGATAAACCGTGAAGACATTATGCTAAGTGAAGGAAGCCATACAAAGGACAAACATTTTATGATTCCACTTATATGAGGTACCTAGATTAGTTAAATTCAGAGACAGAAAGTAGAGCAGTATTTGCCAATAGTGAAAAGTGGAGGAAATGGGGAGTTACTGTTTAATGGGTAAAGAGATTCAGTTGGGGATGATGAAAAAGTTCTAAAGATGGATAGTGGTGGTGGTTGCCCAACAATGTGAATATACTTAATGCACATAACTATACACTTAAAAATGGTTAAAATGGTAAATTTTATGTTATGTATGTTTTGCCACAATGAAAAAGCCCATTTTGCTAAGCAATATTTAGTTTTTTCAATTTAACTGGATCTATAATTATCCATTGAGTTGGTATACCATTACTTACTTATTTCTAAAATGTTGAATATCTAAATCATTTCTAATTTCTCATCAGTATAAATAATAATAAAATGAAGACTACTTTGTCTAAATGCTTTTCCTTTCATGAATAATACCCTTCAAAAGAACTCCCGGCCAAAAGTAAGCACACTTTTAAGGCTAATGACATGTGTTACCACATTGCTTTGTAAAACAGTGATCCAATTTTACAATACCACCAACAATGATTATTATAGTAATTTTGCCACTACCATAACTTGGTCAGTAGTGTTATCATTCAAAAAACTGGGTGGTGGGGGGCGCGTGGGTGTCTCATTTGGTTAAGCATTCAACTCTTGGTTTGGGCTCAGGTCATGATCTCAGGGTCCTGGGATGGAGCATGGCATAGGGCTGCATGTTCAGTGGGGAGTCTGCTGGAGATTCTCTCTCCCTTTCCATCTCCTTCTACCCCTCCCCCAGCTCATGCTCTCTCTCAAATAAAAAATAAATAAATAATCTAAAAAAACAAAACAAAACTGGGTGATGGTGGGAAGCAAGGTGTGGGTACATAAAATATTCATTATAGTATTCCACATATTTTTGTATATGGTGTTGTATCAATGTTTGTGTCAATTTATATTTATGCAATAAAATGATATAATAATTAAAATGGTTTTTTAACAATTTCTGCATTAATTTGAATTTCTCTGATTACTAGCAAGGTTGGACTTTTCCCCATGTGTTTATTATTTTTGTCTCCTTTTGTGTGAACTGCCTATTCATCCTCTATTTTCATAGGTCTATCACAGACTTGATATTTTTGTTACATATTTTAATAAATTCTCTTGACTGTTTTAGATGTTGACTACCCTTTGTAAGCTTTGATGTATGTATTTTCTCTGTTTCTTTTACTTTAGTTTTGGTTACTTTTCAACTTATGTAAGTTTTCCATTTTTATATTCATCTTTTCTTTGGAGATTTCTTCTTAAACTGAATTTTAAGAAATTACCATTATTGCTGAACTACTACTTAAGCTTTCAGTCAGTCATTAATCACAAGCACTGTCACACCTTTGGGGTATAAAAGATATGTGTACTTTTAATTCTGATAAATTAAAATGTGACCTTAAATTATTGGAATTCATCTTTGTAAGTATATTGCCCATGACAGAAACAAGTCATTATATATATTTCAACAACATCCCTATGAGGCAATAGGGGTAGGTATAAATTAGTCATTTTAATAAACAGAGAAATTAAGGTACCCAGAGGTTATACAGAATCTGAATTTTACAAGGAGTTTGTAGAAATATTAGGTCTATAGCCTAAGACTTTTGGATCAATGCTTCTACCATTAGATCATATTTCCAAAACAAAATATACTCTGGGTACCAAATTCAAAATTTTTATAACTCAGTGAGGCTCAAACGGGGGCTTGAGCCAAAAGTTCAACTATTAATAATGAGTAAGAGTATATACAGATTTTCATTTAGCCTCCCTGTAAATCCCTTGGATGAGAATATATTAAGGACTAACAACAGATGCTGACATTACTTCAAAGCCAATTGGCCATGGTATAATCAACATGACCCTGGAAGATGACAATTGTTACAGAGAAGAAAGGAAAGATACACTCCCACGGTATTTAGACAAGTTACCATTTGAGACAGTTTGAATTAAGATTCTGACATCAAATGGAAAACATGTTTTCCTTTCAAATCAATTTTGACTATAGCATTATCAAATGGAATTGCATCTAAAGTATTTTATGAATATGTTTATAGTCACCCATATGGAATGGTAAGGGATACTAGTTTAGAATTATAAAATATTTAAGGCAGAAGAAGTCTAAAAAGCAATCCAGTCCAGACTTCTCTTTTGATTGATGAAAGTCTGAAAAATAAAGGAATGTACTTGTCACAATTGTCCTTGATTGCAGAACCAGAGCTGGACCTAGGTCTCCTTACTCTTTCTCCAAACTACCAGCTATATTCAAAATTCGGTTCTTTTTCACATTTAAATATCTGCCATGATTTTTTCAAAGTCTGGCATTTAAAGAAAGCTCATGTTAAAAAGAAAAAGAAAGCTCATGTTTATGAAATTACTATAAAGTATGAGAAAGCATTATCATTTGGAATTACCCATATATTGGAGTGTTAAGATAAACATAATCGGGGGCACCTGGGTGGCTCAGTTGGTTAAGTGTCTGCCTTTGGCTCAGGTCATGATCCTGGGGTCCTGGGATTGAGCCCTGCATGGGGCTCCCTGCTCAGCGGAGAGTCTGCTTTCCCTCTACCCCCACCCCTCCCCCTGCTCATGCTCTCCCCCCCTCTCTCTCCTCTCTCTCAAATAAATAAATAAATAAAATCTTTTTTAAAACGATAAAAATAATTATTTGGGTTCCTTATTGAAAAATGCAGACTTCAGTAGCTGGAAAATTTGTATTTAATCATGGGTGTTGCAGTCCCCTCCCCCACAGTTAATAAAGTGTTTAAACAAACTAAAAAATACAGGTGTACCTCGGCGATATTGCAGGTTTGGTTCCAGGCCACTGCAATAAAACGAATATCACAATAAAGCAAGTCATACAATATTTTTGGTTTCCCAGTGCACAGGAAAGTTAGCTATGTTTACACTATACTATCGTTTATTAAGTGTGCAATAGCATTATGTCTAAAAAACAATGTACATACCTTAATTAAAAGATACTTTATTGCTAAAAAATACTATCATTTAAACTTTCAGCAAGTCATAATCACTGATCACAGATAACCATAACAACTATAATAATAATGAAAAGTTTAAAATACTGAGAGAATTACCAAAATGTGACACAGAGATACAAAGTGAGCAAATCTGTTGAAAAAACGGCACCAATAGACTTGCTTGACACAGGGTTGCCACAAACCTTCAATTAAAAAAAAAATGCAGGGGTGCCTGACTGGCTCAGTCAGGGAGTGTGTAACTCTAAATCTTGGGGTCGTGAATTTGAGCCTCATGTTGGAGGTAGAGATTACTTAAATAAATGAATGAATAAAAACTTAAAAAGAATGCAATATCTGTGAGGCACAATAAAGTGAATCACAATAAAACAAGGTGTGCCTATATTGCATTTTGCCTGGTACACTGGTAGTGAACATAGTATGTGACATTTGAGAAACTCAAAGATGGAAGAATTTTTCCCTATGCTTATTGTACTTCTTAAGGGGCAGTGCTATGGGCTGACAGGAGATGCCTTTAGCTGGGGAGTGAGCTAAGCATTATTACTGGAGGTCTTTCCTAAGTTCCAGGAAGGGAATTTATAAGTTTCCTTGGAAAAACAGCCAACCTAGATACTACAGTACATGGTTAATAAGGCTGGAAAATGATGGAAAAACAGTTATTATAAAACAGAAATAAGACAAATGCCACATTATATCAAACAAACTTCAATGTAATCATCAGATTATTTTTAATACTAAATAATGTCATTACTAGGAGAATTTGTAGCTCTCCTGCTTAAAAGGAAGCATTCAAATTCTTTTTTTAAAAATATTTTTATTTATTTATTTAACAGAGATAGCACAAGCAGGCAGAGCGGCAGACAGAGGGAGAGGGAGAAGCAGACCCCCCGCCGAGCAGGGAGCCTGATGCGGGGCTCGATCCCAGGACCCTGGGATCATGACCTGAGCCAAAGGCAGCTGCTTAACCGACTGAGACACTCAGGCGCCCTGAAAGCATTCAAATTCTTAAGATCTGCCACAGTTACTAAAAACACAATGCTTCTTCAACCTAAATTTCTTTTAAAACAAACAGACTTTCAATCACACAAAGCTTTTCCTCTAGAACCTAGACTAAAATGTTACGAATTAAAAGAAAAAAGTACTGATAAAGTGGCTGGCTCATTCAAATAAATCAATTTGAAAGGATTATAGATTAAGTTGACAGCTTGAGTATTTTGAGAAAAATGGAAGGAGGCTGAGTTTTTTAAAAACTTTTAGAATGACAGTGTAAGAAATTCTGTGATACAGTTTTTAAACAATATAAAGCAGAAATAAAATAGTGGCTTGTAATTCTTACACAGAGCATAAGGTGGTGCTATATTCTACCAATTCAGGTAAATTCATATAAAAGGAAAAAACTGTTAATTCATTTGTCATATATATACAAATTTTACTTATTTTCATTCACAGTGTATAAGGAAATGCTGAAAAGTACAAATTAAAAATAGTTGAGTTGAAAATTCTACCTATCAAAAGATTTAAATGTATCAGTAAAGTTACATTTTTCTTGGAACACTGTAGAGAATGTAATTTGTTTTGACATACAATTCTATATTGTTATTAAAGTTTTAGGTGAGGTAGAATTAATCTAAGCAGTAAATCTAGCATAGACTTAGAGGAATTTATATGGATTGCCATCTAATTGACAAGTTGAATCAATCATCATTTTGAAAATATGAGGATCTTTGTGACAAAATTATTTGGAGTCTTCACAAAATTTAGACAATCACTTCTACTTTAAAATGTTTATATTTGTATATATGTATATAAATGTTTATATTGTATATATGTTTGTATTGTATATATGTTTATATTTGTATTGTTATATACATAGACATATATAAAACAAATACCTTATACAACTATACCCAACATACACATATGTTATATAACATTTTGTTTTATACAATACATATACACATTTTTAAAACACATTCTAGGAGTCTGAATATAGGAAGTATTGCATCTCTAGAGTTTACAACTCATGGTTTGGGCTTTCTCAAATTCTAGTCATGACTGGCAATCAAAGCTATTCTTCTCTCAAAGAAAAATTCCTAACATTCCTTGCACATTACAAAACCTAAGCAAACAGGACTCAGGATTAAAAACAAATAGTGATAAAGTACCTACATGTGATCTATAGAAAGGGTCTTATTTTCCTCCTGTAATTCATGTCCTTTACCAATTGTGTGAATTTGCAGTTTAAAGTCTGATTTATGCATACCCCATTTCAACAATTTTCTAACTTCTGAAAAGAACTTGCTCTGTCCCAATTCCGTATTTCTCCACTCCACATGAAATTGAGGTACAAAACTTGTTTAAAATAGATTTAAAGTATTTGAAGAAAATTAATTTAACAGTTCCTCTAGTAACTTTTTCTATCAATCTCAATTAAAACAAATCACACTTATGCTAAGCAAAATAAGTCAATAAGAGAAAGACAATTATAGAATTTCACTCATATGTGGAATTTAAGAAACAAAACAGAGAAGCATAGGGGAAGGGAGAGAAAAATAAAACAAGATGAAATCAGAGAGGGAGACAAACTATAAGAGACTCTTAACCATAGGAAACAAACTGAGGATTGCTGAGGTGGGGGATGGGGTAGGGGGATGGAGTAACTGGGTGACAGACATTAAGGAGGGCATGGGATGTAATGAGAACTGGGTGTTATAGAAAACTGATGAATCACTGAACTCTACCTCTGAAACTAATAATACACTATATGTTAATTAATTGAATTTAAATTAAAAAAATAAAAAATTTAACTAAAAAAATAAATCACACAATAACTATATTTATAACAAGTACTTCTCAGAGTATTTATAAAACTTCTGAAGTTTATTTTAAAAATTCAAAGTAAAATTCAAACAACTGAATCCTGCTGAACAGAATCTTTAAAATTCACAGATTTTTTTTTAGAAAAATCATTTCAGCTCATCTAAGAAATATCAGATAGTAAACAATAGTGGGCAGTATCAGGATCAGAAAGAGGATACAAAAGGTCAGGTAAGGGGCTTGTGGGTGGCTCAGTCGGTTAAGTATCTGCCTTAGGGTCAGGGCATGATCCCAGAGTCCTGGGATCGAGCCCCCACATCGGGCTCCCCGCTTAGCAGGGAGCCTGCTTCTCCCTCTCCTGTTCCCCCTGCCTGTGCTCTCTCTCTCTCTCTGTGTCAAATAAATAAATAAAATCTTTAAAAAATAAAAAGTCAGGTAAATAATATGAAGACTATGACGTATTTCCAAAACACATTAATTTTATATGAAAGTCACAGATTTTAGAAGTTGACAGTATGCCATCTTCTTTTTTTTTTTTTTAAAGATTTTATTTATTTATTTGAGAGAGAGTCAGGGGCAGAGACAGAGGGAGAGGGACAAGCAGAATCCCTGATAAGCAGGGAGCCTGACACAGGGCTCAATCCCAGGACTCCAGGATCATGCATGACCTGAGCCAAAGGCAAACGCTTAACCAACTGAGCCACCCAGGTGTCCCAGTAGCATAAGTTCTTAAACTATACTTTCATCATGTTATTCCCATATAAATACCTACAGTCATTTCTTAGTTCTAGAATATTAATAACAGTATTATTTATTAAAGTGATTACTATGTTCCTGGCACTGTGCTAAATGTTTAATACATGTGAGATGATTTAAATCTTTCAAAAACACACTAAATATAATTATTTTAAATTTATAGATAAGGAAACTGAGACTCAGAAGAGCTGCTGACTAACTTACCAGTGACAAAGCTAAAATTCAAGGATAGGCCTATCTCTATTCAAAGCTTTTTTTTTTTTTTTTTAAGATTTTATTTATTTATTTGACACAGAGAGAGATAGTGAGAACAGGAACACAAGCAGGGGGAGTGGGAGAGGGAGAAGCAGGCTCCCTGATGAGCAGGGAGCCCGATGTGGTACTCGATTCCAGGACCCTGGGATCATGACCCGAGCCGAAAGCAGACGTGAAACGACTGAGCCACCCAGGCGCCCTTTATTCAAAGCTCTTAATCAGTACCTAAACCAGTGCTTGGCACCGAGTTACCACTCAATAAATATTTGTTGAATAAATGAGTGAATAAATGAAATACTATGCTGTACTACCTTGGTATATTAATAGTCAAGTACATTTTTTTATTTTTTAATATAATACCCATATTTTATACTAAGCAAAATAGCTGGCATATATTACCTTTTTAATAAATATTTTTTGAGTTAAACTACATTAAGAAATTGTATTAGTAAGGACCCAATTAACAGGAGCATGACACTGAGAAAAAGTCTTATTATGGTTTTAATATAATCCATATTAATATTTCTCTATACTGATTAAAATTATTAATTTATAGTTTTGAGTTAGGTAAACTACAATTATTTAATAAGTTAATTTTATGAACATTTAATTTAGTTGCAAAATAGAGGAATCTTCCATTGGTGGAAAATAATATTGGTGGAGCACTAAATATTGTGTGTGAACATGTTGGACATGCACATCAAATTGCTTAGGGTGTAGAGATTCCTAAACAGTCTGAACAAAATTCCTTGGAGATAATGTTTTAAAATTTTAATATAGAACAAATGTCACTCTCTAGCAATTTAAAGATATAAAGGACTTCAGAGTTCAATAACAAATACAGAGTTGTTATTTGAAACAAAAATGTAGCCCTTGAGAACAATCAGTTCAGTTTTCTAACAGCAGTTATAGTATGTGGTCATAACCATTTTTCCCCCTTTTACAGAGGTCTCTAGGTACACATTTTTAATGTATCCTAGCAGTTTCCAGTTAATGTTTTATATTTCTGTAGCTTTATTTTCTGTTGAAAGAAAACTAGTATAGGTTGAGTCTAAAAAGGGAAAACAAAGGAAGATCAATATTAACACTCCACAAATACTGACTTAGCAAAGTGACTTTGTTGTCTTTCTCTCATAGGAACTGATATTGAATGAATGATTTATTTATAAGAAATACCTATGGAAAATATTTGTTAAACAAAATTAAAAAATTGCTTGCAAAGTACATATTCAGATAATCAATTCTTCAAGTTCAAAAACTGAAAAGTCATACTTTCAAACTAAAGATTTTTTAATACTATTCTTATCCATCATTTTTAGTTTAAAATTATTAAAACTGAAATGCAGTAATACAAAGAAAAATATCAGAAAATTACTTCACAAACTTTACTGGTTCTCTGTAGACACCGAATAGTTATTTATAAACTTGATGTCAAATATTTTTCGGGACGCCTGGGTGGCTCAGTTGGTTAAGCGTCTGCCTTCGGCTCAGGTCATGATCCCAGGGTCCTGGGATCGAGTCCCGCATCGGGCTCCCTGCTCTGTGGGGAGCCTGCTTCTCCCTCTGCCTCTGCTTCTCTCTCTCTCTCTGTCTCTCATGAATAAATAAATAAAAAAAATCTTAAAAAAAAAATATTTTTCAGAAAAAGTCTTACCTATTAATTTAAAATACTATACCTTTGGGGCACCTGGGTGGCTTAGTTGGCTAAGTGTCTGACTTCGGCACAGGTCATGATCTCAGGGTCCTGGGATCCAGCCCCACGTCATAAGGCTCTCCACTCGGCAGTGAGTCGGCTTGTCCCTCTGCCCCTCCCCCTTGTTCATGCTCTCTCTCAAATAAATAAATAAAATCTTAAAAAATAAATAATATAAAATACAATACCTTTATTGAGTTTGGCTCAGTTAACTTTGAGTTTCGGTTACTATTAGCACCCATGGTAATTGTGAAAGAAACAGACGTTTTGAACTTTCTAGTTGTTGCCAGTAAAGAACTGCTGGTATCACCTGTAACAAGTAATAGTTATTTGGTCTCACATTATGACAAGTTGTCGATACTAAGTCTGTTTCTAAATAGTGTAGTATAAAAGGCATGTGTATTAATGTCTTTCTTTTTGTTCTTCCTATTGAAATAAAGTCAGAAATTTCATATTTATCAGGCTTTAATGGTCCCTAATATATGGGCTACTAATAAGATTCTATATTTCAATATGTCACTCTTTACCCTGAAATTTTAGTTTTAACAAAATATAATGAGCATAGCCAAGTCAAGTTCCATAATAAAATTTTTACTTCAATAGATTTTTATAGCTGAGAGTCTAGAAACAGTAGCTAACAAAAGTTGGATTCTCATTTATCATTGATAAGCTAAGATAGAAGAAAAATTTATCTGAATATGATCCTTCATTCTTGATCAAGAAATCTTTAGTGTCAAAAGTAAATACCTTTATTTGAGAATGTTTCCTGATCAGTTTTTCTTATGATTCTAGGTGATGGTTTCGGTACTGGTGATGGGTCCCTTTCAGGGGATCCTTCAGTGTGGCTTCCAAACTGTTGATGCCTCAGTTTACTGTCAACCTCCAGTTTTTCTACAGTAGTTTTGAGACATTGCTCAATGGTTGTCACATATAATTTACAAAACTATAGGAAATAAAAAAAATAGTCCAGTGGGTAAGACATTCAATCATACATTTGGGAGGAGGCAAATGCACATTAGTAGGCAAGGGATAGACTGATAGATGGAATATATTTCCTATTGAACTAGGTTACTCATTTTATTTTCTTGAAATCACATTGACCACCCTCAAATGACCTAATGAAATGCAGCCATGATTCAATGAGGAGGTCATATTCTGAGAGAAAATAAAATGTTACACAAAGAGAGGTGATTTATTATTTTTTTATAAGATGTGTAGACTTGAGTTTGTTCTAAATAATTTTTAAGATTCTTCCATCCTGGAAAAGGTGTATTCCTGAGGAGAGTCTCTGTGTTTGAGTGTCTGTGTGTGTGAGCACATGCATGTATTTTACCTTTATTATTTCAAATGTAGTCATCAGATTACAATACTCTTTAGATTAAATTTCAAGTACGATTTGTACACAACATATTAAGTATATCACTGCCAATATTAAAAAGATATGCTCTTTTAAAAATTTTTCTCTTACACAGTATACAAATTTACATTAACATCATCTTATGTACCTTGATGTAGTCAAATTTGCCATCAGCATTTACATCTGCCAAACTTATTACGGCATTTACTTCTTCTCGAGTCATCTTCTCACCTCTCTGAAAAAACAAGATTTATTTATTTATTTTTAAAGATTTTATTTATTTATTTGACAGAGAGAGACACAGAGAGAGAGGGAACACAAGCAGGGGGAGTGGGAGAAGGAGAAGCAGGCCTCCCGCTGAGCAGGGAGCCCGATGTGGGGCTCGATCCCAGGACCCTGGGATCATGACCTGAGCTTAACGACTGAGCCACCCAGGCGCCCTAAAACAAGATTTATTTTAAAGCAACATGACTATCACTTTATCATGCAGGGGAAGGGGGAGAGTGGAAATTCACTTTAATCTTTTCTACAAGTCAGTTTGAATATATGGTTTCATTATAAATCTTAGAATGAGTATTATGTCAAGCAAGAATAAAACTTACATAAAATAAAATTTCACAATTTTATTAAATTTCATAAAAGTATGAACTTGTTTATTAAATTTCAACAATATATATCATCAATCCAGTAATAATGCTACTACTGAATTTACAGTAATTATAATTTCTCACAGTATACCAAGAATCAGAATGGATTCCCAATCCCACTTATACTATGTTTCCCTTTTACTTATCACATATGAATCTATTCCTGAATTACAAAAAGTTCTGGGCAGCAAATAATTGCAAAGGAACAGAAGGGGATTGTAACATGGGTTCAATTTTATACTTTATGTTTTATTTACAGAGCACCTTTCATCCAGAAGGATCCTTAAGTACTTTATAAACAACATATATGTGATTCATTTCACCTGCCAATGAAATAGTTATTTTTAATGTGGCCTTAGTAGCCAAAGCTAGAATTCCAAGTTTTATTAGCAATGTATATTATAAAACTATTTCACAAATCTTACCTTTGTTAGAAGTTTATAAAGGTCAGTGTGTAAAATAGAGCCATCGTCATTTACATCTAATTGCTTAAATGATTTTAGTAGTTCTGCTTTTGAAGTAGGTTTTTCCTTTCTTAAAATTATGCAAAAATCATCAAAATTCAGTTTGGCAGTTTGAGGAGTCCAATACTTATTAATGGTCTTTTGGGATGGATTTCTTCCTGCATGCTGTAGAGCTGCCCAATAAAACAAGCGTTACTTGTTAGAGTAACATTTGGAATTGGTATCTAAGGGTATTTTTTCTTTCAATCATTATACATTACAATATTACACAAAAATACACACACACCTTTGGGGTTGATAATCTAGTAATATCAATGTATGCCTGACTTTCAAAAATGAGAAAATATATGTGTTACCAGCTACAGATTCTTGATCTATTAATGTCAGAATTAAATATTTTTCCTATTCTGACAGTTGGTTCTCAACCTACATTGTTTAACTGATAACATATGATTTACTTTGTAAAAGTGCCTGAAAAAAAAAAAGATTAAAAACAACCATCCACTTAATTGTTTTGAGGACCTAAGAATAACCACAAAAAGTATTCTGGCCCACATGAAATGAGGAAATCATTAATCTGAGAAAATTACTGTCAATAAGGCATGATATCTAAAATGTTCATCATTGGGGCGCCTGGGTGGCTCAGTTGGTTAAGCGACTGCCTTCAGCTCAGGTCATGATCCTGGAGTCCCTGGATCGAGTCCCGCATCGGGCTCCCTGCTCAGCGGGGAATCTGCTTCTCCCTCTGACCCTCTTCCCTCTCATGCTCTCTCTCATTCTCTCTGTCTCAAATAAATAAATAAAATCTTTAAAAAAAAAAAAAAGATTCTCTTTAAAAAAAAAAATGTTCATCATTGTTAGATATTAATCATGAATATTAATCATTAATTCAAGAACATTAATCATGTCACAAATACCAAATATATGCACAAAATTTATCTATTTGCAGTTATAGACTTGCTAAAAATCAAGAATCTCAACATAGTTTGAGAGAAGACTATTATGGAGATGCAATGGTTGAATTACTCTTAATTTTTAACCAGAATCTTTAAAAATAGTCCTATAACCAGTTATTCGTGAGACATTCTTATTTTAAAAGGCATGTCCTTATTTTCTATGAGAGGCAACAAATTACAATGTGAGAAAGGCTTTGTATTTGTGTATATCATACACACTAAAATATAATTGTTTTAAACAATTGTATTTTGTACTGTTTAAAAGAAGTAAACTGGTAATTTGAACTTAAACAAATCTCTACATATTAAGACTTAATACTATCTAAAATGAACCAGTGATAAGATTCCTAAGCACTGTAGATAGAATTAATAAAATTTTTTTTAACACTTTTATTTATTTGACAGAGAGAGAGAGCACGAGCAGGGGGAGAGGGAGAGGGAGAAGCAGGCTCCCTGCTGAGCAGGGAGCCCGATGCGGGACTCGATCCCAGGACCCTGGGATCATGACCTGAGCCGAAGGCAGATGCTTAACCGACTGAGCTACCCAGGTGCCCCTAGAATTAATAAAATTTTAAAGGTACTGTCCTTTGTGCTTAACCAACTTCTTAACCAACTTCTACTATAAAACCTTACATTGGGTATTTCTAACTATCTTAGGTGAGATTTCACAAGATCTGGGCATTGTCAATTAGCACTAAAAAATGATAATCTGGATAGTCCACAATATAATGAATAAGGACTAATATATATAAAACAATTTTTAAAAATATCCTCAAGGAAATAGAAACTAGAGCAGGATAATAAATACAGACATTTGTGAGTCCATTATATTGAACATTCATTGTGTATAAGCATAATACGTGGTGGTTTGTTTTTTTTCAGAGATTCAAACTTCTTGGTTCCTAAATTTTATAATCTAAATAGGAATTCCACACCTGAAGTGTAAAATTGCTACCTATGGTCATGATTTAAAGTTAGTAACATATTAGAAGTCCACAGACTAAAGAAATGTTCCCATCCTCCAGATTATGACAGTGCAGCATACCTAGATAACTTTGGCAGAGAAAAGGAAACAAGACGATCATCTCGAGGTGACTTGTAGAGCTAACAGGAGTTGCACCTAGAAAGCCTTTGTGGAAGTTTGTACCAGTGGAGACAATATAATTTTTTTTTACTTCCAAAGGCTAATTTTGGATGTAGACAAAAGCCCTGACTACCATGTTGCCCTAGGAATGAACAAAAGATAAGTATTTTGCCTAGCATAAAAATGGACAATTCCATAATTCATCTATTAAGAGAATCAGGGAAAAGGTACATGTGTTTTAGGATTCCATCACCAGCCACCTTTTAAAAGGTAAGAATACAAGTAGGACCTAAATGAAGTTGTGATTTGAAGTCAAAAGTCCATGTGAAAGAAAATGCTGGGGTGCCTGGCTGGCTCAGTGGGTGGAGTATGTGACTCTTGATCTGGGGATCACGAGTTCAAGCCCCACATTAGGGGTGGAGAGTACTCAAAAAAAAAAAAAGAAAGAAAGAGAGGTGCCTGGGTGGCTCAGTCAGTTAAGCCTCTGACTCTTGGTTTCAGCTCAGGTCATGATCTCATGGGTTGTGGGATGGAGCCCCATGTTGGCTCTGCACTCATCGGGGAGTCTGCATGAAGATTCTTTCCTTCTGCCCCATCCCCACTTGTGCACTCTGCCTCGCTCTCTAAAATAAATAAAGAAATGTTTAAAAAAAAGGAAAATGCTATTTTCTGTACAGCTTTGGGAAAATGAGTGTGTAACTCTTTCCCAAATGGCAGGTCAGCATATACTTGGTGCTGTCTTCAATAACAAAATGGTTTTTGGGGGCACCTGGGTGCCTCAGTGGGTTAAGCTCCAACTATTGATTTCAGCTCAGGTCATGATCTCAGGGTTGTGAGATCAAGCCCCACACTGGGCTCTGCAGTAGGCATGGAGCCTGCTTAAGATTCTCTCCCTTTCCCTCTGCCCCTCCCCCCTCTAAAAAAACAAAGAAAATACCTTTTTTTAAATGAACTATTAATTACAAAACAACTTTCTTAGAATAAAATTATGCCTAAACGTGTACTCAGTAAACACACATTCTCATATCTAAGAAATAGGTATAACCTAGTAATTACTAATCTAACTAAATTTCTAATTTTAGAATTAGTTGGGAGTCCATTATTATGTCTAATAACAGTAAAAATTTGTAACTGTAAATGCTTAAAGGTTTACACGAAAATACTGATCTTTTGCCAGGGTTTACTTTAAGCTTTGACGTGAGTCTATAATACCTGTATTATTTATAAGTTGGAAAAAAAAGGAACTCTAAAACTCTGATAATGTTACTCTTCTGTCCAACCTTGAAATGGAATGTCAAAGCACATGTTATATGCATAAATGGCAGAAAGATATAGATGAAAGATATAGTAATAAGAAAGATATCACTTGTTTACCCTACTTTTTAAAAATCTAGATTATCTGAACTCAATCATTATAATGTTACAAAGAGAATTCCACCATAAAACCAAAAGTGTATATAACACTGAAGAGACAAACACTGAATTATCCAGAATATTGTCTAAGACTGGTAGCACCTTAGTAATATATACTTACTGATTCACAAATTAAATGCCATAATAACGAAATACAGGTTAAACTTTTAAACAGAAGATTCATGATCTCAGACTACTTTCAAAAGAATAAAAACTAAAATTACAGTTTATAATAAAATATAAATTTAATGTTTGTATCGTTTATAATAAAATATTTTAATATTTTCAATGTTCATATTTCAAATATGGATTTCCTCAAATAGAGATCTTATTGGATACAGACCCAAGACATTACTTCAAAAATATGTCAGAATTTTTCTTTAAGGAAACCGCTTCTAAATTTGGCAAAATAACTCAGTTTCTCCATTCATAAAATTATTAGCCTTGATGAAATTGACATGAGTATTCAGTGTTATCTGGTATTGTTTACCACTTTTTCAAGAGTAAAGACCTCCAAGTCATTTGATATACCTGGCAAGGACAAAATTCACTGGTTTGAGGGATATTTACAGAGAAATTTTAGATATGACAATGGAGAGAAGCAAAAAAACGACCAGCTTGGGGCGCCTGGGTGGCTCAGTCATTAAGTGTCTGCCTTAGGCTCAGGTCATGATCTCAGGGTCCTGGGATCGAGCCCCGCATCAGGCTCCCTGCTAGGCAGGAAGCCTGCTTCTCCCTCTCCCACTCCCCCTGCTTGTATTCCCTCTCTTGCTGTGTCTCTCTCTGTCAAATAAATAAATAAAATCTTTAAAAAAAAAATAAAGACCAACTCCTACCCCCACCAAAAACAAACAAAAAACCAAAAACAGCACTTCTAAAATTTTACTTATCTCCTAATATTTCTCTTTTACAATCATTCAACCTGTTTTTATATATTCTTTACATTTTCCCCATTATAGGTCAAATTCAGGCTAGTGATTCAGATGTCAAGTGTTTTAAATTCTATTACTATAGAATCTTATAAATCTTATATAAATAAATATATATATCCATATAGAATCTTATATAAATCTTAAAGTACCAAGTAAGAATTTTTAAAAAAATATTTCTAAGCAAGTAATTGATGGAAGCTTTAAAAATACTAATCTAGTCTGTATAAACACTGAATGTTTTATTTTGAAGCTACATAGAATATATAAATATATAAAATGGCACAATAGCATAATGTAGTTCCATTGCTCAAGCTTCCCTAAGAAACTGGGATGATTCAACAATGTAATTCTTATTCCTGTCTTTCTGATCTATTAACTTTCAACAAATAAGGCAAAATACGTATATTTTAAAGAAAAATTTACCCAAGTAAAGTTGTTCTTTAGAAATAATGTTTTCTAAGCTGCTTTTAAAAACAGTTAAGTAGGCAGCTCTACAATTCATATAAAATGTCTCTTCTTCAGTTAGTGGAAATTTCTTTGTTCGAGGACTCTCTGAAAGCGCTGACTTCTGACTGGAGAAAGCTGCATCTCTTCCTGGACTGATGGCCATTCTATTAGAAAATAATTTAAAAATTTTAATCAATGTTAATCCCCTAAAATGCAAATGTCACTTTGCCTTTCAAATGGGGGGAAGAGGAATCAAAGCATTACAGTTTTCATATATGGGGAAAAAAGACAAATATAATACACATATGGTGTTATTATTATATGCTAAATTAGAATACGCCTTTGGCAGTATATATATATATATGTGTGTATATATATATATACACACACACACATATATATGTGCGTATTTCGAAATCAACTATATGAGACAAAATATATATAGAAAATACATATATATGAGAAAGCCAAAAGAATAAAGCCAAAGCAAAGATGTAATATAAAAACAAAATAAGTATCATAGAGGAAAGGAAAAGCACCCAACAATACTCTCAAAATAAGAGGACAGTAAGTTGGGGCACCTGGGTGGCTCAGTCGATTAGGTGTCTACCTTCGGCTCAGGTCATGATCCCAGGGTCCTAAGATAGAGTCCCACATTGGCCTCCCTGCTCAGTGGGGAGTCTGCCTCTCTCTCTGCCTTCCCCCCCCCACTTGTGCTCATGCTCTCTCTCCTGTGCTCTCTCTCTCAAATAAATAAAATCTTTTAAAAAAAGAGGACAGTAAGTTAAGTCTTCATAGGGTTGTCATGAGGATTAAATATGTTAATACACGTGAAACATACAGAACAATGCCTTGCAGTAATAAGTGCTAAATAAACTTTGAAAGAGTGAAACTCTACAACAATGAGAATTTGGATGTAATGTGATTGGCAGTTGGCATCCATCACCTCAGCAGGAGCAACAAGGTCACTTCAGCAACATCTCAATAATGCTGGCCAACATTTTGAATGACTGAATTTTTTGGATCCTATTTAAAGCATTATTGTGAGATTTTACTGCATTCATTACAAATAATGTTGTGAGGTTATATAGTACCTCAGCTCATAAGCCTTAAAGAACTATCATACATCTTAATTTATCTTTATTACAGTGGTCAGGTATTTTTTGTCCCTTTTACAGATAAGGAAATTGAGAGACAGAGATGTCACCCAGCTAGCAGTAACAAGAGGCAGTAAATTTTGATAACAGTTTCTTCTTTATTAATGTGAATGAAGGCTTCTTGTACAATAGTTACTATGAGGCACTAAATTGTGCTCCAACAATTAGCTGTTAGTGGTCTAACAGCTTCCAACATTATTTTACCCAGCTCTGACTTCTAAAAATACATTCCAACCTAATAAATTGAATATTTCAAGTTCAACAATAAGACGACACAGGTAGGGTCCCCTTCAGGACTCATTGGATTCTTACTCAGGAGGCCTAAATCACTTGCACCTTCTTGAATTATATAGGTCTTTTACACTTGGGAAAGAAAGATAATAATCGCTTATCATGGATGAAGTACCCTATTTATAATACACAGACTGCCTGCCTGACACTTTCATATTACACCAGATTTAGAAGGACCCCATAGGGATGTGGTGTCACAGTCTGGTTACTGCGAATTGATATCACTATAATTAAGCATCAGTTTTAACCACATATGCGTGCACGCATCTCCTCACAAATGTGGGGGGGAAAAACTGTTCCGATAAGAAAGGAAGAATGAATGTTCATTTTGCAGCAAGCAATTTTTAAACTTAAGTATTTTGGGGGGGAGGGTGGGATCGTCCTCGAATACTCTTTCCAAATAAGGTGACTACCTTACGTGGAAATCCCACAGTAGAAATGTTTCAGAAGTCTATTCTTTCCCTTTTTGTGACGAAAGACCAAACGGAGGCTTAAATAAATATACAACTGCACCCCTCAGGCTTGGAAACCGCCTTCACTTAAAACTCCAGCCCGAGACCAAGACGGGGGCCTACAGAGCACACTGTAGCAAACGGCTCCATAAATAACCCGCCACACAATAGCAAGAAAAATAAACTGTTAACAAGCGCCGAAGGCTTACTGAAGGGCCAAGGGAAACACAGCCGCCCAGTGCCCGGCCCTACACGCTGAAATACGTTCACAGCTGATCTCGGGCAACCTCTCTGTTTTTTGATTTCTCTACGACGCAGATGCGGTTTTACGTACACTTCAGGTACACACGGACCCAGCGTTGGTATGGCAAGAGAAGTAAAAGAAGCAGGTGAGAGGGAGGGAAGCCGGACAGCGAGGCAGGGCGCAGCGCAGACACAGAGACAGCCAGCTGTTTGCTACCTAATTCCAGCTCACACGCGAGGAAGCACAGCCAATTCTCTCCACGGATTCCGTGATCCTGTCACCGCAGCGCAACCGACCTCGGCCTTTCCTTTAATTACCATGGCAACTGCGCCTCTCCGCCACCGGAAATAAGATTCAGAGCACCTCCCCAAACGGTCCGGGTAGAAATCTAGGGAGGTGAATCCGGAGAGGACAGATACTGCTGTGCAGCTCGTCTGTCGGGGTCTGGAATGGCCAGAGTGAAGAGACGGTCCTGTGGTGCGCTGGCAGGGACGAGGATGAGGTCCTAGGTCCTTAATTAGAGTCTCGTCTCCTCTCCCCCTTACACTCGGATCCCTTGGAGGGGGGAAGGTGTTTCCAGCGGGCCACCTTGCGTGTGACACCGCGTCTGGCGTCCGCAGGCCCGCGCTTTTCAGACTGCGGCGTCGCCCTCCGAAGGTTCTCTGCTTTAGGAAGAGGTGGCCCAGTTCCTTTTGTCCCGCGGTGGGGCGTTCCTGAGTGTCGAAATGCCGTAGGTATCCACCCTCCCCCACCCCATTGCTGTTTCTTGGGTCCCTTTGTGAACAATAAGAGTAGATATTAAGTTGTCCTTAAAAATAAAATCCTGTTACTTTACTAGCAAAAATGGGTTTATTCTGGAATAACAAAGCATTTCCGTTCGCTGCGTGCAAGCTATGGCTAAACCATAGGTAAGTTCAACAAAGGAGAGAATGATTTTATGGAGAAGAAGGAAGAAGTTGGGAGGGATTATTTTGACCCAAGGTCCGTGGGAGAACAGTCAGTTCAGGTTCAAGGTGACGATTTCTCCTTGGCTGAGTTGCAGGAGTGGTCTGTATTTTGTAGGAGGTGCAGTGTACATCTTTCCCTATTGGGACCTGTAATCAATGGTTCTTTCCTATTGAAACTCTTCTGTTGGGGTCTGTAATTGATAGTTGTTCCTATAATTGACGTTCAGTGGTATGAGATACCCTTTTAGCCTCCCCTTCTATCATCTCTTCTCCACTTTAATGAGGTTTCCCCTTTATTATTTTTCACATTTCCTCCTTTTGGTCAAGATCTTTCTCCAAAAGCATCGCTGATTGTCAGGTTCTTCTTAATTCAGTGACCTTTTGTCCCTTAGTGCCAGGAAGGATATTTCCTGGGTGTTATGTCCCACTTTGGAGGGAAATTGTACAAATTGGAAACCTATTGAGGTCAAATTTGAGTAACGAGGCGTAGCAGGGAGAACTTTCAGGCATTTCCCCATCTATAGTCCATATTTATCAAGATTGTAAGCGTCGGAGATCGTCTGAGTACATCATTTTTAAAAAGATTTGATGGGGAGAGGAGACGAGACTCTAATTGACAGGCAACAAGTACACAATTGAAAGTAACATGACAATTCCAAATTGTGTGATGGTTCTAAACCAGGATCCTAGATCTGAAAGTAGCCAACTAAAAATACTGGCACTTATTCCAACTTAGGGGAGAAAAGTTCCCCCTGCTGAGGCAAACAGAGTCCTGTATGCTTCCTACTTAAAATGGTCATGAAAGCAGAATGGTGATTACTGCGAGAGCACACCGAAAGAATTATCTTGTGCATTTGAGAAGATACAGTATAGGTATAAACGTGAAGCAATAGCTGGTGAACTTTTTGCAAAACAGCAAAACTTCAAAGACCTTTTAAAAAGTATTGTTATCTCAAAAGAACTGTTGGAACCAAGTGTGTTAATAATATGGTAAAGTTGAAAATTCGGAAACCATGAATTTTGGATAAGAATCCAGAGTTAGTTAATACTCTAGATGAAAAAGAGAGACTTCTGTAATTCCTGAACCTTCTAACAGGCCTGGTCCAGACATCTTGGGAAGTCTGTGTCATCAGATGTTGTCTGCCTCAATTCCAGGAAATCTTTCTGGTCCAGTCAGGGTTTGATGGCTTTCTTTAGATGTGCCACATGAATCCAAGAGTCCGTTCCTTGAGGTTTGGCACACAACGGTTGGCTAACAGTCCCTGAGAGGGGGCTTTCCAGCAAGGTTGAAGAGTCTTTCAGGAGGTGTTTTTTTGTCTTTTTTTTTTTTTTTTTCCAATAGATGAAATCTCCAAGTTGCAAGATGTGGTGCTTAAAGTTTTTGTCTACTGAGAGTGCACTGTGAAAAGATTGCTCTACCAAAGCATAGTTAGTTTTGATAGAAGCAGTTAGGCCTTTATAATATTGAAGTATAATCTCCTTTTATCAACTGTGGGTCAAAGGAATCAGGAGCCAAGTGCATTGGATGTCCTGTGACTGTCTCAAAGGGTGAAAGTCTATGGGTTCGCAAGGGAAGGGGTCTGATATTTAGAAAGAACAAAGGCATTGCTTTAGGCCAAGATACTTGGAGGGTCTTTACAAATTTTGCCAATTGAGTCTTAATGGTGTCAGCAGTGTGTTCGACTAACCCTGAGGATTGATGATGGTATGCACAATAAAAGTGTTGTAAAACTAGCCAAACAGCACAGACTTGTTAAAGCACCTAACTGGTAAAATGGGTTCCCCAATCACTGAAGTTCAAGAGGGGTTCCCCAGGTAGGGATAATTTTTTTCTAACAGAATTTCTGCCACAGAAGAGGCAGTGGCCAGTCTACAAAGGAAAACTTTAGTCCAGTGAGGAAACATACAAACCATAACTAAAGCACATTTAATCCATTAGATGGGGAAGCTATATGAAATCCATTTGTGAAAACTGAATGGCCTTTGAGGTAATTTAAGTGTTAGAGAGCTGTGCAGACAGGTTTCCCTGCATTGTGTTTTGGACAGGTGAGACAAGTGAGGTGGGCACTTTTTGTGACCTCATTAATATTTCCTCACCAATGTGGGTTTATGAACACTATCATTTTGTTAGTAGACCAATGGTTTAGTGCATGTACAGTGGTAAGTAGTGGGAATTTTAGAATTTCTGGTAGGGCCAGATTGTTAATTTGTCCAAGTCAGTTTTTTTCTTTTTATCAAATGAACAATTATTAGATTTCCAATTTTTTCTTCTATTCTGGGGCCCATTGTTAGATGTTTCTGGTCAATTTTTTGACCTTGAGAGCAGCATTTTTGGCAGAAATATCAGCAAGGTGGTTTCCTTTGGCCTCCAGGGAGTCAAGTTTAGAATGCTGGGGACCTTAACAGCCAGAGCAGGCAGCAAAAGTATGGCATCAAATAAATTCTAGACATAGGAACCATTTTTAACTTTATCCCCATTGGGGTAAGGAAACCTCATTGTTTCCATAACCTACCAAAGTCTTGAGCCACCCTAAAGGCATAGTGGCTATTGGTATAAGTGTTTGTGGTTCTACCCTTGGCTAAGGTACAAGCTTGAGTAAAGGTGTATAACTCAGATTGTTGGGCCAAAGTAGCCAGAGGGAAAGGTGCTACCTCAATGACTTCAAAGGAGTTGCAGTAACATACCGGCACAGTACTTACCATGTGGTATGTATATGGTATACCATTTTCATCCTTTACATAAGAAACATCAGTAAACCATGTAAAATCTGTATTGGTTAGAGGAGTTTCCTGTAAATTGTTACAGGGAGTCAAAAGGTGATCTGTCAGCGTTCCCCGTTGGGAATTAGAAGGACATTGGAAAGTCTGGCTTAAAGGGCTCAAGGCACCTGTAGCACTTAAGTTTGTAACAGTCTTTTTTCCAGTGTCCTGGCCCTTTGCAATAATAGCAGAAACTAGTGGGGAAGGAGGGTTGTTTGTTTTGTTTAGGGGCTTTCATTTGCTGGAGTTGACAATTGAGAATTTTAGACGTCTTTGTTTTAAATTACTCATCTAGGGTGTGGGTGAGCTGGTTTGCCAGGTTAACTAAATCTGGAGGGGACATGGTTTCCCATTCTATCCGCATCCCTTTAACTAAAAGAGAAAGCACATTTATATATATATTTACATATATATTTATATATTTACATATATATACATTTTAAGTTATATGTTTATATATAATTTTATAATTTATATACAACTTATATATATAATGTATATATATTTAACATATATATATCCCAACTCATTCTAGTTTAGTCCATTAATAAACATAGAGTTAAATGCTACCTGGGTAGATTGACCAAGTTATTTAAACTTACCAACCTGGTTTCTCAGATTTCTATTAGTTAGCCCTCATGCTTGTGTGAGGACCAGGCCAAACACTGGATGAAACTAGCCCAGTGGGGACACCCTAAAAGGGATTTAGAGAAACAGACGCCAATCTTTGGCAAGATGCTAGAACAATCTCTGGAAATCTCCACCAAGCAATTATAGTAGCTTTTCCTAAGCCTGCTAATTTTGTTTTGCTGAACAAAATTCAGGCTTGCACACAAAAGCCTGACAAACATATACATAACTGTTAAACTCAACACCAAACAGTCTTTTTTTTAACTTTTTTTTTATTATGTTCTATTAATCACCATACATTACATCATTAGTTTTTGATGTAGTAGTCCATGATTCATTGTTTGCTTATAACACCCAGTGCTCCATGCAAACAGTCTTTTAAGAAAATTTTGGTCTTCTTCTAGATGTTGAATTCTTCAGCAAACCCATTGGTGTCCTCAGTCATTTTAGGAAACTTTACAGCTTGTAATTTGGCCTTAGTCCAGAGAGCATAAGAAATTTGAGGTTTATTAGGATCCTCAGAAGACTTAACTTTAAAGGGGCAGGTTTTAACAGGCTCAGGAGAGTAGGGAGTGGGGAAAGATTTGGAGGAAAAGGGAAATTTGGTGAAAGGATTAGCATGAGGGACAATAGAGGAGATGGTGATGGTGCCGAGAAAAATGGCACCAAAGGTAGAGACAGAACAGGGTATCTGCCACATGTCCTGAGACAAAGAAGATGGAGAAGGCAGAAAAGAGGCTTCAGAGCCCTTATTTCTTTCTTTCTTTGTTTACTTCAGTTAGTCTAGAAATTGTATTTTGCAGAGAAGCAATTTTAGATTTCCAATAACTTTCGGAAGCTTCAAAATACTAATCAAAATAGGCATCCCATTCAGTTTTGACAATTTTAGAGCCGTGGCTGTCCAATTTAGTTTTGAGAAAAGTTAAGTTTGGAGAGAGAGAAAGTTTCCCATAATGGCCATTGAAGTTCTAAATTACTTTTGGTAAGTCATTTCATTTAAGGAAGGACCACAGTTTTTAAACATAAAACCAGCTGGGGTCCCAGAAGTGGGGGAAAGAAGTGGGGTACCCTCAAATCATTTTGATGACTAGGATCCCATTTCTTAAATATTTATATACACACACACACACACACACACATATATATATACTTTTTTTTTTAGCAAAAAAGAAAAATTCCTAAACAGCACAGTTTCAGCAGGAACAGCCTGGTTCCAAAATAGTAACTTTAAGTGAAGTAAAGACTCCAATGAAAAGGTAGAGAATATAGATTTAAAATCTATACATAGATTTTACATATATATACATTTTAAGTTATATGTTTATATATAATTTTATAATTTATATACAACTTATATATGTAATGTATATATATTTAACATATATATATCCCAACTCATTTAATCCTCATAACGCTGATACTACCTAACCTGATATCAAAATACGGTAAAAGAATTATGAAAATATTGCTGACCAATATATTTCATGAACATGGACTCAAAAATCCTTAACAAAAGATTAGCAAATCTAGGGGCACCTGGGTAGCTTGGTCGGTTAAGTATCTGCCTTCTGCTCAGATCATGGTCCTAGTATCCTGGGATTGAGCCCCTTGTCGGGCTCCCTGATCAGCGGGGAGTCTCCTTCTCCCTCCCCCTGCTCTTGCATTCTCGTGTGCATGCTCTCTCTCTCCCGCTCAAATAAATAAATAAAAATCTTAAAAAAAAAAAATTAGCAAATCTAATTCAACATATGAAAGGGATAATACATTATGTCCAAGTGGGGCTTATCCCAAGAATGCAAATTGTTCTGTTATTTTAAAATCAATTCACATTTTTCAAAAAGAGAATAAAGGATATCATATTAATAGTTGTACAAAGAGCACACTCATTCATGATAAAATAAAACTCAGCACAGTAGAAGTAGAAAGGGAACTAATTCCTTTGAAAAACCTATACATATTATACTCAGCACTAAACACTTATTCTAAGATTAGGAATAAGGCAAGATGTACCCTCCCACCACTTCTATTTAACAAAGCACTAAAAAGAAAGGAAATGTGTAAATGTTAGAAAGGAAAAAGTAAAATTGATGATTTGCCAGTGATATTGTCATGAACTTGGGCAATCCTGAGGAATTCGTAAAACAGTTATTAGAGCTATTTAGCAAAGATGCAGCTCACATAGTCAATATACAAAAATTAATTCTGTTTCTACGTTTTAGCAAGAAACACCTGAAAATTAAGCTTAAATGTTTCCATATACAATCACATTTTAAAACTACTTAAACGAAGTTTAACTAGAAGACACTTATTTCTACCTTGAAGATGACAACATGTTGCTTAGAGAAAATAAAGATCTAAATAGGGGCATGTTTATGGATTTGAAGTCTCGATAATATTAAATTGTTAGTTCTCCCCAGTTGATCTTTAGATTCAATGCATTTCCTGTCAATCCCAGCAAACATTTTATAGGAATAGAAAAACTGATTTCAAGATTTTTATGAAAAGGCAAAGGACTTATAAGAAAATAATCTTGAAAAAGGAGAATGAAGTTGGAGTACATAAACTAACTAGACTTAATATAAGTGGTTCTGAATTCAGTGTGGCTTGGACATAAGGACAAATAGATAAAATGGAAGAGAATCCAAAGTCCAGAAATAGACCCAGAAAGGTGCCAAAGCAATTCAGTGGGGAAAGAAAAGTCCAAATGGTTCTGGGACACCATACAGAAAAATAAATGAAACACCCTCAACTTCTACCTTATACCCATATAAAAAATTGATTTGAAATATAGCATAGTCCTATATGTAAAAGGTAAAGTTTCTGAAGGAAGTGTATGAGAATATTGTTACAACATGAGGTAGGTAAAATTTCAGGCAAGATACAAAAAACAATAACCATAAAAGAAAAAAATAATAGACTTCATCTAAATTTTTAACTTCTCATCAAAGGACACAATTAAGAAAATGAATTGTCAAAGCTAGAGGTATTACAATTCCAGATTTCAAATTATACTATAAGGCTGTCGTAATCAAAACAGTATGGTACTGACACAAAGATAGACACATAGATCAACAGAACAAGATAGAAAGCCCAGAAACAAACCCATGATTATATGGTCAATTAATCTTTGACAAAGGAGGCAAGAATATGCAATGGGAAAAAGTCTCTTCAACAAACAGTGTTGGGAAAGCTGGACAAGTACATGCAAAAGAATGAAACTGGACCACTTACACCATACATGAAAATAAACTCAAAATGGATTAAGGGCCTAAATGTGAAACCTGAAACCATAAAAATCCTAGAAGAGAGCACAGGCGATAATTTCTCTGCTGTTGGCTGTAGCAACATTTTTCTAGACCTGTCTCCTGAGAAAAGGGAACAAAAGCAAAAACTATTGGGACTACATCAAAATTAAAAGCTCTGCACAACAAAGGAAACAGTCAACAAACTAAAAGGCAACCTACTGAATGGGAGAAGATATTTGCAAATGACATAGCCGATAAAGTGTTAGTACCCAAAATATATAAAAATTTATACAATGCAACACCAAAAAACCCCAAATAATCCAATTTAAAAATGGGCAGAAGACATGAACAGACATTTCTTCAAAGAAGACATGCAGATGACCAACAGACACATGAAAAGGTGCTCAACAGCACTCATTATCAAGGAAATGAAATAAAAACTACAGTGAGATACCATCTCACACCTATCAGTATGGCTAAAATAAAAAACGTGAACAAGTGTTGACAAGGACAGGGAGAAAAAGGAACCCTTGTGCATTGTTGGTGGGAATGCAAACTGGTGCAGCCACTCTGGAAAACATTATGTAGGTTCCTCAAAAAATTAAAAATAGAATACTCTGGGCACCTGGGTGGCTCAGTTGGTTAAGCGACTGCCTTCGGCTCAGGTCGTGATCCTGGAGTCCCAGGATCGAGTCCCGTGTCGGGCTCCCTGCTCAGCGGAGAGTCTCCTTCTCCTTCTGACCCTACCCCCTCTTGTGCTCTCACTCTCTCTCTCTCTCAAATAAATAAATAAAATCTTTTTAAAAATTAAAAAAATAAATAAAAATAGAATACCCTATGATCATTGTAATCGCACTACAGGCATTTACCCAAAGAACACAAAAACACTAATTCAAAAGGATATATGCACCCCTGTGTTTATTGTTTATTGCAGCATTATTTACAATAGCCAAATAGCCATACACACACACACAGAGAATATTATTCAGCCATAAAAAAGAATGAAATCTTGCCATTTGCAACAACGTGGATGGAGCCAGAGTATAATGCTAAGAGAAATAAGTCACTCAGAGAAAGACAAATACCATGTGATTTCACTCAGATGTGGAATTAAACAATTTAAAGGGTAAAAAAGGGAGAGAGCCAAACCAAAATATGGACTCGTAACTATAGAGAGCAAACAGATGGCTACCAGAGGGGAGATGGGTGGGGAGATGGGTGAAATAGATGAAGAGGATTAAAAGTACACTCATCTTCATGAGCACTGAGTAATGTATAGAATTGTTGAATCACTATATTGTACACCTGAAACTACTATAACACTCTATATTAACTATACTGGAATTAAAGTAAAAATAAAAAAAAATTTTTTAAATTAATTGTCAGGGTGCCTGGCTGGCTTAGTCAGTAGAGTGTGCAACTTTCTTGATCTCAGGGTTGTGAGTTCAAGCCCCACATTGGGTATAGAGATTACTTAAAAAAAAATTTTTTTTTAAAAATGAATTGTCAGGCGCCTGGGTGGCTCAGTCGTTAAGCATCTGCCTTCGGCTCAGGTCATGATCCCAGGGTCCTGGGATCGAGCCACGCATCGGGCTCCCTGCTCCGCGGGAAGCCTGCTTCTCCCTCTCCCACTCCCCCTGCTTGTGTTCCCTCTCTCGCTGTGTCTCTCTCTGTCAAATAAAAAATAAAATCTTAAAAAAAAAAAGCAGGAAATTAAAAGCCCTTCTTTGAAAAATAAAATAAAATTTAAAAAATGAATTGTCAAGCCACTGAATAGGAGAAAATACTTATAAGATATATTTTAACCAATTTATATTTAGAATATATAAAGAATTCTTGTAACTCAACAGTAAAACAGTAACTGAAGTAAAGAGTAAAACTCATTAAAATAATAGTTCAAAAACTTGAACCAGTATTTAATTTAAAAAAAGTTACATAAATGCAAGGAAGCATTTTGTTAGTCATCAGGAAAATGCAGATTAAAACTATATTGAAATACTGTTTAACACCTGGTAGAATGACTTTATGTACATTTTCCAGTTAACAATATTATGCAAATACTGGATCTTAGTAAATAGATTTGCTTTGCCCAGGGGTCTGAGTTAGCACTTCTGAAACTGATTTCTATGTATTTTAGGCTTGAGCAAATGATAAGTGTTTTGCAGATAATAGAAACTAGGTTTTCATTGTTGTATAGAGGAATTTAAAATATTTTAGCTTGGCATTGGAGATATCAATATGAAATCACAGATTTTTTAAATACACATATATACAGAAAGATAGACATGTATTTTTCTGTTCTAGCTCTGTGTATCTTTATATATACATTTTAAAAATCTGTGATTTTTTTTTCCTGGCTAGTGATATGTAATAAAATAGTCTCTTGTGCTAGGCAGTGGCAGTGAGCCACAGCTCCCAGTCAGCCCCACCCAGTTGCGAGAGTAAAAAAAATGATACACTTAAAACTATTCTGTACCCATATAACCATTCTGTTTTTCACTTTTAATAGAGTATTCAGTAAATTGCATGAGATATTCCGTACTTTATTGTAAAATAGGCTTTGTGTTAGATGATTTTGCCCAACTATAGGTTAATATAAGTGTTGTGAGCGTGTTGTGAGATAGGCTAGGCAAGGCTATAATGTTTTGTAGGTTTGGTGTATTAATTGCATTTTCAGCTTAGATGGGTTTATCAGAGCATAAGCTACTGTAAGTCAAAGAACTAGAGCAAGAGAGAAAGAATGATAAAACAAATAGGGCAAAATGTAAACAAGTGATAAGTCTGGGTAAAAGATAAGAACTCTTACTCCTAGTTTTTTTTTAAGTTTAAAATTAAGTAAAAATTAAAAGTTACCCTCCATACTCATCAAATTATTTTTAAAAAAAAACACCAATGCGTGGATTAAACAGTAAATTAGATACAATTGAAGAAAGAATTAGACAACTGGAAGATAGCTCTGAATTGCCCACATGCACTACAGAGACAAGAAATGCTAAGAAATAAGAGTTTAGATATATGGAAAATGGAACTATAAAGTCTAAAATTACTTCTAGATGAAGTCTAGAATGGAAGAATGAAGGAAAGTCAATATTTGAAAAGATTATGGTTTAGGTTTTTCCAGAACTGTTAAGACATAGATCCATATAAGATACTACATTAGAGATAAGACCGTTAATAAGACATCTTTTGGGAACCTGCAGTGAAACTACCTTAAACAGGATTGGAGGAAGGGCGCCTGGGAGGCTCAGTCATTAAGTGTCTGCCTTCGGCTCAGGTCATGATCCCAGGGTCCTGGGATCGAGTCCCACATTCTTAATTAGAAATCAAATGAAAGTTCATTTTTTTCTAAAGTAATTTCTTTTATATTGTCATCAGTGTTAGTAATGTTGTATAATGAAACTCCTGTACTTGTTCTGTTCTGATAGAATCAGAGAATCCTATTCAGGATACTACCATGTGATAAGTTAAATAAAATAGGGGAGGATAGTCTTAGTAATATGACTAATCCCACAAACATAATTACTTTCTATTCCTCTTGATATGAAATTGCATGTCAAATGTATTTATCTTTCCTAAATTCTCAAGAGCAAAATGCTGGTAGCAACCAGAATTTTCATCCCAATGAATCTAAATTTAGTACACCTAAAAATGAAGCACGGTAGTTAAATTATGGACATAGGTGTAAATTTGGGTTAAGTTGGAAGTGGGAAGTAACCTGCAGAAGTAATAAGATTACCAGGACGAGGGAGGAAATTAGGATACAGTAGATAAGTACCCATTTAAAAAATTATTTTTTAAAAGATTTTATTATTTGAGAGAATGAGAGATTGAGAGAATGAGTGGGGGGAGGGGCAGAGGGAGAAGCAGACTCCCTGCAGAGCAGGAAGTCCGACATAGGACTCGATTCCAGGACTCTGGGATCATGACCTGAGCCAAAGGCAGATGCTTAACCAACTGAGCCACCCAGGCGCCCCTAAAGTTTACAGTTTAATCATTAAGTGTACAGTTCTATGACATTAAGTACATTCACCTTGTGCAACTATCACCACCATCTATCTCCAAAACTTTTTCCATCTTGCAAAACTGAAATTTTATACCCATACCTATTCACCCTTCCTCTAGTGGCAACCAGTATTTTCTGTGTTTATGAATTTGACTACTTTAAGTACCTTGTTTGAGTGGATCATACAGTATTTGCCCTTTTGATAATTGGCTTATTTTATTTAGCATGATATCTTCAAGGTTCATCTGTGTTGTAGCATGTGTCAAAATTTCTTTCCTTTTTAAAGCTGAAGAATATACCATTGTATATCTATATTACATTTCGTTTACTCATTTACCTGTCAGTGGGCGCTTGCATTGTTTTCACATTTTGGCTATTGGAAATAATGCTGCTATGAACATGGATGGGTGTACAAATACCTGTTTGTGTCTCTGCTTTCCATTCTTTTGGATATATACCCAGAAGTGGAATTGCTGAATTATGTGGCAATTCTACATGTAATTTTTTGAGGAACTGCCAAACTTTTTCACAGCAGCTGTACCATTTTACAGTCCCACCAGCAGTGCACGAACATTCCAGTTCTCCATATCCTAGCCAGCATTTTCTTTTTTTTTTTATAATAGACATCCTAATGGTTGTGAAATGGTATCTCTTTGTGGTTCAGATTTGCATTTTCCTAATATTAGGGATGTTGAACATTTTTTCATGTTTATTGGCCAGTAGTATATCTTCTTTGGAGAAATGTCTATTTGAGTCCTTTTTGGTGTATCCATTTTTTTTTTTTAAAGATTTTTTATTTATTTGACAGAGAGAGACACAGTGAGAGAGGGACCACAAGCAGGGGGAGTGGGAGAGGGAGAAGCAGGCTTCCCACAGAGCAGGGAGCCTGATGCGGGGCTCGATACCAGGACCCTGAGATCGTGACCTGAGCCGAAGGCAGACGCTTAATGACTGAGCCACCCAGGTGCCCCATGGTGTATCCATTTTTTTAAACCAAAGTAATAACCCCTAAAACTGCTTATAACTTTACAGAACTACCAGAGATACCGCTTTTAATTGCCAACTAATACTGGTAACAAGTGAGTAAATACTTTAGAAAAATATTTATCCCATAGATCTAATCAAGTTTTGTCTGTTCTTACTTTATAGTATAGTTTCAACCATCTCTTCCTCTCTGTTCCTATTAACATCATCCTCTTCCATGTAACATAATTTCATGCTTATATTACAGTTGTTTGTTGCTAAAAGAGTGGATAAGATAAGATTAAAAGCATATAGTATGTACTTAATTTAATAACATACTTCAGCATTGGGCCTAGTTCTAATAGATCGTCATAAAATCCTCTAGTAGGTTTGCTGTTCTTTACCTCTTAACTCCTCCCCATCAGTTCAACAAAGATTTGTTGTGCACAGGACCTAAGATCTGAGTTTCTGCCCTTCAAGCTGTGGGACAGTGGGCACATCACACCAACTCTTCCATATTGGATGTACTAAGTGATTTCTTAGATTTTTCCTAGTTTCATCTATTAAATCTCTTCATGATTCTTATAAATATTACCAGGTTTTAGTTTACAAGCCTGAATTATCTGAAAACCATATCACCCACAATAAATCATGTTTTTAGATTCTCACTGAACTGTTAAAAGTGGGAAATAACAGTCTAACCCAGCTCACTTTCTTGTTTACTTTTATATATTTCCTTGAGCTTCTTAGATCACCCTAGGACCTAAACCGGAAATCTTTTAAATCCAAACATTGAGTTACTTTCTCTAAGAATCAATCATCAATAAGTAATATTTTGAGCAGTTAATATCAGGGTGGGGTTTGTTTCCTTCTAATAGGTAGTATTACATCTTAGCATTTAAAAACAGAATAAAAAACTCTGTGCTGTGTACTTTTAGTTTTTGATTTCTACTTTTTGAAATTTTATTAAATACCAAAATATTTTATACACCTGAATAGAGTACTATATATTCCAAAACTAAATATATATTCTTTTTTGGATCATCTGCCATTTTTATTTGTTCATTCCTCTATTCTCTTCTTGCTTCATTGAGAATTCACATTAAATTGATTTCACATGGACTTCTAAAAGATACAAGTAATTTTTCAAAGTGATTTAATTAATCTCAAGAAATAATGTTATGTGATAAGCTACTATAGATATAATAGCAAAATTAAGTGAGCCCTTTTTTGATAGATTAAATTTTTGTATTTAATATTTACTACTCCATAATGTTTGTAAATTGTCCATCTCTTCTATTTTTTTCTTGTTCTTGTCACTTGTTTGAAAGTCAATAGAAAAAAAGTCAGTAGTTATTTATGAATAATCATTTTCTAATATGTATAAATTTTTTTTCTGTTTTCTATAATACAACCTTTACAATACAATCCTTTTTTTTTTATGGTCAAATTCTCTAATATTTTAAATAACGAAATTTCTGTTTCTCAGGGATCAAGAAAGTACTTTTAATGCTGCATTTGTCACTGGGAAAACTAGTTTTAATTTATATTGACCTTTTTCTCCTTTGAGCATTTAGTCTGCATTCAATAAAATGTTGATGACTGCTCTTTAGAAGACAGCTGTACGAAATAAAGTATTATAAATATTCAGCTTTCCTTTCTAAGCATTGTCACCAACAGCTGGGCATCCAGTTTAGCAGAACAGATTTTGCACAGAGAGAGCCTGGCATGTTCCTGAATCAGTTTAGTGGGGAAGACAAAAAATAGTTTTCTTATGGATTGGGGACTTATAAAGACATAGAGCATCTGTTCCTCAGTTAAGTCATAGTCTGGTAGCACTGAATCATGTTTAAAGCTAGAATAATGTGCAAAACTTTTTTCACCTTGTTCATACCTTTATTTTAATACCTAGTGCATTATTTCTGCAAATAATATACTTTCAACATCTCCATTAAGGGTGTGTAAATTATTATGCCCTTATGCTTAATTTCTCATTAGTGATATTTTAAAACACAAATATATTAATCTTTACTAAGATTATTTCATAATATGACTTTAATGCTTGAATTGTACAATAGTGCATGTATATGAAACCATATATAAAAGTCCATTTGAGGGCGCCTGGGTGGCTCAGTTGGTTAAGTGACGCCTTCGGCTCAGGTCATGATCCTGGAGTCCCGGGATCAAGTCCCACATCGGGCTCCCTGCTCAGCAGGGAGTCTGCTTCTCCCTCTGACCCTCCTCCCTCTCATGCTCTCGGTCTCTCATTCTCTCTCTCGCAAATAAAAGTCCATTTGAATATTTAATTATTCCATATTGAAAGATGCTATTAAAAAATCCAGTTTCATCATCATGAAAATTGCTTTGCTTTCTTCATATGGTATTCTGCTTTCATTGGCAAAAGTAACTCAGAATCTTTGTTTATATTTATTACTCTTAAATATTTGGCTACTTAAAGCATATAAATCTGATTTCTTTAAATATTTTGTTTGCAGTGTTAAGAGATCACTGAAATTGGATCATCTGTTAGAAGCAAATGTAAGTATTTACCTGTGAATTTATAATTGCATAACAAGAATGTATTTTTAGTTTTTTAACAGGATATTTACCTTAATAAATAGAAAAATTCTCAAAAAACATTGTGATGTAATTGTGATTGGTACACCATTTTCTGTATAAAATGTTTTTTATAAATCTAATGTATGGAAGTTCCTGGCCAGGTTGAGGTTTTCATTTAAGAGGCAAATTATTTAGAAACCTTAATAAAATAATTCAGTAGAAATGAATTTACTATTTGTGGAAAAAATGTTCTGCCATTTAAATGCACAAGAAACAATATGAACAATGGCAGTGCTTTAATCTGTAGTCTATAATCTGCTAAATTGAAATAAAAACATTAACAGCATTTTTATATAAAAAATGTAATTACCTCCCTCAGCTATGTTGGCATGATTAAACAATAAAGTACTAACAGTGTAATAAATTTCAGCATGGTTATCACAATAAAAATAAAAATGTACTGTTGCTATTACTTTTTGTAAATCTAGTCATAGTACATTACCAGTGCCAGCATATCATGACATATGTTGGTTTATTATCTTTTCATACCAACTATGGAACTAGATACAAATACTAATATTGAGATACTTATGGCCTCAGTAATCTTTTTTTTTTTTTTAGATTTTATTTATTTATTTATTTGAGAGAGAGAGAATGAGAGACAGAGAGCATGAGAGGGAGGAGGGTCAGAGGGAGAAGCAGACTCCCTGCCGAGCAGGGAGCCCGATGCGGGACTCGATCCTGGGACTCCAGGATCATGACCTGAGCCGAAGGCAGTTGCCCAACCAACTGAGCCACCCAGGCGCCCTGGCCTCAGTAATCTTAAATGCAAGTAAATTGATGAGAAAGTGAATTAAAACAAATAGCTAGTCAATAAATGGCACTCCTACAAAATCCCATATGAGAATGCCATTTCAAGAAATGGATGTTATATGGAATTTCTCTTTGGAACACTTACTGATATTTAACAATATACCATTTTTAAAACTTCCTAGATGCTTTTTTAAAGATATTTAAACAAAAGTGGGAAAACAATGCAATGCCACTAAAAAAATCATTAGCAGTGTAATCAGCAATTTAGAGTACCGTTATCCAACTTGTTCTATACAGAATGCAGCTGTGACTGTAATTCTGCATCTGTTTCTTTGGTCAGAGTGGTATTTTGGTAGATGAGTAGTCCAGCTTGAAATGAAATACTGTTCTTTCCTGCCCCCAAACTGTTCTTTGGGAGATGGTAACATTATTTGAATAGCAGAGACTGGCCGTTTAGGAATTCATCCTCTTCATGAAGTACAATTGTCATCATGGCAGGCTTTCAGTCCATTTTTACTTCAGGTTAAGATGTGTCAAGGTAGCCTGTGCCACAGCTAACATCCTGTATTAGAAAAATACATTGTTATGTTTGGCCCAATTCTGTACCTTTAAACCAAGGGGACTTAGCTTGACTTAGCTTGGTATCACATGGCCACTCCCTGCTAACTGCAGGTTCCTAGCATCTAGCCTGGGCCTTTCCTCAACATTTCTCTTCTATTTTCTGACCTATTTCTGGTAATTTCTGCCTTTGTACTCTTGCCTCATTGTTTGTTGGCAGCTCTATATTCACATCTTACAACTGGCAGCTTTCGTTCTGGTGCTATCTAGGATTCTCTCCTTTGCTACAGTTACACTTCCATCCACTCCAGTAACAACTTAGCCCTAAGGCAGCCTGGCTCCACAAGTCTACCCACATGCCAATGATCCGTTGAGGCTGCCTTAGCCCATGCAAAGGAAAATCAGACATTCAAGACATACCTATAATTCCAACAGTACCTAATTGCTGTAAAACTGCAGAGAAACTAGTAGTAACTTTATGGTCATTTTTCCTTACAATGTGATACTGAAGGAAGAAGACTGATATCCACAGAAAGGAGATAGCCCTTATATACCAGTTGGTTGAAGTGGAACCTATTCTTTCTAATCTACTGCTGTTTCCTCTCTTAGACATGTTCAAAACTCCCAAATCCCAGTGTTCCCGAAGTAGCTACAGACCTTCATGGAGATTAATGCTCCATGATGTTAGAGCAAGTCTGCAAAAGTCATTTTCCTTATGAGTCTCCTAATGGAGAAAACAGAAATATGAATCAACCCCTGTGACCTTCCTTTAATATCTGGAATGTATACTACAAATACCATTGTTTGCTGAACCTCCCAAATTGTTGGGGGGTAGTGAGGAGTAAAGAATGTTCCAGTTTTTCATCACCTACAATATTTAAGCTGCTCAAGTTATTGTCCTCCAAGCACTGTTTCTAGATGAATTTTCAGAAATGAAGATGAATTATTTATTACAAACTGCTGCCAGTGGCAGTTTAGATGAATTTATAGGGACAACTACCTACCTAATCATGTACATAGTCTCGTTCAGGCCACCTCAGAGAAGGAATGGAAGAAGCAGATGCTACAGGTAGGAAGGGAAGGAGCATACTTCCTACCAAGGCCAACTCAGTAGGCTTACTGCTAGAGGGAATAACAGTGCAAGTTGGGGAGGGTGGGGGAGGTTTGCTAATTTAGGCATGAATTCCCAGGCTAGATTACTCCCTTATTATTGGTAGGACACTTCTGATTATTCCTAGGGCCTAAACTTGTCTTATCTCTCTGAGACAAGGCTTCTGCCAACTCCTGAAATTAGAAAGAACTTTGAATTTCAGGGCATTAGGAAATTTTATAGCTCTCATTCTGCAGTCCTATTTATTGATTTGGTTCACATCTACTTTGTTCTCTCACTCCCTATATCTCTTAGCAGTTAAGTGGTGCTAATTTCCTCCTCTTCTCATCCCCTGACAACTAATTTACTTGCTGTCTCTATGGATTTGCTCATCCTGGACATTTTATGTAATTGGAATCATACAATATTGTGGCCTTCCATGACTGGCTTCTTTCATAACATTTTCATGTTTCATCCATGTTGTTATATGTAACAGTACTTCACTCCTTTTTGTAGCTGAATCATATTTCAGTTTTCTTGATTAGATACTTAGGGATGGAATTGCTGACTTACATGATAATTCCATCTTTAACTTCTTGAAAAACTGTCAAACTCTTTTCTACAGCAGCTGCACCATTTTACATTCCCACTGCCAGTGAATGGGGAGGGTTCCAATTTCTCCAGATCCTCCTTGCTGTTATCTGACTCTTTGATTCTAGCCATCCTAGTAGGTGTGAAGTAGTATCTCATTGTGGTTTTAATTTGCATTTCTTTGATGATGTTGAGCATTTTTTCACATACTTATTGGCTATCTGTATATTCTCTTTGGAGAAATAGCTACTCAAATTAGTTACCCATTTTTAAGTAATATTTTTGTTGTTTTACTTTTGTGTATTCTCAGTACAATCACCTTATCACAGATTCTCCGGGTTGTCTTTTCACTTTCTTGGTAGCATCCCTTTGATGCACAAAAGTTTTAAATTTTGATGAAGTCCAGTTTACTTCTTCTTTGATTACATGTACTTTTGGTGTCATATCTAAGAAACTATTACTTAATCAAGTTAATTTTGTACATGATGTGAGAGTAGGAGCATATATATTCAGTTGTCCTAGCACTATTTGTTGAAAAGATATTCTTTCCCCCATTGAATGGTGTTGATACCCTTGCTGAAAATTAATGACCTATAAATGTAAGGATTTATTTCTGGACTCTCAAGTTGACTCCGTTCATCTCTGTCTGCCTTTATGCCACTACCACACTTTAATTACTGTAAGTTTTCAAAATAAAGTTATAATTACTGTAAATTTGAAATCAGGAAATGTGAATCCTCCTTTTGTTTTTCCTTTTCAAAATTGCTTCTGCTATTCTGTATACCTTGCAATTTCATAGGAATTTTAAGATCACCTTGTCCATTTCTGAAAAACAGCCGTTGGGAATTTTGACAGGGATTACAGATCAATTTGGGGAATTTGCCATCTTAACATTATAGTAATTCACCCAACAACAGCAGAACGTACACTCTTCTTATATATTCTCTCAAAACAACTTCCCTATCCAGATCACTTTCAAAAGCTTGAGATTGTGGGAGTGGAGTTTCAGATAAAGTGTGCAAGTTCTAGGAAAATTTTCCATGAAAGCCCTTGTTTGAATAGCAGTGTTGGAGTTTCTTTGCCTCACTCCTTCCCCTCACCGAGAGAAGAGGAGGTGATGCTATGGATCCTGGACTAAGAAATATGGCAGTACCAGGTGCCTATACTGACCCTATCTACCCTGCTTTTTCTACTGTTTGCTTCATGTTCCTTGAACTTTTCTGATTGCAAAAGGATAATCACTTACCCACCATGGCTAAATTCTCTGCCTCTGGGAGGAGGGCAGGTCTGTGAATCTCATCCTCTTCCTGAAGGTAAGCTGGCTTTCTCTATGAGGTTGGGGTCTGCTGGGCTTTCAGTGGATGTGAGGCCATCATCTGGCCAATGCTCTGATAGAAGTGGCACTTTTGGAGTAGTATGCATTCCTTGGCTTGATGGTCTAGACATTCAACTGTAGCACCAGTCTCATTTGCATCTATGCTTCTGCATGTTCTTCCCCTTTGGCCACCTCTCACTCCCAATACTGAATACCTCACCAGGTCTGGGGACACAGAGAGATTCTAGGCCCCTGGCAGACTTCTTAAAGGTGAACTCCACTGCCTTGCCCTCCTTCCTTCAAGCTCCGGAAGCCCTCCATGTCATGTAGGCCTTAATATCCTAGTGATATACTAGATTGGGTGAGGAAACTAAAATTGAGAGTAAGTGGTATACCCACAATAGCATAGCTAGGACACAGCAAAACTATTATATGAGCCCAGGCTTCCTTCAGTATAACACAGCTGTTTTTCCTTTAGTGTAATTACTTAAACGCTTTATGAATCTTCATCCTATTTGGCAAAATCTAATTTCTAATACTCTTTTTGTTCATATTATCTTTACAGTTAACTAAATTTATGAAATGTTTTTATTTTTTTCAAGATTTATTTATTTGAGGGGGGGAGGAGGGGCAAATGGAGAGGGAGAGAATCCCAAGCAGACTCCCCCTGAGCAAGGAGCCCAACGTGGGGCTCGATCCCACGACTCCAGGATTATAACCTGAGTCAAAATCAAGAGCCAGACACTTAACTGACTGAGCCACCCAGGTACCCCCGAAATGTTTTTAAATATTGGGTTGATTCAAAGGAACAAAGAAAGTCTTTTAAATATCCATATGGAAAAAAAATAATCTCTTAATCTTTATCTCACTTGATACACAAAAATTAATTCAAGAAGTGTCATAGGCATAAAGTAAAAGTTAAAAGCATCAAGCTTCTAGAAGGGAATATAAGAAATTATCTTTGAGACCTAAAGTAGACAAAATTTCATACAACAGAAAAAGTACTAACTCTAGAAGATAAAGTTAATAAGGTAGACTTTATCAAAATTAGAAATTTTTGCTCCTCAAAAGACACCATTAAGAAAATGAATAGGCAAGCCAGGGATTGAGAAGAAAATATTTGTCTCACATCTATCTGACAAAAGATTTGTATCTATAATATATAAATAAAAAATAAAAAAAAACAGTACAATAAAAATCTACAAAAACTTGAACCAACATGTCACAAAAAAATATTTAAATGGACAGTTAGCACATGAAAAAGTGTTCAACATCATTTATCATTGGAAATACAAATGAAACCCACAAATGGATACCATTCCCACCCACTAGAAGAGCTAAATAACAAAACAGAATGGCTTTTAAAAAACAACAGCACTAGGGGCGTCTGGCTGGCCTAAGTTGTAGAACTTGCAACTCTTGATCTCAGAGCCCTGAGTTCAAGCCCTATGTTGGGAGTAGAGATTACTTTAAAAAAAAATGGGGGGCACCTGTGTGGCTCAGTCAGTTAAGCGTCTGCCTTTGGCTCAGGTCATGGTCTTGGGGTCCTGGGATTGAGCCCCATGTTGGGCTCCCCACTCAGTGGGGAGTCTGCTTCTTCTCTTTCTCCCTCTGCTCCTCCCCCCAACTCGTGCTCTTCCTCTCAAATAAATAAATAAAATCTTTAAAAAAAGCAAACATGAGAATGACTAAAACAGTGCTAAAGATTAATAAGGATGTGGAGCAACTGGAACTCTCTTTTACTGATTAGAATTTAAAATGACACAAATACTTTGGAGAACTCCAGCTTTTATTTTATAGAGAGAAGTACAAATCTCTATCCTATAACCTAGCAATTACATTCCTAGCTTTCTCAAAAAAATAAAATGACATATCCACAAAAGACCTATTCAAGAATTTTTTTTAAAAGACTTGTTTATTTATTCTAGAGAGAGAAAGTGTACGTGTGAGTGGGAGGGATGGGGAGAGGGAGAGCACGAGTCGGGGGGAGGAGCAGAGGGAGAAAGAGAAGCGGGAAGCCTGCTTCTCCCTCTCCCACTCCCCCTGCTTGTGTTCCCTCTCTTGCTGTCTCTCTCTCTCTCTGTCAAATAAATAAATAAAATCTTTAAAAAATAAAAGCTTTTGCACAGCAAAGGAAACAGTCAACAAAACCAAAAGACAACTGACAGAATGGGAGAAGATATTTGCAAATGACATATCAGATAAAGGGCTAGTATTCAAAATCTATGAAGAACTTACCAGACTTAAGACCCAAAAAACAAATAATCCAATCAAGAAATGGGCAGAAGACACTAACAGACATTTTTCCAAAGAAGACATCCACATGGCCAACAGACACGTGAAAAAGTGCTCAACATCGCTCGGCATCAGGGAAATCCAAATCAAAACCTCAATGAGATACCACCTCACACCAGTCAGAATGCCTAAAATTAACAAGTCAGGAAACAACAGATGTTGGCGGGGATGCGGAGAAAGGGGAACCGTCCTACACTGTTGGTGGGAATGCAAGCTGGTGTAGCCACTCTGGAAAACAGTATGGAGGTTCCTCAAAAAGTTGAAAATAGAGCTACCCTACAACCCAGCAATTGCATTACTGGATATTTACCCCAAAGATACAAATGCAGTGATCCAAAGGGGTACGTGCACCCCGATGTTTATAGCAGCAATGTCCACAATAGCCAAACTATGGAAAGAGCCAAGATGTCCATCAACAGATGAATGGATAAAGAAGTGGTGTGTACACACACACACACACACACACACACACACACACACAATATGGAATATTATGCAGCCATCAAAAGGAATGAAATCTTGCCATTTGCAATGAAGTGGATGGAACTGGAGGGTATAATGCTGAGCGAAATAAGTCAATCAGAGAAAGACATGTATCATGACCTCACTGATATGAGGAATTCTTATTCTCAGGAAACAAAGTGAGGGTTGCTGGAGTGGTGGGGGGTGGGAAGGATGGGGTGGCTGGGTGATAGACATTGGGGAGGGTATGTGCTATGGTGAGCGCTGTGGATTGTGTAAGACTGTTGAATCACAGACCTGTGCCTCTGAAACAAATAATATATTCTATGTTAAAAAAAAAAAGAAGAAGAAGAAGATAGCAGGAAGGGAAAAATGAAGGGGGGGATGTCAGAGGGGGAAGCGAACCCTGAGAGACTATGGACTCTGAGAAACAAACTGAGGGTTCTAGAGGGGAGGTGGGTGGGGGGATGGGTTAGCCTGGTGATGGGTATTAAAGAGGACACCTACTGAATGGAGCACTGGGTGTTATACGCAAACAATGAATCATGGAACACTACATCAAAAACTAATGATGTAATATATGGTAATTAACATAACATAATTTAAAAAAATGAAATCTTGCCCTTTGTGACGATGTGAATGGAACCAGAGGGTATTATGCTAAGCGAAATAAGTCAGTCGGAGAAATGTAAGTATCATATGATCTCACTGATATGAGGAATTTGAGAAACAAGACAGAGGATCATAGGGGAAGGGAGGGAAAAATGAAACAAGACAGAACCAGAGAGGGAGACAAACCATAAGAGACTCTTAATCTCAGGAAACAAAGTGAGGGTTGCTGGAGTGGAGGGGGGTGGGAGGGATGGGGTGGCTGGGTGATGGACATTGGGGAGGGTATGTGCTATGGTGAGCGCTATGAATTGTGTAAGACTGATGACTCACAGACCTGTACCTCTGAAACAAATAATACATTATATGTTAATAAAAAAAATTTAAAGAAAAGATTCTCTCTCTGCCTTTCCACCCCCCCAAAATAAATAAATACATCTTTTTTAAAAATAAAATTTTAATATTTTTAAATTGTGGAACAGTAATGGATATAAATAGAAAGACCAACGTATCAACTTTTTTAGCCAATGTTTTATTTTTCCTATTAAATTTTTTTTGTCAAAGTAAAATTTATATATTGTAAAATCCACAGATCTTGAACATACAATCCATTGAGTTTTTAACAAAGGTATATCAAACACCCAATCAAGAAATACAAAATTTCTATCACCACAGAGCTAATATATTGGTTATATTCTTTCTCTGCTATCCCTGTAAGATCACTGAGATTAGTGCAAAATGCTTTTGCTTCCATAACTATTATTACAAATAACAATGAAACCCCAACATTATTAGAACCATTAAGGATGATAATCATGGTAGCTGATAAGAAGTTGGTTGATCTCTAGGACTGTACTGAGAATCCTAGGCCCAAATTGTGAAAAGTACCTGAAACAGCTAGTATTTGGAGTATTTTAATATAAGTTCCATAATAGTATAGTAATCTATAATAATGTCTTAGGTAAAACATTCCAATGACCTAATTAACCAGTGTAAGGTTATAAAGAATTATCTCCCTTTAGTTGCCCTAATTTTTCTTTTGTTTCTGGTTATTCAAATATCTATAGTACCTGTGTTTTAAATATTTCACTGATCGCATAGGGTAGTACTTCATAATAATAATAGCAGATCCTTTCCATCATATTTCATGCTGAAAGAACCCTTAGTTAGTACTTTCTAGACTGTTTATAATAGGTAAAAATCAATGCAATACAGGCACCTTTTTGGTAGAATATGCTTTAAACAAAGTGACAAAGCAAGCTACAATTTGTGAACAGTATTGGAGAATGCCATCTATATTTGAAATTATGAAGCGAACATTCATTTTTTTTAGACAGAAAAATCAATGCCCAAATTTTAGTTTTGCTAATATACAAGGTTTACAAAAAGTACAGTGGTATTTGGGCTGATCAGAGAGTCTTTTTTTAATAGTGACATTAAATATCTCTAAGGCATCACTGAATATTATAAGCAGTTATAAATTATTATAGAATTATGACTTATTGATTTCTCTTTTCCTAATTTTATTCACATCCTGAATTCCTTCCCTTCTCTAGCCAAATCTAGTCTTCTCACTTTTTCTTCCTCTGTTTTCAAAAGGATCTGGTAGCTAGCACTTCTCATTGCTGAGTGGAAAGAAGGCCGGACTTCTCCGTTAGTAGCTCAGTCTTCCCTGAAATCCCAATCTTAACTGTTCCTGGTGTGGGTTAGATGGGTTCTAGGATCACTTCTAAGCATCTTCAGGGTTTTAAGTTAGAGGACCTTGATAAAACTTTGAGGGAAAAAAAAAAATCTTAGAGAAGTAAGATTATGCCTTTGCGTATCAGTAGTCAGGTATATAAAAATGTGTTATTTACTGAAGAACATTTAGTGGGATAGTAAGGGAAGGTAGATTTTCATTTTTCCCTCTTTGTATAGTATTTGTAGACAGACGTTTTTCCAACACAGATGGCCAAAAATAGAAAGCAGAAGAGAAGCCTCAGTATTTTTCCCCTTCTCTCGCCCCCTCTAAGAAGTTTCAGTATTTTAAGGTGAGGGGAAACACACACACACACACACACACAGACTTATTTTGTGAAAGCTGGAAAATGGTTTTCGAGGACAAATGTATGATCTATAGTTGTAATGTTTAGATATTTGGCATTTGGAAAAAATAATTTTTTGATAAAATAGGAAAACAGGTTGACATAAATGTACATTAGTGTAGTGACTTTCATTTCTTGTACATACATAGTAAAATAGTTCTAGGCAATAAATTCTTGGAAAGGTAGGGTAGGATTGGATAAATGTCATAGTTTATGACTGAATACATATAAACAGGTGAAAACTCAAGATGGAGAGGTAATAATAACCACCTGATAAAGAGACTTAAAACCTTTTCACCCTACAAAAAAGATTGCCTTAGAGTTATAACTTGATATTATAGTTTGATTTTTAAAAAAGATATTGGTTACATTTGTGGCTACTATGGATATATAAAATAAAGAATGGAAAGCCTTCTGTTTCTCCCATATGAAAAAGCATTTATCATTTAAAACCTTAACTGTAAAAAAAAATTGATGCTATAGATTCTGGAACTAATACCAAGATTATTGAAAAAGGTGACGCAGCCACTGTTTCTGCCAGGGTGTCTTAGAAATAAAGAATCGTTGACAATGGAGAATTACATAACTATTTCAAGTCAGCTACCAAACTAAAGTTTAATTCTACAATGTAAGTAGTAACATCATAAGCCTTCAGACCTTTTTTTATCCCCCGAATCCAACCTGTGCCATCTGTAGCACCTCTAGATTTCAGGTTTTTCATACCTTTCATTTTTGCTTATCTGAGCCTCACCCTTTCTCCTCACAAGAATCCTTCTGTAAAGTTACTGCAGCCCACTTTGATTTTCCCTTTCCTCTCACTTTTTGTAGCACCCATACTACTGTTAAGACCTCCTCTCTGCTGTTTATGAGGCCAGAACAGTTTTTTCTCTTTCTTTGTACACATTAGTTAGCAAGTGCTGGGTGATTAGTAAGCATTACAGAAAACAGTTTAAAAGGAATTCAGAAGAGCAAGCAATTAATTGTGTGATAATGGGTGGTTGGAGGAAGTGGATCATAAATGGGGACCTAAACCAAAGGAAGATTTGATCTGGGAAAGATAAGAAAGGGCATTCCAGCCTAGGATCACAGAATGAGCTGAGGCCCAAATGTGTATAATCTCAGTGACTGGGACTACAGGTGTCATTTCATACTAGATGAATGAACTAATGAACAAGTGAATGAATTCATAGTGGCTTGGCCAAGGTTACTGGACTGTTCCTTTTACATCATTCATTCATTATACATTTTTGAGTTCTAGGGCACAAAGATGAAGAAATATTTATTTTTAGGAATTCAGATTTTAATGGGGCAGCAGAAATGTGAAAAATTATTAAAATAATTTTTAATTTTATTGGAGGAGGTATGCACAAGGTGTGTAGGAACACAGAGGAGAGGATAGGAGGATATCCTGTAGGATAGGCCGAATTCTCAAGGGCCTTAAATGTTAATAATGTTCAAATAACATTATTTGAATATGTTAATATTCAATTATATGTTATAATTGTTAAATAATGTTCCAACATTATTTTGGTTATTCTTAAGACAAGAAGTCACTATGTCAGAGCAACTTTGTGAAGGTGTAAGAAAGCACTTAGCCCTCCTAGAATTTCCTTGTGGATTTTACTATAAGAAACTTCTGAGTTTCCCTGGCCTAGCCCCATAATTATACTTCAGGTTCAGCAGACAGCAAAAGTCAGGATATAACTGGAAGAGTTAGCCATCTCTAAACTGTTTGGAAATACCATCTCAGAAGGCAGTAAACCTTTAATATTAAATTTTCACAGATACCAAATTGAGATGCCCTAATCAGTGTGGAGACCTGAAATATCTCTAAGACTTTAAGAATAGTGTTCATTTTGGAGGTGGTAATTGATCGTATTTAAATTCTGAAAAGAAAAAGCAAGGAAAATAATACTGGTTTGAATTTTACAAGTTTTAAAAGGCGTTCTCAAAGAACTAAACATAAGTATTTTTGTCTCAAATTAATTTTTATTTTCAGTCATTTGATTCTTCAAAAATCACAAGGAAGAAAAGTATTACAACTTATTCTCCAACAACTGGAACTTGTCAGATGAGCCCATTTGCTTCTCCTGCAAGCTCTAAAGAACAAGAGCACAAAAATGAACCATCAAATGGTTAGTTGAACATTCTTTTTCATTTATTGTAATATTTTTCTAGTTATTGGTTAAATCAGAATTTTTATTTAATAGTATATGGATCTTGCTGCAGCTGATTTTTTCTTTTTTCTTAAGGAATTCAACATAAAGAAGGCTAGAATATAGGTACTACTTTGGACATAAATGTAAACTTTCTAGGCACTTATTTTAAAATGCTACTGCAGACTTTGTTCCCTTACTCTTCCATCCATTAAATAGAAATTATGGTCTGACTGCCTTCAGCTACTATCAATTATAGTGGTTACAGATATACCCCTTAACAAGCTATCCATCATGTGCATAAATTAAAAGGCATATAATTCAGGTACTGCTGCAATACAGTTTAAGAGAGCTACTTCTAAATGTTATTTTTAGTCATGTTGTCCATTTAGTTTTATCCACATTTTGTTTTTCTTTATATAGCTTGCTTTTATTTATTATATTTCATTCCCTTCTTTTCCTTTACTATCTTAAGTGCATTTGCAAAAAAATTTGTAGGGTTTTCCACTAGAGAATAACCCAATTTTAATATGAAATTGTTTATTTTAAAATATTTAGTTTAATTTTGACTACGCGTATTTCTTGTTTTCTCGTAGTTTATTGCTAAAATATTTAAAAGATATATGAATCTAGATTTCATAGGTTTACTTTTTAATATTACAAAAGGTCATGAATCAGTGACATGTCAGGTTTCTATAATATAAAATTCTAAGTAGGCTCAAATTTAATAAAATATATTTTAGATGTGCTATGATTAGCCTAATTCATATTTTATTGTTTAACATTTATTGAGTGCTAAGAATATACTAGAAGCTACACAGAAACAAAGAAATCTCATTTTACCTAATTTGTTGTAATAAAACCCATAATGAGATCTTAAACTTTTGAATGACTTTTATTTTACTTTAATTAAATGCTTTTTATCTTAAAGCTATTACTATTAGGTTTGCTTTCACAAAAATGTATGAAGATGTATACATTTTCTTCAAGCTCTGTTTTTAATACACTTAATATATCTTTTGTTTAAAATTAAAAATTAGTGCCTTAGAGATGGCACATCTCTACTGAAATATGAATAGATTTTAAGTGGATGTGTATTCAATTTCCATATTGAAATTAAATATGGACTTAAGGGAATATTCCTTTTGCCCATAAAAAGATGGGTCACATGATCCTGGTTGACATTTAAGTGGATAATTATCACAGATTATAGTACTAAGTAAGCTCTTTTTTAAAAAGTCATATAGCAAGCGTTCCTGGGGTGCTGGTAATGTTCTATTTTTTAACTTATATAGTGATTATACTGTTTCATTAAACTGTACATATATATGTTTCATATACTCTTGATATATGTATCTCACATACAAAAGTCTCAACATAGAATTCTCTAGGATCTTATATCACATTATGTCATTTTTAATCATTACATTGCTTGTCCTAATATGTCATCTTATACATGTTTTAGAAATAAGAAAGCGTGACTCTTATGAAGTAATTTAAGTTCCAAATGATCTCATAACTTCTATTAACAATTCTCAGTTTTTAAATATTGTACAAAACATAAGATGCAACTTAAATAAGCACTTTTATTTAAATAGCATTTTCAAGGGCATTTTAAGTGCAATTCACTTTCCATCACACTTAGGATATAATTCAAAACTTTATGACTTTTAAGGCCATACATCATCAAATACCTGACCACCTCGTCTATCTCCTTTTCTACTACCCTTCCCACATTTACACTATAACCACTCTTACTTTCTTGCTACTCATCAATCATGTTAAACCCCTTCCTGCCACAAGGTCATTGCACTTTCAGGTCTCTCAGCCTGTATTCCTTCTGTTATACTCTTCCTCTAGGTATCTATATGTACTTTCTATATACATTTGAACTGTGTACTATGTGAACAGATGATTTATTATTAAATTTAAATACATTTGTACTTAGAAAGAAAAATCTGTTTCTAAGTCTTCCCTCTACTTAGACTCTACATGTGGGCCAAAAATGGGGTGAATGATTCCAGTTTGTACTTTTGAGAGATATATATTTATTTACTTATCATCATATATATTTCTCATTGTTATATACGTTTTTGTGTGTGTTATCATTGTATTGCTGCCCTCCCCTACCCCTTAGCAAATTTCTCCAAACTATTATGCTTTTCAGTAAAGAGGAAGGATGCATCAGACTTATTATTTAATAATTAGAGTAGAAGGATAAACAACAAATTTGCATAGTCAAAGAGAGTATTTGTGAATTAGACAATAGATCTGTAGAAATCACCCAGACTGCAGCAATGTAAAAACACAGAGATAAAGAAATGGAAATATGATAAAATGGTAAAGAGAAATGATGAATAGAATAAGAAGCTCCAACATACATCAAATAGGAGGTCCACAAGGAGGAAATAAGGAGGATGGGCTGAGGCAGTATTCTAAGATAAAAGGACTATCAATTTTTCATAACTTCAATTTCACAGTTAAGGAAAGATGAGAATTTCCAGGTTGGAATAGCATGCTTAGTCTGAGCAGGATGAATGAAAACAAATCCACACCTAGTCATATCATGGTAAAACTGCAAACTATCAAAGACAAAGAGAAAAATTTAAAGGCCACCATAGAAAAAGACCTATAACCCACAAGGGAATGACAGACTGATAGTAGACTTTTCATCTATATCAACAGACTCCAGCAGGAAGTGGAATAATACCAAATAAAAATCACAGCTGAATTTTTTTATTCAGGAAATGAAGATGAAATAAAGATTTTTTTTCAGACAAAGTCTGAGAGAATTTACCATTCACAGAGACGCCCTGAAGGGGCTACTAAAAAATGTACTTGGAGAAGTAAACAGCCTCAGGTAAAGGAATGGAATGCAAAGAGCAATGGTGAAAAATAAATTAGCAAACATGTTGGTAAATTTACTATAAATCTAATTACAAAAATGTGACTACAAATTCTGCTCACTATAAAGCAAAAGACAAACAATTTGAGAGGGTTAAAAACAAATAATAGACTATAATAGCACGGAATACTGATGAGGGAGCAGGAAGAAGCTAAAGTGTTTTAAGATTCCTATAATTTTTAGGGAGCAGAAGAATATCTGTTAACTGACTTTATAATTGTGTTTTTTTGTTTGCATGTAAAAGTGGGGAAAATAATATCTACCTCAGGATTGTTGTGAGAATTAAATAAAGTAATATACAGGGGCGCCTGGGTGGCTCAGATGGTTAAGCGTCTGCCTTCGGCTCAGGTCATGATCCCAGGGTCCTGGGATCAAGTCCCACATCGGGCTCCCCGCTCAGCGGGGAGCCTGCTTCTCCCTCTGACCCTCTCCCCTCTCATGCTGTTTCTCTCTCGCTCTCTAAAAAAAATAAATAAAATCTTAAAAAAAATAAATAAAATAAAATAAAAAAGTAATATACAAAACACTCAGAGCATTGCCTGGCATATAGTAAGTTTTCAATACATATTTTAGCTGTTTTTATTAATATCATTAATATTAATAAAAAACAAAGCAATTATTAACTTTAAAAAAATTAATAGCTGGTATAAGAATATTAATATAGACCAAAATGGACTTTAAGGCAAAAAAACCTATTGAAGATAAAGGAATCTATACATAGTGACAGAAGGAAAGAGTCACTACTAGAAAAAGATTTCTGAAACTATGTGCATCTAAAACAAAAACAAAACATAATGAAATAGGACAGGATTACAAGGAGAGACTCACGAATCCCTAATTATAGTAAATTTTAAAGTACCTCTTTCAGAAACTGATGAAATAGATAAAAACTTAGGAAGGATATAAACAGTTTGAACATAGCTAGCAAGTGTGATCTAATGAAATGTGGTCAAACAAGTATAATACCCAACACATGATAAAGCATGACCTAGAACTTTTACAAAGAATATAACCAGTTTGGAGTCACAAAGAAGTCTCAACATACTAAAATTGCTGTCACAGTCGCTAACCAAATTTTGTGCAGTTAGGAATCAATAATAAAAAGGCAGCCCTCTAAAAATTTTAGCCCATGTGTTTGGAAACCTAGAACCTTCTAAATAATTCATTGTTCAGAAAAATCATAATGGAAAGTATAAAATATTTAGAATTGAATGCTAATAACAAAAAACTTACAGGAAAACTTTACACCTAAATACTGCTTTATACTAAAACAGTTCTCAGTGGAAATTTTATACTTTTAAATGCATATATTTAGAAAGGAAGAATGATTGAAAACTAATAAGCCAAGCATTCAACTCAGAAGGATGGAAAAAGAACGAACCCCAAAAAATACAAGAAAGGAAATAGTAAAAGATATAAAGTATTAAATAGAAATAAAGTATTAAATAGAAAACAAGGCAATGATTAAAAAAAAAAGCAGGTTCTTTGAAAAGACTAATCAAATGGTAGACCTCTGTCAAGACTGATTTCTTTTTAAGTGGGAGAAGGAACAGACAATATGTATTTCAAAGGAGCTGATAAATTACTATCAGCTTAAATATATGATGAGCAGTTTGAGATATATGAGCCAAATGCTTCTTAATGTGGTCCACAATCTAATTTGGATGAAAGATTTTAAAATGTACCATTCTGCTTCTCAAATATTAATGTTTTAGTAGCTAAAAAGCAATTCCAATTTCTCATTGATACCTTTCTATTCAATAATATAGGTAAAATTTTAAGAATATTAAATTTCTTCCATGGGACTCAATAAAGGTATTTTGAATTTTAAAAAAGGAACCATTAACATTGTTATTTTTCATGAATTGATCCTCTAAAGAGGTTCTTCACTCTCCACTCTTGTTTAATAATAATAATTTGGTTAATTAAAAGAATAACATGATTTTGGGGTGTGTGAGTGGCACAGAAGGTTGGGTGTCGGACTCGGATCCTGACTCTGGCACTTACTAGCTTTAGGGCCTTGGATAAGTTATGTGGCCATTCTGTGCCTCTGTTTCCTCATCTGTAAAATGGGAATAAGAGTGACCAATGCAGTTTTGCAGATTAGTTTATATATGTAACATTTAAAACAGTGCATGGCCCTAAAAATACTATTTAAGTGTTAGCCGTTATCATTAACATCATTGATTGTACTTCTAAATATCATGATCTGTTGAAAGTTATCTTCATTAGTTAGAGAAGGGGCTCCCTGAGCCTTACCAGAGAGTCCAAAATATAATTTTGAATGTATCCCAGATTCAGTGATGGTACATTTTTCACCAGTGTTCTGTGAAACTGCCTTTAAAGGGAATCACATACACAACTGTTTGTTATATATAACCTAGGAAGAAAAAGTCCATATAGAATCTACAGCTGTTTACTGTATGTTAATTGCTAATAGAATGAAATGAAATCGAGGAAGCAATTTTTTTTTTTAAGATTTTATTTATTTATTTGACAGAGAGAGAGCACAAGCAGGGGGAGTGGCAGGCAGAGGGAGAGTCAGGCTCCCCACAGAGCAGGTGGAGCCTAATGCGGGGCTCGATCCCAGGATCCCAGGATCATGACCTGAGTCAAAGGGAGACGCTTAACCGACAGAATCACTCTTGGCGCCCAGGAAGCAATTATTAAGTAACTGGAATACTCTTTCTTTTTACTTCTTTTTTTTAGAGGGGTGGAGGGGCAGAGGGAGAGGGAGTGAGAGAATCCCAGGCCACAGAGCCCAATGCAGGGCTTGATCTCACAACTCTGAATTCATGACCTGAACCAAAATCAAGAGTCGGATGCTTAACCGACTGAGCCACCAAGGCACCCCAATAACTGGAATACTCTTAATGATATATTAGAGTCTGAACAGTCTCTGTTAACTGATCCAAGTGTTATTTTTGGAGATATTAAAACTCCTCCTATTTAACAATTGGAAAGTATATTAGAAATGTAAGTCCTTCTATGAGGAGATTGAGATTAATGCTATTGATTACATTTTATAGAATAAGATGCCTAATCCCCTTACAATAATAAAAATGTTTCAGCAGGCATTGAACACCTGGTGAAAATTCAAATAAAGCATCCTTTTACTATTTCTCACCTAACTTTATTGACTGATGGTGCTAAAATGTGAAAATTAATTACAAGTTAAAGGAACAGAGTAATTTTAATGTTTAATTGTGGAGCTTAATTGAATGCAGACAGCATAGCACAAAATTCAGGAAATTAATATTAACCTTTAGGCAAAGATTTTCTGAAAATAAGGTTTAATGTGTATCATGGGATTTCATATCCAGCTTGATTTTTTTAAGAGAGATGGATTTTAATAGACTTTTTCCTCAGAGTTCTCTAAAATCATAAATAAGATATTGTTACTGTTGGGGCGCCTGGGTGGCTCAGTCGGCTAAACAACTGCCTTTGGCTCAGGTCATGATCTCAGGGTCCTGGGATCAAGCCCCGCATCGGGTTCCCTGCTCAGCGAGGGGCCTGCTTCTCCCTGTCCCTCTGCTGTTCCCCCTACTTGTGCTCTCTCGCTCTCTGTCAAATAAATAAAAATAAAATCTTTTAAAAAAAATTTACTGTTTTTCCCTTTAATCCTTTGTTAAACTCTTACTATTTGGAATTTAAGGATAGAGTCAAGGCAAATAATGAAAAGTTAATATAAAGAGATAACTAGTACTTTAGCAAGATCTCTAAATCACAAGTTTTTCTCTTTTTAGAATTAAAGACTATTTTGAGATAATTTAGTTATGATACGGTTTTGTTTTTTTTTTTTCTGAGAGAAGCCATAAGATCCAAAGTAACAATGAGGGAAATTATTGTTAGTTTCTGAACCAATTTACTCAGTGAAATTATAAATATCAGAGAATAGAAAATATACTTTAAATAAACTTTTCCCCTAGTAATAGGAGCAAATAAGAGTAATGGAATAAAAATTAAGTGAAGAAAAAAGTATAAACCAGCATTGGAAAGTCTGTTCCAGACAGTTATGTTAATAAATTATATTTGAAAATTTAAAGAAATTGCCTTCGTGTTATTTGTGTACTCGGTTTCATGTGGAAGTATCAGATCCTCCTGCAGTATTACATAGAGCTATACTTTCCAATACATGTAGATACGGAGCATTTGGACTGTGGCTCATCTGAACTGAGATGTGCTATAAGTGTAAAATATACACCAGATATCAAACACAGTGTGAAAAAGAGAATATGAATGATCCCACTAATAATTTTATATTATCATATGTTAAAATTAGAGTATTTTGAGTATGTTGGGTTAAATTAAATAATAAAATGTATTTCACTTGTTTTTCCTTTGTAAAGAATAAGGACATTGAGTTAAATAATAGTTCCTGTGCCAGTTGTTGAACAAATGCAACAACGTAAGAATACATAGTGTAAGGAAGTTGTTACCAATTTTACATTTAAAAAAATGATTTCTCTGGACTTTTTTCATTTGTAGTAAAAAGTTTGGATTATTTATTCATTTGCTTGCTTATTCATTCAATAAACATTTATTGAAGGCCACTGTATGTAAGACATTAAGAATTTTTTTGCTAATATGTCCTCAAATACTTATTATACATCAGATATGTTTAAAGTATATGGTGTACTGTACTATGAGGTACAGTAGAACCAACAACTAAATGGAGAGCTCATAAAACAATTATCTATTTGACCACTAATAAATGCAAACATATTCTACTAGAGCTATAAAATCAAATTTACCTTTCAACCCCACACACAGGATCTTTCCAAGAGTTTACTAAATCATTATGCATTTTTTCAATATGTATTTAAAGTCAGGCACATTTATCAAATTTATTTTACTGTGACATCACTAGAAACTCACTATTTTATAGATATAAGTATCACCAACCTGTTGTTAACTTTGAGGCAAAAAATAGGGGTGAAATAATACAAACTGGAAACTTTAAGATAATATTGTTTATTAAAATATTTGATAAAAGTATCCTTTATCTAGTAAAGATTATTTTTTTTCTATATAAAGTCATCATGAGTAAAAAACTGGGATATTGGGAAATTTAAAAAAATAGCTATTGAAAAGTTATTCGTAATAGTGATTTTTTTTTTCCATAGCAAATTCTAGGATACTTTTTCTTTTCCTACCTTCCTTTCATTAGTCTACCTTTTTATTTTCTATTTAAACTTTGGTGATCTAAATTCTATTTAAAATTTGACAATTTTCCCCTTAACTTTAAGTTCTTCTTTTTACTGCTTGTATATAGGAAAAAGGAAAAAATTGAGGCACCTCAGTTTAACCGAAAGGAAGGAATCTACAACAAAAGACAATGATGAGTAAGTTTGTTGTTTTTGAAATAATAAACACGTGTCTTAAAAGAAAAGAATCATATTTCTTAAAGTAATAATTTAAGAGAAATAATCTATTTGCAAAAATTAAAAAATAGTTTATACCTGAGTTGAAGTATTCTTTTTTAAAGAAGTAAAATATTTTGTGATGGGTTTTACAGTGTTCATGTAATCATGATATGTAATATCTTAATTTTTTTAAATTTTTTTTTATTTGAGAGAAAGAGAGAGTGCAAGTGGGGTGAGGGGAGAGGGAGAGGGAAAGAGAGAATCTCAAGCAAACCCCCCACTGAGTGCAGAGTCCCATGCAGGGCTTGATCTCAGGACCCTGAGATCATGACATGAGAGAAAACCAAGAGTCGGACACTCAACTGACTGAGCCACTCAAGCGCCCCGTGATATCTTAATTTTAATACTCATTGAGTGCAGTTTCCCAGCCCATAAAAAAGAGACCAGCTTAAGATAAAACTGAGGAAAGTGCCCTTTTCAGATTTTATATGGATGGAAAAATAATCCGTTATCTGGGAACATAATGCCTAACAAATAGCTGGTTCAAGAGCTAGGAACACAGTGAAGCCAGCAGAGTAAGAGATCCAGAGGAACCCAGGAGGCTTTTATATACCAGCACCCAACCATTTTCCTGTTGGCCAGCCAGTGCTGCCTTGAATGAAGATATTATCTACAAAAATTTACTTCCCATATATATCCTGGAAAGAATAGTTATATCTATCCACCAAGGCTGGAACATTGAATTAACCAGAACAGGGGGTTAAATTTTCAAAGTAGTTCATATGTTCAGCTCATTTACCCTTTCAGCTATATCGTCTGTGTGCCACACAATATGATGGGTGGGTAAAGATGAAGAAAATGAAATTTCTACCCATTGGGAGCTTATGGTCTTATGTTGTAAGTTAATATACCTTTCCAAACTTAGAAATAGGTTATAAATTATGTTTCAAAATGTTTTTTTAAATCATTTGAGTGGAATTCAGAATGCATTTTCCATACGAATAGTGTTGTAACTTGTGGTTATAACCCCAGAAGTCTATTTTTTTCATAATGTAGCTGAACTATAGTCTTAATCAGTACTAGTCTAGATTAAAATATACAAAAATTGAATGCCATTTAGAGTACAACAGGGACAAAGGGAAGAGTTTCACAGAGAAATTTCTTTGTTTGGCATCTCCTACATCTATCATCATACCCCCTTTATCTGCTTTTACTAGATGCTTTTCCTAGCCACGCTCCCCCAGCTCCAAATATTTTCATGTGCCCTGTCCCACAAATATTTTCGTTGTAAATTACTACTCCTTCCTTCCCCTAAGCAAAGTTCCCATTTCCTCAGTGAAACCAGTCTCAACTAGATATTAAGAGGAAAGCATTCTTGGGGTTCCTGGGTGGCTCAGTTGGTTAAGTGTCCAACTCCTGGTTTCAGCTTAGGTCATGATCTCGGGGTTGTGAGACTGAGCCCTGCGTCAGGCTCTGTTCCGCATGGAGTCTGCTCTCCCACCTCCTCTGCTTCTCCTCCCACTCATGCTCTCTCTTTCTCTCTAAAATAAATAAATAAAATCTTTCCCAAAAAAGGGAAAGCATTCTCTTTTTGTTTAACTTATTTAATGTATTTTAAAATTGGCAATATATACACACAAAAATAAATTGTACCAAAGGACATACAGTGAGAGCAAGTGGCAAGTAACAGTTTTTGAAAAATGTATAATCTTGTAGTTGAAAGCAGGTAACACCCAGGTGTTATATAAGACTGGGTGTTATATAAGACTGATGAATCACTGAACTCTATCTCTGAAACTAATAATATACCGTATGTTAATTAATTGAATTTAAATTTTAAAAATTAAAAAAAAATGAAAGTAGATACCTGCTAAACCAAATGAATTTCTGATATAATTATATGAAGTATAACAAACTTAGGAATAAAAGTGGGCAGTGAAGGAGGAAATGTTTTTGGACAACAGTGATACCGTGTAAGCAAGCCAAACTTACCCTTGCTTTCCCCCAAATCAGCTCCACTTAAGCTATTCTGACTTTTTATCGTTTCTTCCCATCCTTTTTCTTCTGAACCCATCAATTTTCTTACAGCTCCAGATTTTTAACAACAGCTCTCGTAGCAGTGAGCTTTAAAGTAGCAAGGGAACAAGAACCTTTGTTATGGTTCACTTAGGAATTTGCCTATATTTACTTAATTTCTCTCAATGTTTATTTCTAAAGATCCCTATTATTTATCTATATCACTCCATGACTTGATACTAGAATTAGTGAACTTAAGGACAAGCCAAGATATTTTACAATAGATAAAAATTATGGCTTGCTGATTGTTTTTTTCCACTTACTATAAAATTACTCAATCCTAGTCAATAAAGCCATTTTACTAGCTTTAGTAATGGGTTCTTCATTTGTTCCATTTGTTAGATTTCTTTTATTAGCTTGTAAAGCCATTCTAAAGACTTGGTTTTTGAAAATCTGAAATTAAATTGAACATTTCACATTTGTAAATCAGTTTTAAATGATCATAGCATTTTTTTATTAAAGATTTTATTTATTTGACAGAGAGAGAGCGAGAGCAGGAACACAAGCAGGGGGAGTGGGAGAGGGAGAAGCAGGCTTCCCGCTGAGCAGGGAGCCCGATGTGGGGCTTGATCCCAGGACCCTGGGATCATGACCTTAGCCGAAGGCAGACGCTTAATGACTAAGCCACCCAGGTGCCCCGATCATAGCATTTTATATTTCATTTTGGCAATTGTATAGGTTAGGGTTGTTCAGAGAAACAGAACCAATTGCAGATACATATATATGTGATAATATAATAATAATATAGTATTAATAAAATATAACATTTAATGATAATAAAATGACATTGATATTGTTATTAATAATTAAAATGTATTGGGGCACCTGGGTAGCTCAGTTGGTTAAGCATCCAACTCTTGATTTCAGCTCAGGTCATGATCTCAGGGTTCTGGGATAAAGCCCATTGGGCTCCATGCTCAGCAGGAAGTCTACTGGAGATTCTCTCTCTCCCTCTCGCTCTGCCCCTCCCCCCACTTTCATGCACACACACACTCCCTGTCTCTAAAATAAATAAATCTTTTAAAAAAATAATTAAAATGTATTGACAATGAGTTATATGTATATACTTGCATATATAGAGATAGATTGATTATGAAGAATTGGCTCATGCAATTAGAGAGGCTAAGTCCCGCTATCTACCATCCACAAGCTTGAGACTCAAGAAAGCCAGTGGTGTAATTCAAGTTCAAGTCCAAAGGCCTGACAACCAGGGGCGCTGATGGTGTAAATCCAAGTTCAAGAGCAGAAGAGCAATGTCCCAATTCAAACAGGCAAGCAGGATGAGTCGCCTGGGTGGCTCAGTGGGTTTCGGGTCTGACTCTTCATTTCAGCTCAGGTCATATTCCCAGGGTCATGAGATCAAGCCCCATGCTGCCCATGGAGCCTGTTTGAGATTCTCTCTCTCCCTCTCCCCCAGCCCCTCCCCTCCATGCTCGCTCTCTTGCTCTCTCTAAAAAATAAAAGAAATTTAAGGGGCGCCTGTGTGACTCAGTCGGTTAAGCGGCTGCCTTCGGCTCAGGTCATGATCCCAGGGTCCTGGGATTGAGCCCCGCATCGGGCTTCCTGCTTAGCAGAGAGCCTGCTTCTCCCTTTCCCTCTGCCTGCCGCTCTGCCTACTTGTACTATCTCTCTGTCAAATAAATAAAAGAAATAAATAAAAGAAATTTAAAAATAAAAATAAATTTAAAAAAATAAACAGGCAGGCAGGGAACCAATCTTCCTTGCCTCCACTTTTGTTCTATTCAGCCCCTCAATGAATTAAATGATGCCCACCTACAGTGGGAAGATAGTCTACCCTACTAGGTCAATTACTACTAAGTTGGTTATACAGTGGTGATTTTCTAACTCCATCATTCCTTCTATTAGTCGGCCTTTTTAAAATTCATGAGTTCATAGTGTTAAAGGGTTTTTCCTTGCTTTCACCCTTTCCGTATTTGCACCCCTTCTCAGAGATACTACATCTTTGGCTCCTCATAGCAGCAGTATATTTTCACATTTGCTTAATCTTACCATGAACACAAAATAGTTTGAGAATTCCTGCACTCATAGCACTATTAAAAACAAGCTTGCAAAGCATTCAAGTTTTGTTTGCAAATCTTTTTTGTCTTTAATTTGACAGTATATAGTCAAATTACTATGTTCAAAACTACTTGGATTAGTTCTCTTTTGTTAATGTTTTCTATTTTAATTCCAGTATAGTTAACAGTGCTATATTAATTTCAGGTGTATAATATAGTGATTCAACAATTCTAAACATTACTCAGTATTCATCACGATAATTGTACACTTTAATCTCCATCACCTATTTCACCCATCCCCCCCTCCACAAAGCTCCCCTCTGGGAACCATCAGTTTGTTTTCTATAGTTAAAAATCTGTTTCTTGGGGACACTTGGGTGGCTCAGTCAGTTAAGCATCTGCCTTCAGCTCAGGTCATGATCCCAGGGTTCTGGGATTGAGCCCCACATTGGGCTCCCTGCTCAGCGGGGAGCCTGCTTCTCCCTCTGCCTGCCGCTCCCCCTGCTTGTGCTTGCTCACTCTCTCTCTCTGACAAATAAAATTTTTAAAAATATTTTTAAAAAAATATTTTTAAATCTGCTTCTTGGTTTGTCTCTCTTTTTTCTTCTTTGTTTTATTTATTAAATTCCATATATGAGTGAAATCATATAGTATTTAACTTTCTCTGACTTCTATTGCTTATTAGCATTATACTCCCTACCTAGTTCCATCCATGTTGTTGCAAATGGCAAGATTTCATTCTTTTTTATGGCTGAATAATATTCCATTGTATATATATACCACCTCTTCTTTACTCAATTCATCAACTGATGGACACTTGGGCTGCTTCCATAATTTGGCTATTGTAAATAGTACTGCCATAAACAGAGGTGCATGTATCCCTTTGAATTAGTGTTTTTGTATTTTGGGGTTAAATATCCAGTGGTGCGATTACTGGATAGTAGGGTAGTTCTATTTTTAACTTTCTGAGGAACCTCCATACTGTTTTCTGCAGTGGCTGCCCCAGTTTGTATTCCCACCAACAGTGTAAGAGGGTTCCTTTTTCTCCACATTACTTGGACTAGTTCTTTGTTTGAAGAATTAGTTATTCATTTGAAGTAGTTAGGTTCTCTTGTTTCTGTTTTTTTTCAATTTTAATCTTTTTTCTCTCATCCTTTTTGATTTAATTTTTTAACGATGTAAAACATTAATATGATTCCAAAAGCCAAAACTTTAAAAAAAGTATATTCAGAGAAGTGTCACTCCCTCCCCATTCTTTCTATCTACTCCCTGTAGGTAACCAAATTCATTAATTTCTGGTTTCCCTTTCTTATGTTTATTTTTATAAAATCAAGTTGTTTCATTTCTTTTTTCTGATTTCTTTTTATACAAAGGTGGCATACAATGTATACTTTTACACTTTTTGTTTTTCAATTATGTATATGTCCTAAAATGACATCCTGTTATTAAATCAATTTGGTTAAGTTTTAAATATAAGAATTCTTCCAAAAGGAAAATATAGTTCCACATTCTAGGTTTAAAATTTTTTTCCCCAGAAAACAAGCAGTTAGTGACATGTCAATAGAGCTCATTTATAAACAAACACCTACACATTAATATTTTATGTGAACTTCCATATCCTTTATACTCTGAAAGGAAAACATATTATATAACTCACTGCCATTGGCTTTTCTTCCTCTTGGCAATTTGCTGCTGGCTATTGTCACTGCTATGAAAATACAGTATTGGTGACTATCTTTCTGCAGGTTTACTACAATTAAACCTTTTATTTTCAGATTGTAGATTCACATGCTGTTGTGAGAAGTAAAACAGAGAGATCATGTGTACCCGTTTCTTACTTTACTGACATGATAACATCTTGCAAAACTGTAGGACAGTATCACAACCAGAAAATTGACATTGCCACCGTCCACTGATTTTTATTCAGATTTCTTAAGTTTTACATGTACTCACTGGTGTCTGTATATATATGTTTTTAGTTCCGTGTCACTTTATCACATGTGTACGTTCACCACCATCAAAATATAGGACATTCCCATCACCACAAAAGTCCCTGCTGTTGTATAAAGCTTATTTTTAACCACTGGCTTATTCTCTTATAGATAGCAAAACAATTTTTTTTTTAGATTTTTAAAAAATTTCTATACTAATCCAAATAAAACCTTTCTAATTGTAAAGAATTATGCTAGAAGTGGGTTTTTTATTTGTTTGTTTGTTATGAATACAATTAATTGTGACAGGTAGCCACTGTCTGGAATTCTAAATCTGGGGGGAAAAAAGAATTCTAAGTCTGAGTTACTCTTTATTATGTTTTAAGCATTCAGTTATGCAACAAGAATCAGATTTATAGTTCATTTTTCTGCTTAAATCACCCGGTCTTTAGGAGTGAGTTAGTTGAACATGCTTATCAAAAACTTAAAATGAAAATAAAGTCATGCCTATATTCTGTAGGTAAGTAAAGACTAAAAGAGAAACCAGTGTTTACAAGAGACTTATTTTTCAACTGTTCAAAATTTTTGACATGGAAGAATGAAAGCCTTCCCCAAAGATCAATAACAAAATAGGCATGCCCGTTTTCACCACTAGTATTCAACATTTTAAAGGAAATTCTAATCAGAGCAATTAGGCAGGAGGAGGGAAGGAAGGGAAGAAGAAGGAAAACAAAAGGCATCCATTTGGAAAAGAAGAAATAAAACTATCTCTTTTTTTTAAAGATTTTATTTATTTATGTGACACAGAGAGAGAAGAGGGAACACAAGTGGGGGGAGCGGGAGAGGGAGAAGCAGGCTCCCGACCTAGCCAGGAGCCCGATGTGGGGCTCAATCCCAGGACCCTGGGATCATGACCTGAGCCGAAGGCAGACGCTTAACAACTGAGCCACCCAGGCGCCCCTAAAACTATCTCTATTTTCAGACAACACAATGCTATATATAGAAAATCCCAAAGAATGCACAATGACTGTGTTCCTTATTGTGTAACCCTGAATAATTAGTGTTTCAGTTTCCGTATCTATAAAATGGAGATAATGTTTATCACAGAGAATTATTTTAAAGATTAAGATATAGCTTGTAAAGTAACAACTACCGTGCTTTGACTTTAGAAAGAGTTCAAAAAAAAACTTAGCAACATATTTCATCGTTACAATCCAGCTACCAAAATAATCAGTTTAGATAAACAATTAGATTAAGTAGAGGTTCTGTGACCTATATACCTTTTTCTCTGTAAGACATAATATTAAGAGGATAAAGAAAAACCTCAGGATTTTGTCCCTGTGATGTACATGTAACTTCCAGGTTTTTTGAGATTATATATAAATACAGTCTCTTACAGGTAGTAACTTTGATATAAGTTTTTAGTAATGGAATTAATTAAGAGTTCATTTGTGGCCTTTGAGAGTATAGTACCAGTAGAGTAGTAAAGCAGAAATCTGAATATAAGAGTTTAATTTCAGTATGGAGGAACAGAGATTGGGTTTAGACCATTATTTTGAGCAATGATTTGCAAAAAAAAAAGAAAAAGAATATTCATTAAATTAAGTAAAAGAGTTAAGCAGCATCAGGGGCCCAGGAAATCATATACTTGTAATATTGACCATCAATACTGCTGTAAGATTTCCGTAGCACTCACAGCTTAGGCCAGAGAGTGAAGAATACAAATAGGAAATCCAGGATTACACATTAGAAGGACATGTGTGGCAGAAGGTTAAGGGTCTTTTTTTCTTTATGTAATTATCCCCAGCTTTATTGAAGTGTAATTGGCAAATAAAGTTGTATATATTTAAAGTCTATAATGTGATGATTTGAAATGTGTGTGTGTGTGTACCCGTTCCATGAAACTGGTTGCTATCAAGATGGGAGGAGTTGATTTCATCTAGGAAGAAGTAAAAGGAGGAGGAGAGGAGAGGAGATTAAAATAAAAATGGGCTGGCTGGCTGGCTCAGTCAGTGGAGAATTTGACTCTTGAGCTCAGGATCCTGAGTTTGAGCCCCATGTTAGGCGTAGAGTTTACTTAAAAATTAAATTAAAATTTTAAAAAATGAAAAGAATGATGGACTGTCCACTAGTCTACTGGTCATGCAGTGAAGACAAGTTTCCCTGCAAAAGCAGCTCAAGCATGGGAAGGATATTTTGAAAACAATTTCCCCAGTTATTTGATGTTCAGGCCATTACAGCTCTCCAAGTTTGTCGAAAACAGTTTGCCTAGCTCAGCCCCTCAATAACTATTTTAACTTGAGAAACAGAATTATTAACAGGTCTGTTGGGGATGCTACATGCACAACTCCTGGGGGCACCATTCCCATCTTAATCTATCTGAACAGAGCCCCTTGGAGTCATTCAAGATGGCAACCCTGCAGGTCCCATCCTTCCCACATAATTCCGTAAGGGTCAACACGGAATATCATCAGTTCCTTAAGGTATGGTAGGTAAGGTAGTGTAGAGAGGCTCTGCCACTTCAGTCCTCCCAGGAAAAGAATGCGAGGTAAAGAGCCCTTAGGATTGCTTCTCATGGTGAAATAGCTCATTTGCCTCAGCTTTGCCCCCCTGAGGGAGTGAGTAGTGTTGGTATAATGTAGGGGAAGCTGGAGGTTCCCAGCCCTGGGTGGGAGTCACTTAAGCCCACTTGCTCCTTGAGAATTTTGGAGCTCAATGGAAGGAGCTGGAATTCCTTTATGTCACTATCTTTCAAACTGAGGTTCAGGTGGTAAGCAAGTAAGGCCTCTGACAGGTGACTTTTCATTGGAAATGCATGATAATAAGGGAAAATTTTTAAAGAGAAAAAGATCACCTGCAATTCCATTTTCCTCGCATAAGTTTTAGTTTTTGCATAAATGCTGTTTCTCCACTCCTTGCTTGCATACTCATATTTTACGTGGATGAAACATACTCTACATATTCATTGTGTATGAAAATTTAACATGTCATATTAATCTTATTTTTAATAGCACAGAAATGTTAATGGATAACACTGATGTGATTTTTGAAAAGCATTTAAATAAAATTTCTAGTTTCTTTCATAAAATCAATAATATAGATTTGTGGTCTCTGAAACAGTAGTCACTAGGCAGCCACACATGGCTAATGAGCATTTGAAATGTGACTAGTCTGAAATGAGATGTGCTATGAGTGTAAAGTACACACTGGATTTTGAAAAAAAGCATAAACTATCTCAATAATTTTTATTGATTACATGTTGAAATGATAATACTTTGGATATATTGGTTAAAGAAAATATATTATTAAAATTAAGTTCACTTGTTTCTTTTTACTTTTAATGTGGCTATTAGAAAATTTTAAATTACATATGTGGCTTACATTTTATTTGTATTAGACTGCACTGATGTAGATTATATACAGCTATGAGATCATAAAATTGGAAAAAAACACTAAAACTACAACAATAGGGAATGGTTAAGTCATCTTTGGTATGCTTACTAGGTGTAATATTGTGCAGCCTTGAAAATTATAAACCTATGGGTGATGTGGCAAAAAAATATATATGTAATATTATATTAAGGAAAGTATGATATAAAGTTATAGAAATTGTTTCAAAAAAAAACTAAGGAAATTTTTCCTGTATGCTAACATATTAACTAGAGATATGTTCAGGAGATAGGATTACAAATGAAGTTTTCTTTGTTTTCAAACTTAATGCCTTTGTAATCTTTTTCACACTGAAATTTATTAAGCCATAAAACTTATTTTTTATTAAAAAAAATTACTGGTAACACTGACTCATAGACTTAGATCAAGGTAAATAAGGAGAATGGTGTATTATTGTTCTCAAAGTGGTACTGTGGAGAAAGGAGCAAGCCAACTAACTATATCTTCACATCTTCACCCCCTGTTCAGTGGGAGTGAAAGAAAGCAAAAATCCCAAATGCAGGATGATTGAGAATATATATTGTGTTTGTAAAGGATGAAATAATGAAGGAGGAGCATTTACATCTTTTACCACTTTGTAAAGAAAAGGATTAGTAAACTGAATCTAAGATCTTTTAAAAAAAATTAAAGGTGTTGGGGCACCTGGGTGGCTGAGTTGTTAAGCGACTGCCTTCGGCTCAGGTCATGATCCCAGGGTCCTGGGATCGAGCCCCATATCGGCTCCCTGCTTGGCGGGAAGCCTGCTCCTCCCTCTCCCACTCCCCCTGCTTGTGTTCTCTCTCTCACTGTCTCTCTCTCTGTCAAAAAATAAATAAAATCTTAAAAAAAGAAAAAAATTAAAGGTGTGAAAATGATTTAATGTGTTTAAATGCTTGATCGTGCTAATTTTTTTTTCATTTATAGATTCATGGTGTTGCTATCTAAAGTGGAGAAATCATCAGAAGAAATCATAGAAATAATGCAAAACTTAAGCAGTATACAGGTTAGCTTTTTTTTTTCCTTTCGGCATATAATTTTTCATATGTCTACCACTCCATTTGAAAAAGGAAAATAGGAAAGAAGCCCCAGCATGGAGAATCCAATCCAGAAAATAATTTGCAGGGAATATGTCTAATTTACTTTTCATGGGAATTCCTTTTCTTACATGAACATGAATTAACCATAATATTTTAGTAATATCTGACTTTTTCACATTTTAAAACTTGGAGTAGTTGACCTGCCAGAAAAAGTTAAATTTCCTACCACAGAGTTTTTTTCAGATGAAAAAAACAGTAAACTGTATTTTCACTAGACTTGTCATAATATTATATTTGTAGAGAACTTAACTCATTTAAGATGTCTTTCTTTTAGGCTTTGGAGGGCAGTAGAGAGCTTGAAAATCTCCTTGGTATCTCCCGTGCATCATGTTTCTTACCAAGAGAAATGCAGAAAACAAAAGAACTAAGTAAGAAAAATTCATGAGTTTTCAATGGCCTCTCTCCATTCCTTATTTGTAAATGTAAATATATATTCTAATGTTTTCAGTTTTAGAGATAAACCTAATAATTTTTCCCAAATTTAAATCTGATAGAGTTTTTTTTATATATGGCACTACTGGACATGTAATGGAAGTATTATTTAGGGAATAAGAAGCCATATATCTTTTACCAGGATATGTTACTTCAGGGATTCTTGTTGAATACGAAGGAAAAGAATATGCCTTGCAAACTGATAATCAAGCTTCTTAAAAATATGGTGCTCATTCTTTAAATAAGATATAATAAGATATTGCAGTTTGTACTTGATACCTGTATGTATTACTTCAAATTATTTTTTTCTTATGAAGTTATCCCAGGATGAGAAATTATTCATATTCCATGCTAATTCTTAACATGAGTTGTTTTGTTTTGGTTTGGGGGTTTTTGTTTGTTTGTTTTTTAGTGAAAAAAGTAACAGAACAAAAACTGTTTGAAAAGAAGAGTTCAGGACTTCCCAACAAAGGTAAAGAATTGTGTTTTCATTTATATAAAAAGATCCTTTCATCTCATTTCACCATTGAAAACTAATCATGAGTTTTTTAGTGTGATCTTTTTAAAAGATCATAAATCTCATTTGCAAACCTTATACTGATTTGGCAGACCATGTCTGATAAGATAACTTCCCTGAAGATTAAACTTTAAAATACCTTTTGAGGGGCGCCTGGGTGGCTCAGTCGGTTAAGCGACTGCCTTCGGCTTGGGTCATGATCTCAGAGTCCTGGGATTGAGCCCTGCATAGGGTTCCCTGCTCAGCAGGAGGCCTGCTTTTCCCTCTCCCGCTCCCCCTGCTTGTGTTCCCTCTCTCGCTGTGTCTCTCTGTCAAATAAATAAATAAAATCTTTAAAAAATGTATATATATATATATATCTTTTGAAATACAATTTTCAGTTTAAGATTTAAATTTTGTCTTTTTATTAAAAGTTCTTCTTGAGAATATAGACAGATGGGGGAATAATGCATTAATATATAGCAACTTTTAATGGTGAATTAGGATTACACAAAGCATAAAAAGTTACTTTGTAACCAGTGTTCTGAAAACTTTCAGATCATTAATGATGTTTGATCTACTGTGAACTCATATGCCTCTGAGCATTTCACAGTGTGGGAAACTAAATTAGCAGGTTTTCCCATAACACATGCACATCCATACCTCAGTAAGCAAAATGATCATGGACTGTAAAATATTAAAACCTTTAGACCAACTTAAGAGGGATCATTTTAATATTACTGACATGAATGCCATTTTGCAATCTCTGCAAGTGAAGGTAGGCCTTTAAACGGGTAGCCATGTTTTAGTCTACCATTTTTGAGTACCAATGACTACCATTTATTGAGGACCAGTAATTACTATGTTCCCAACACTAGGATCAGCAGATCTGTATAGCAACTCTGCAAGATAGCTTGTTATCATTGTCATTATAGATAAGGAATAAAGACAAAAAATGTTAAGTAACTTCCCCAAAGACACTGCTACTTAAGTGTCAGAGCAGAGATTCCAACTAAAGACCAGTCTAACCTCCAATAGTATGGTTTTTTCATTGTTCCATGTTGCCTCTTCTTATAACAAATTAAATCATCTAGTCATCCCAGTTTTTAGATTCAGATATGAGGCATAACTGAAACCATCTCAACCAATCTCGTATATTAGACTGTATTTAGGATCTTTAACAGCCAGTGTGATGAGTTTGCAGTGGAAAGTGCTGGGATTCCCTGTTACTTCCAAAGGCCACCTGGGTAATGCAGTGAAACAGCCCTGACAGGATCCTCCAAAGCTCATGTGAGAAGAGAGCTGAGCAGGTTTCCTGAGCCATTCAGTAGAGCAGCTAACTTCCACTGTGATCCCAAGAATTTAAGAATATGAAGTTAGCTCTTAGAAAAGGCTTAAGATCTCTTCTCTCCTATACTGTGAAAATTGATTATAATGTGTAGCTGAGTTTCAGTGGTTTCAGTCTCTTTTAACTTGACAAGTTTTAGAGGATCATAATGGGAAATTGGAATGTTTATTATTTCCAAACCAGAGGAAATCTTTCTTCTATATATTCTGTGCGAGTGGTGTGAATTTTTTTTCAATCTGTAATTTCCTAGAATTGACTAGAATTACAGAGTTGGCTTTCACCAACTTTTGAAAAATGAGGGAGAGAAAATTGTAGAATAAGTGGATCACTTTAATAATGAGAAAAAATTTTCCGAAAGTATTGTTTCCTTCCCTAAACATTTATTAAGACATTAAAGTTACATTCCATGTGTTAAAATTTATCTCCTTTCAGTTATCTAGTATGTACCAATTCTTTGTGTGTTTATGCATGACCAGCCTTAAAACTATTTTCTAGTATTTTAGGCATTAAAACTAACTTGCCCATTACCAGGTTTTCCTTAAGGACTTAGTGTTTATTCATGCATAAAGGAGATCCTATGACTAAATCATGTTTTAAAATTTCTAATAAGCATTGATTATTTGTTGTGGTTTAAATGAAAACTGAATTTAGATAAATAAAATATGTGATAGCTGTAAAAATATATATTAGAATATATGTCATCTTCCATTTCTGTTTCTTGGCAAGAGCTGCATTAGCTTTTATATTTCCTGAGGTATTCAGATCTTCATTAGCTTTTCCACTAATTTTTTTTAAAGTATTGTTGCCTGAAAAATCTTTTGAAGCTTATTTCCTTTATAATTTGAGTTTGAGTGTTTTTACTGAGTGTTTTTCACTCTTCTCTTTCTGGTTCATAATATATGTATTTTTTTATTTTGGTGGTTTTGTTTTGTTTTTGATTAAAGATGATGCACATCAACACATTTATATATATATATAATTTTTTTGCTGAGTTAATAACTTTCAACCTTCTTATTTATACATTCATTTTACAAGGACTTTGCTAGTGTTTTTGACATCTCAAACTAATTTGCTTTATACCTTCCTTATTTGGGGATCTAGCCTTCAGCTTTTTATAGAAATTTCTACTTTACTCCTTTCTTTTACTATGCTATTATTCAGAATTGTTTAAATTTTAAAATGTTTGGGGAATCTTCGTAATATTAGAAATTATATAATATAAAAATAACTCCCATAATATGTATGGAATTTGTTTTACTAAGTACTTAATGAAAATAAGAACAAATTACTTGTTTCACGATCAAAAGAATGTCCTTCAGATTCTCATAAAATTTTCCTAGAATAGTTAAAATAGACAGTATCAGGAAAATTCCAACATTTATGCTGTTGTTGCTTCTTCAAGTCAGTCCCCTAGTTCTATTTATTTTTCCATGCCACTGCTAGCTTGTTTAGCGTCAGTTGCAGTCTTTATTATAGGCAGAACAGTATAATTGTAAAAATAACATGCTAGTGTTCTAAATAAATAGACATCTGACACACATTCTTAAGGCTTTATGTAACATTCAGGGGAAATTAAAATGTACACAATAACATGAAAAGGTACACTGAGATTTTCATAGTTTTCAAAAGAACTGGACGTGGCAAATCAGAGAATGCTTTGATAGAGTATATGAATAAAAGAGTCTCTCCCCTGCTAAATACAAATTTCTTAAACAAAGGAAGGCTTTCTTTCTTTTTTCAGTTACTTAGGAAGGAAGCCTAACTTTACTTTCCTTAATAATATTGGCTTTATGACTCTTAGAAAAATAATGAGATGAAAGGTCCTTTTTCTGTTAGATTTGGATGTGAATTTCATAATTATTCTTAATTTGTTATGCTGAAGATTTAAAACATGACCATTCAATGGGTTGATACAGATGGAATGTCACATTATCATCACATGGTAAGGCATGAAATTTATTTACTTTACATAATCAACCTCTACTTAAGACAACTTGATACAAATATTCCTAAGTCAATAGATGGCATTATATAGTACTTAGTATTTTCATTTTTTCTGGAAATATTAAAAAATACCATCATTGTTTGTCTATGACCAGTACTTCCAGTAAACAAAATGTTTTTGAAAAGAATGTAAGCAAATTGTAGAACAGTTGCCAAGATATGAAATCTAGACACTTAGCTTTAGTCCAAAACATATTTTATCTGTTTTGAGAATAATTGTGTAGGTTGCAGTATGCATATTTGAGATGAAATGTAACCATCTGAACTTTACATTGTTCAAAAAAGTTGCCTCAACTGTTTGTAATACAAAATATTTCAGAGTTTTAGCTGTGGCCTTCAAAAGAAAAGCACAAACTATAACATTTCTGTTATCTTTAGCTAACTTACTGTCTTACATTGTAAAATTCATCTGGGTTATAGGATTTTAAAGTTTTCAAATTCTTGGACTACAGGACAAATTTTAAGCTCTTTCCGTTCTAAGACTATAAAACAGTTTGATACTGCCTTTTCATTCTAACCACCCACGGAAGTATTTTTTAACTTAAAAATATGTTGTTCTTTCCCCCACTCAGTCTTGAAAAAGTATTTATCATATCGGCCAAATAATTTTACTCCCTAGAAGACTACTACCCTTTTAGTTTTTTATATCTTAACATTAAACAGCATCTTTTTTCAAACAAATACTTCGGTTTTAAAAGCACTGAAGTTTGCAGTCTAGACATGATGAGTTTTAGAAGAAACAACAAAAATTCCTACCTGTGCCTTAATGTTCTTGGTTTATCTGGAGATTAAAAAAATGGAGATATTAGTCTTGGTGACAAATCTACATTAATGTACAACTGTAGTCCTTTAGCTCTTTATCAGAATTCACCTATCAGGCATGTTGTACATGGTTCGTACCTTTCCTATTAATAATGTTAATGCCCTTGTCTTAGACTATTCATCACTGTTTTGGGGATACATTTTGACTGCTTACTTGAGATTTGTCTAGGATTTAAGGAAAAACGAACTGATTTATTACTTTTCAAAGCCTTTTAAATAATTTCTTCCATGATTTAAATTTTTGTATACTTCTCTAGAAGTATGATCATTTTTATCTTTTAAATAATCAGTTAAAAAAATTTAACCATAGATTTGAACTCACTTAGTAGCAATTATGTGTTTAAGAGGTGTAAATAACTTGCTATCAGACATTAGGAATATCCAGGTGCTCTGTATGTGCTGATGACAACAAAATTGAAACGAAAGACTGTAATAATTCTGACTGGTTTTCTCTGCAGAAGATATTGATTATTTGTGTGTGGTGAGAGATTTGGAAAATTCAATTAAAGGAGTTGTGCAAAGGTTTCATAAATTTTCCTTCTACAGCATGTACACAGACATTGTTGCGTATTAAATCAATGCAGCACTTCACAATATATTTTCTTTGAAACATAAAAATAAATAACATTTAAACAGTTCTGCTTACTACAGAAACAAATTTTATTTTCTGTGAAGCATTTAGTCATGTGCTATCACTGACTCATCCACATTTGCCAGCTGTAACAAATTTTATAGACATTTTCTCCAGAGACATATCTCACATGCTATGAATTTTTAAATGAGCAAATGGTGAAGAAAGGATGTCAGCAATATAAAAATTGATCAGTTAAAAGATAAAAGCATAAGTAAAGAGATTTGTATGGTAGTCTTAATAGGTTTTATTAAATAAAAATACTATAAAAAGACAGTAATGAACAGACTGAAGACTAACCGTTCTTGAGGTGGAGAAAAATTATTCTGGCACATTTAGTAGAAATTGGTTTTATGTCACCTGACAGGTGAATATTTTTTTCCCCGTTTTAACTCTTAGAGTAGTCAGAAAAGCTCCTCAAAAAAGAGTCAGATGAATTTTCTAAGTGGTTTATGTATCAAACACATATCTAGAATAATAAAGCAGATACTTACAGTGTTATATAGCTAATTATATAGTTAAAAGCAGGACTTCCGTAAAAGGTATTAGGTGATTTTTCCTCCAGCTCACACCTCACTCAGGAGGAAAGGAGGCATTTGAAGGTATACTGTTCACACCATGTGACTTCAGCCCTCTGGAGTCTCTCTCTCTGTGAACTCCAGGTCTCTCTCCTGCTTCTCTCTCTCTACCTGGATTGCTCTTTCTCCCATGTCTGTCTAGTAAATTCCTGCTCATTCTTTAAGGGCAGCCTCAGATGTCACATCCTCTGTGAAACTCTCCCCAGCTCACCTAGGTAAAGCTAAATTGCTTCTTCTGGCCTTCTACAACACTGTCTGAATGTTTATAAATGTATTATGTTGTAGTATTGTAGTATATTGTAATTGTCCAGTTACAGGGCTCCTTCTGGGCTCCTCCTTGGCAAACAAACAAGAGCCTAGTATAGAACCTGATAGAAGGTCCACAATGCATGGTCAATGAATGAGTAAAAACAAATGCCACTCTAAGAATTTTTTAAAGGAACTTAAATATTTTCAAATACTTATAAATCACAATCTCCTTACGTGCCTCATCTGTTTAATATTTACTAAATGCCTACTATGAGCCAGGCACTATTCTAGCACTGGGGGTACAGTAATGAACAAGGTAGACATAGTCCTGCCCTCAGGATTGTAGAATATGTCACAAAAGACAAGTATAATAAAGCATAAGCATACATTATAATGATAAGTTTTTTGGCACTTTTTATCCTAAATTCTTAAATGTACATTCTGAAACAGAATTGGGCAAATCAGTAAGATGTTGAAATGAGAATTTATAATTCCAAAGCTATTTATAGTGTAAAATAAAATTTTAGGTTTAGGTTCTTTAATTTCATTTGATTAATCATTTATTCTACATCATATACTGTGAATACTGTGACAACTTACTTTGACTTGTTTTCTGAAAAAAATCTTTTTTTCTTTCTTATAGAATTATATCATCTTGACAGCTATGAATTCCTTAAAGGCATTTTAAACTGAGGTAGGGTTTCACCATTCTAATTAAGGTTAGCCTTGTTAAATTTCACTGTTTTGTTCAGGTGGAAACATTTTATTTATATTCTCAAATTTGGTACTGTCTGTCTATGAATAAAATAGGGAGTGAGCTTTGGAGGTGTTTTTGAAATTATATTTAATCTTTTTATAAATAATAGGATAGTCTGACAAGTTGTATGAGAGGCTGATTGAAAAGAACTGTTGAGCTCATTAGCCTAGCTTTAAAAGTCAAAAAGCCCATATTTTTAGGTGAGTGTATAGAGGGCTCTTGATTTAGCACCTTTATAAATAACTAACTAGGTACTGATAGGTGGGTTATAGTTTCTGTAGGACACATGTAACTGAACAAGATAGAAGGATTCTATGAATTTGGAAATGTGCTGAATTAAGTAAATAATTATATATTAATTAGTGTATCTTTCCTTCAGAACAGTTCCCTGTAGATTCAGCAATATAAGTAAAAATGATAGATTTATAACTAGCTTATTAGAACATACTAGCTAGAAGCAATATGAGTCATAATGTGATATTAGCGTCTAATGTGCCTGTAACTGAAGGTTCGCGTTAAGAACTAGCCTACCCCACACTTAGTGGCATCAGTATTAATTAAGATTCTTAGAAGCTAACCAGATGTTGCCTGCTATGAGGTGTAAATAACTTGCTTTATTTCTAAGAGATTATCTCTTAGAAAAAAATTAAGGCAAAATAAATTCTATACTGAAAATACTTTTCTTTGGAAATGGTATTTCAAACGATTAGTATTAGCTTCCTAACTAATGGTTTTTAAAAATATTTGCAAAGCATCTTATATACAAAATTGCGTCACTTTTCATTCATTAAAATGTTTATTCTGTTGTATGCAGCAAATAATAGTTTATAATAATAGCTCATACTTATTAGGCACTGTCAACATGCCAGGTACTATAGTAAGCACTTCATACAGATTCCATTCAACCTTTTTAACAACTTACATGATATACAGTTATTGTCTTTATTTTATAGGTGAGGAAACTGAGGCACAAAGAGGTTAATAACCTTGTTCTAGAATTACCTCAGAGACAGAGCCAGGATACTAACCTGAGTAGGCTGGTACCAGAGTCTTTGCTTTGCCCACTCACAATAGTAAACTATGAGTGTCAGGTTTCACTGCTGGTCAAAGGTTTTAGATCCTATGCAATAGTAAGGATCTAATATATATACACATACACACGTACTCATTATAGGGTTAAACATTTTGTACAATTTCGGGTCCATAGCAGTCCAACAGACAACTATTAGAGGGCGATCATAAATACATAGTTACAGTTATACATCTGGCTAATAACATACACATTTAGTATATGATGGTCATTCATGAACTTTGGGAAACTCAGAGTACTGAGTATAGCTTTGTGTTCCTGGATTCTAATAAAGATTAGAATATTAAGGGTGTTCTTCTGAGTCTTTAATATGAGTAGTACTTAGAAAAAACTTGCAAGAATGAAGGTTGACCTACCACTCAGCTTCCCTTTTAGTGGGAAGCAGTGGAGAGAAATAACAATGAAATGAAACTGGACTAAACCTTTGAGGCATTTCCCTGGGTTCTTTTGACTGTGTTTTCTTCTTACTTTGGGTGCTTTCCTCATGATCTTACCCATTCCTTGACCCTAGTTCTCACCTTAGTGCAATTTATGGTTTCCAAATCCATTTTTGACCCTCCGTAAACCCACAATATCAGCTGCCATATATTGTCCCCCAGGTACCCTAATTTCATCATTTTCCCCCAAATTTCTTCCTCATTCTACCTTTCTAGGGATTACATTCACCCAGTAATAAGGCTCAAAACCTCAAAATTCTGTCCCTTTTGTGTGCCCACATGTGCAACTGCTGCCAGGCGGTCAGATAACTTCTAAAAATGTTTACCTCTCCCTCCCATGCCCCCGGCACTAGTTTATTCCTTCATGACCTCATCATCCCTACTGTAACCTGCCTTTCTGCCCTTTGGTCCTTCTTTCCTACAGCCTGTCCTGCTACTGGATAGATCATGCTTAAGAAGGAATCACTCTACCATATTCACAGTAAAATCCAAATTTATACTAACATTCTGAACTCTCCCTAATGTGACCACAGCTTACCTGGATAAATCACTTGGTTAACAAAACTATGAGGCTTAGTATAAACATAGCATTTGCACAATGCCAACCTTTTAAAACCCAGTCATCAAGCTAAAGAGACAAGATTTATATTCTATACATGAAACGATAATAATATAAGGCAAGATATGAAGAGCAATACAAGTTCAGAACCCTCTTCTTTCCAGGATTCTGGCAATAGCAAGCACAAAAAAGGATGAGTCCATTTAGGATCAAAGTCTCAACTTGATTAGTGGAGGAACTGATAACCTCTAACATGGCAGGCCCTCTGGCAGAAGCTTAGGGTAACTAATATGGAGTGTGCCTAAGGCAGAAGTGGAATCTCCTCTCTCCCACACTGAGTCTAAATCTTGAACCCTTTGAATCTCAATCTTGAACCTGAGGAGAAAGCTGGATCTTTGAAATAAACCCCATGTCCATGTACCTCTACAATAGAAAAGACCACAGACCTGCCTATGCTTGATTGCAGATGAGATCAACAGAATGGGCTGGTCTCCTTACAACATGAAATTAGGAAGCACAAGGACCCATTGGACTTGAGAGTAGACAGGGAAAGGGTGTTGCGTAAGAAGAGTGACATATAATATTACTAGTAAAATATGGATCGATGTTCTGGACTTTGGCCAGTCACGTTTGTCACTCCTCCATGGGGTAGAGAGAGCAGAAGAGTTGACAGTTCCTTCCTCTTCAGACTAAGGAGTATAAACATTCCTCTCTAAGAACCAAATGAAGAATAAGCAACAGTATAGGAATACACAACAGACATAGATGACCTCAGGATAGAGTTATTAGGTCATTATTTAAGAGTTCATGACATTAAAATAATTCTAGTTATTCCACTCTGCATTATCTCTGACAGAGGACCATCCAGACCCTAGTAATGGAAACTTTGTACTTTACTAGGAAGTTTGAACTTGAGAAATGGGTCATTTTGATGGGCTGTATAAACATACTAGGCAGAGAGAACAACATGAACACAAAAGGCAGAAAAGCAGAATGACTAAACAAGTAGGTTCAACCACATCATTGACAATTATGATCACCAGGCTTAATTGGTTCAGACTTTATTCATTAGGCAGAAGTAGACCAGTGAAGATTATTAGGGAAGCAACAATCCAAAATATGTTTTAGAAAGAATATAATTGCTATATGAATGATAATTCCTGTCAAAATACTGCTCATGAACTGCATCACTGTCTCTAAATTGCTTTTTGTGTTCTGAGACATTCATCTCCAGAACCAGTATGGCAGTGTAGAGATAATATACATGCTACTGTATTCTTGTGTTGTGACATATATCACATTGATCACAGTCTTTATTTTTGCTGGATCCTGAATTTGGTGTCAGAATCTTTCTCAGCACACTTCTAGCAGTCCTGATCAATTGATGAAACTCCTTTGCATGGTCTGGCATTATAACAGAGGACAGGATTTGGATTACATGTCCAGCACCAGCTCTGTTATCTACTTAGCTCTGTGGCCTTAACAAGGAACTTGGTTCCCCTAAACCTTAATTATAAAATGGGACTGATATATTTACCTTGTGGGATTGTACAAAATAAACTTAACTAGCATCTCCCCCATAGTAACTAATATAGTCTTACTTTCCTATATAGTATTGTCATTAGTTCTGATAACTGTGTATCAGTAACCTGTAGGGATATTAAGTGAACACTAGAGTGCTTAAAATCTTCTATAGGAATCCAGACCAGACTCAAATTGGCAAGAGTTGGTGGTTGTCAGGTTGGCAACCTACCTTCTTCTAGGAAAAGAATATATGTGGACTCCCATGAATACGGAAATATAGGAGCCTGCCATGCATTACTTCTTAATAGCTGCCAATGTAAGTATGGAAGGGGATATTTCAGGAGTGAAAGGTCCACGAGCCCTATGGGAAATATGCCATCACTTGCTAATGGCTTCTAAACCAAACGACAAGAACTTCTGCCACCACTAGGAGGCCCCAGAGGGACATGCTCCGAATAGGAATGCCAGTAAATACAGTCTCTTTTTTTGGGGGGCAGCTGTTGGAGGAAACACCTGCTGAAAGGCCCTTAAGGCTTATAGACAAAAGGCGTGTAGATTTTGGTGTTTTCAGCAAGTAGGTCATGTAGGAGTTTTAGAAATCTCTCAGTAGTTCAAGATCGATCATCACATAAAGTGAAGAGTGTGATGTCTGAGTAGCCCTATTGACAATTATTTGTGAAGGTAAATCTTGTTAGAAGACCCAAAAATAAGCAAATGAGAGATTACCAGTATCTAAACTAGGTACCAAATTACATGGTAAATGGGTTGTTTAAATCATTTAAGTAGTGTATAGATGCATGTTAATTTGGAAACTAATTCTTGATTTAATAATCATCTTTTATATCCTGCAGGCATTTAAAAGAAATGCACTTACTGTGAAAACCAACTTCTTCTGCATCTGCCTGATCGTATTTAAAGGAACAGAAGAAATGTTTGTAATTAATCTGCCCAGTAAATACCAGATCATAGCACCAGGCAGGTGCGTGTCTAGATAAAATTTCTTGCAGCTAATTTAAACTTTCTGCACACACCAGTAGATAATCTCAATGTAAATAATACATTTCTTCTTGACCCTTTAAAGTAAGCCAACATGTAGAAGAGGATATTAACTTCTATTCTGTATCACATACACTTCTGTATCCTTTTAGCATTTGTGGATAGATTTAAAGCATTTATGAAGATGGCATTTTGGTAAAATGTTTTAAAACTCAGATTAAATTTAATGGTGAGTGGAATTAGGTACCACTTTCCCATGTAAAGCCCCAAATGCGTATTAGATTCTTTTTAAACTTCTGAAATTTTTCTAGAAGTTTATTGTGTAGCCACTATCTCAGGGATGAGTTTTTATACTCTAGTTATTTCTATGCTTATACAAAAAAACTATATTCAAAGTTTTAAATTTTTCACACCTTTTATAAAATGCATTTTTCAGTACAAATATATTTTTAAATATGAAGTTGTTCTTAAACTGAACTACACAGATTCTACTGAATTTAAAGAAAAGAACTTTTTTATGGGGTATGTGATCACCTGCAAATTACTTTGAAGCATTAATTTAAATTTCTATTTTTCTGTGGTGTTATTTTGTATCATCCTCGTTCTATCACAAAATAAAGGGGAAATGGGAATCACAGGATATGTTATAAATTAATGACATGTTTTTTTTAAAACCTCTGTATTTTTTTTTGACCATCTCTACAGGGGAAAAAATATTGTTCCCTTGGTACTTGCCCTAAGTCTTGACAAAATTTGTATATTACTGTATCATGTAAATAAAAATACTATATGAAAATCTGAAACAAAATTTAACTTAAGTTTGAAAATTACTGATTCTCCATTTAGATAAACTTCAGATTTACCTCTTAAAATGAAAATGAGTTTTTAAAAACTATTAAATGACATCAATTAACTATTAAACCTAATTCCCTTCACAAATGATTTTATTGGTACTATTTAAATAAGATTTTAAAGATAATCTGTCTGCTAAATACTAAGAACACTTTGTGATACAGACCTTATAATAGGACATTACCTAAATATACCAAAAAGGCTAATTCCTTTGTGTTCTAGCATTGAAAACTAACCTTAGGATGTAAGCCAAAGCATATAAAGAAACTTGTATTAGTCAGGAAAAAAAAGGGTTAAGAAATAGATTGGTTGCATATATAATGCAAGTTATGTAAGTATGTGCTTAATGCTATTAAATCAGTTACTATATGTTTGACCTCAATACACTAAGCTTTTGCCTTTCAGAACAGCTGGGTCTGCTAAGAATCATTTCCCAGTTCTCTTCATTGTAGATCAGATGACTCTCGCTTTATCACCCTTGGAGGCCACATGAAGGACAAAGCAGAAAGATCCACACACAAAACTAATGTTTATATGGGGGGGAGGGGGGTATGGCATGGAGGAAGGCGGGGTATGGCATGGAGGAAGGCGGTGGGGGAGGGGGGGATACACTTGGCCCTGATCTTCCAATGAACGTAACAGAAGAGACCAATTGAGACTTGAAACCCCTGTGTTACTCCAACCATTATTTAGTTACATCCTATCCATCTTTTACTCTTTCTATTGAACAGAGAGGCTCCTTTGGCTGCCTTGACTTTTGTAAATGTTTCACTCACTCAGTTGTGGTTTATCATTTGGACAGAATGCTACATCTGGGATTTTTCTCCCCTCCTTAACGCCTCAAGGGAAAATGGCTTCTGTATGCTTTATTTGATACATGAACATGCTCTTCATTTTAAGAAGCAAGCCTAAGTTCATTGGTAACAGAAAACTGTATTTCTCAGAAACAGCCCTTCCCTCTAAAATGAGCTTGAAAATAACTTGGAAGGGTTCATTCCTTGACAGGTATATATTAGTGAAATAACTGAGAAATCTTCAATATTTTTGCATTACCTAAATATCTTTATATTATAACATCCCAATAAGCCTGAGTGTAGCTGAGAGAGGTACTTTGGAATTGCCTGTTTCTGTGATCTTAATTCATCAATGGACATTTTTGGTATTTTGGAACCTAATCCTTCAAAGGTCAAAGTGGACTCTTCTTAAATTGGCTTCTAATGGATATAAGAGATACTTGACTTTTGAGGTAGTTGCTACAGGTCTCCATAAAAGCTACAGTGTTACTCAATATGATTAAATTTCTGAGGAAAACGTGTATTTAGAGGATTTACGTTTAAGATACCTTGAATATGGGTGCATTCTACTTTATTATTTATATAATATACTTTTATTTTTAAATGTTTCTCTGCTCCAGTTATTTAGAAGCTAGGACTTCCTCATCACTGATTTAAATCAGCATCCCGTGTTAAACCCATGTATGCTATTACAAAAAATAAAAAAATAGGACTACACCAGCCAGCCAAGATGCTGACATTTGGGCACAGTGATTACAGATGGTGACCATGGACAGCGATGTTCCTGCTGATTCGGCAATGATTCAAGGCTGCTTTTCTGTGCTGACCTGCCCTTTGAGTCTTTATGCACATTTGCTTTGAGAAAGAAATACTTCCTGATTTTTGCTTTGTCTAAACCGACTTCCTTTATCAGACTTAGAAGCACATACCTTCTTGCGGCCTGTGGCTGTCCATGTCTAGAACCAGATTTTCTTTGTGTATATATGTTCACTGTTTTAAAATATATCACCACTTAGTCAATATACTTTAACAGATGTCTTATGAAAGAAATATATTCATTAAAAACCATAGGTTGATGTGAAAATAATTGTTTTATTCTTAACACAGAGACTAAAGAGAACACATCTTTTTTTTCCCCCTGCCCTCCCAAAAGAACAATCTTTACATAAGAAACTATAACATAGATACGACATTATTTTTGCCAATTGAATGTGATAGTAAACATGAGCTCCTAATATACAATGATATATGTTATTAACAGGGCCAAGTTAACATGAAACATGATACGAATCAATGCTTATGGAAGTGGTAATCTTGAACCACTCAAAAAAGATCAAAAGGATGAAATCTTGTATAAAACCATTTAACTTACACAGAATGATCCTAGAAGTTTAGAACTAGTGAACATGGGAAATTAAAAAAAAAAAAAACACACTTAAATTCAGTAAAATTCACTGTTTAATTGTATTAAAGTAAATTAGCATTTTTAGAAATAAGAACATGGTCTAATCTCTGCCTTTTTATAAAGAAATCAAATTTCCACATGTAATAAGGCATGTTCAAACTTCAAGCACTTTAAATTGCCTTCTCACAGTAATTAAAAAGATCACAAATTTAATCCCTGAGATATAATTTCTAAAGAATGAAATATACACTTACTTGCATTCTAAAATGTAACGAAAACTAAATTTAAATACCAAAATTCATGATTTCCTTTAAAAAGAAGGACTTGATTTTCCCAGTAGGCTCACTGGATTTGCAGATTTCTTTTTAAGACAACAAATTGTAGAGTACATTTCCTGAGTAAACACTGTGGATTAAGGGCATTTTCTCTTATTTTCCCACTTGGATAACTGAATATTAATAAAACTACAGTATGTCTTGGCCACTCTATAGTTAGAAAATAAAAGCCTCCACTGGGCTTGGGTCCCCATATACATTTATTTTGTATATGGACAACAGTGACTTTTCACCATTTTTTCCCTATGTGATTCTCAAAATGATCATTTCATTTATACATAGCAAAAAAGTTAAAAAAAAAAACCTTTAAGCACTGTTAATACTTTCACATTTGTTTGTGGAGACAGAATTAGTTGATTTTCTTCTGATTTCTTCGATTTTTGGAATCCCACATGATTATAATGTTAAAGTATACCAAGAAGAACAGGAAGTTCAAGCAGGATACAAAACAAATCAATACAGAAAATAAGTCCGGTAGTTTCTGAGGAGGTTCCAGTGTGATAGTTATCAGTGTCAGAAGTACCATAGTGATGACTGAGATAAGAAACTATAAGGAGGGGAAAAAACATTACTGAGTAATATAAAAGATAAATTTAAATGTACTGGTAATATTTACTTATAGCTCTAAGTGAGCAGAATTGAAGGTGAAGGGTGGGGGTCCAATCTCTTCTACTGGTGGATCTCAACCTAGGCCACATGTTAGAATCATCTGGGGGTAGGTATAAAAATCTCAATGCCAGGCCACACTTCAGACCAATTAAATCAGAGTTTCTGGGGTAGGCCTCGGGATTTAAAAGCTTTCCACATGATTCCCATGTGTAGCCAAAGCCTAACAACCCCTATCATACTTAATACCACCCAAGTACTAAAGAAAGTTATCTGGAACAGACAATATTGCTAGTTAGGGTTAAATTCAGGGTATGCTCCAGGGTCTTGAGCTAATCTCAGAACTTGTCTATAAAAAAGCCTTCCATGGCAAATAGAAAATTGCATTTCATATTCATGGAACACTTTCAATGAGCTAATGCTGTAGTAAGTCATGGTGGAGCATATGAAAGAAAATGTAATCTGGCCTCAAAGAGTTTTCAATTTGATTAGGGGAATACATGAACTAATTAAATAAAATCACAAGGTCACATTTTATTAAATGCCAAAGTGAGTAGTAAAAATACTTCATTTATTGTAATTGTGTAGCAGTCAGTTTTCTTTAGACTAGTGCGCTGTACAATAGAACTTTCTGCAATGATGGAAATGTTCTATACCTGTGTACATCAAAAGAGTAACTGCTAACTACATGTGGCCATTGAGCATTCAAAACATGCCTATTGTGACTGAGCTGAATTTTTTTTTTTTTTAAAGATTTTATTTATTTATTTGAGACAGAATGAGAGAGAGAGAGCGCACATGAGAGGGGGGAGGGTCAGAGGGAGAAGCAGGCTCCCCGCCGAGCAGGGAGCCCGATGCGGGACTCGATCCTGGGACTTCAGGATCATGACCTGAGCCAAAGGCAGTCGCTTAACCGACTGAGCCACCCAGGCGCCCCTGAGCTGAATTTTTTATTTAATTTTACTAAGTTTAAATTTTTAATGTGTCTAGTGATTACTGTATTGGACAGTTTTTTTTTTTTTAAGATTTACTTATTTATTATTTGAGAGAGAGAGAGAGTGTATGCACAGAGGAGAGGAGGAGGGGAAGATGGAAGACAACCTCAAGCAGACTCCCTCCTGAGCATGGAGCCCCATGCAGGGCTCGATCCCAGGACCCTGTGATCATTACCTGAGCCGAAATCAAGAGTCAGATGCCTAACCAAATGAGCCATCCAGGCGCCCCTTCCGTATTGGACAGTTTAGCTCTAGACTGTGAGCTCCTTTAAGACAAGGACCAGCCAGATCTTAGTCATTTTACCCTGCCATAGCACGTAAGTACACAGAAGCTGCTTAAGTAAATGTAGAAAGCAAGCAGAAATCATAGTGACTTTCATGAAGGATGTGGGACATAAATGGAACCCACAAAGATGTTTTAATGGCTATATTATAACAGGATTTAAAAACCTGAATAGAGTAATGCAGTGCTCATTCCAGATGGAAGCCTGGGAAGGATAATAACCAAAAAAGCTGACAAACAGGTATAAACAGGCCGCAAATATCCTCCAAAGGGAAAATCCCTGTCAACCTTATTGAAAAGTAAAAACTTCTGAAGTGAAATCATCAAATTTAAAGTTTCAAACTTAATGGGCACCTGCATGGCTCAGTCAGTTGTTTCTGACTCTTGGTTTTGGCTCAGGTCATGATCTCAGGGTTGTGAGACCGAGCCTCGAATCAGGCTCTACACTCAGAACAGAGTTTGCTTGAGATTCTTTCCCCCTCCCTCTCCCTTTTCCTCCCCCTCTGCTCCCTCCCCTCTTAAATAAAGAAAATCTTAAAAAGAAGAAAGTTTCAAATAAGAAATATGGGACTGGTTGAAATGTCATGACACTATGATCCTGAATCAGTGTTAAGGGGTATGTTAAAATTCCTCCTACTTTATTATTTTTTTTATTTTAAAGATTTTATTTATTCATTTGAAAGAGAGAGCGAGAGAGAGAGAGAGAGAGCACGAGTGGGGTGAGGGACAGAGGGAGAAGCAGACTCCCTGCTGAGCAGGGAGCCCAATGCAGGGCTTGATCCCAGGACCCTGTGATCATGACCTGAGCCAAAGGTAGACGCTTAACTGACTGAGCCACCCAGGTGCCCTAAAATTCCTCCTGATTTAAACAAACTCCAGCTATTACCCCATTTGTCTGCTTCTGTTTACAGCAAAGTTTCCCAAAGGAGTTGCCTATAACTTACTGCATCCAATTCCCTTTCCATTCATTATTGAATCCAAACCAATTAGATTTTTACCTCAGTTGATCCAATGAAACTATATCTCAATAGCATCTGAAATAGCACATCACTCCCATCTCCTTGAAACACTTCCTTAACTTCCGTAACACTATACTCTTCTGGTTTCTTCCCACCTCAATAGTTAATCCTTCTCAGACAGCTTTGCTGGTTCCTTCTCATGTCCCCTACCTCTATGCATTGTAATATCCCAAGGCTCAGTACTTAGTCGTCTAATATACTCACACCTTTGGTGAGCTCATTCAGTGACATGACTAATTCTCATCTCTATGCCAAAGACTCAAATTATTGTCTCCAGCCTGGACCTCTCGCCCCTAAACTCCAGACTCATTCAAATGCATATGTAATAAGCATCTAAAACTACAAGTACAAGCTATCCTTAATAAGATTAACAGCTGACTTCTCATCAGAAAACACTGAGGCCACAAGGCAGTGGGATGGATGACATTCAAATTGCTGAAAGGAGAAAAAGACAAGAATTCCTTCTCTAGCAAAAATACCCTTCAGGGTGGCTCAGTTGGCTTAGCGACTGCCTTTGACTCAGGTCATGATCCTGGAGTCCTGGGACTGAGTCCCACATCGGGCTCCATGCTCAGCAGGGAGTCTGTCTCTCCCTCTGACCACCACCTCCCCCCCCGCCCCCGTTTATGCACTCTCAAATAAAATCTTTAAAAAAAAAAACACTCTTCAAAATGAAGAAAGAATTAACAAAAACAAAGTCAATACATTTGAAAACACGGAAATGATACAAAGTGTGTTCTCTAAACACATTGGAATTAAATGAAAATACAAAAAGAAATCTGGGAAACCCCAAATAGATGAAGATTTATTTATTTACTTGAGAGAGAGAGCACTTGTGCAGGGTGGGGAGGGGGGTTGGGAACAGAGGGGAGAAGGAGAGAGAGAATCTCAAGCAGATTCCTGGCTGAGCAAGGAGCCCCACACAGGGCTCTACCTCATGACCCATGAGATCATGACAACGAAAATCATGAGTCGGACACTTAACCGACTTAGCCAGGCCCCCCTGGGAAATCACCAAATATTTGGAAACTGAACAAGTTTCTAAGTAATTAATGAACCAAAGAAGAAATCACAATGGAAATGGCCTATATTTTTAACTCAATTAAAAAATGTCAAAATTTGGGGCACCTGGGTGGCTCAGTCGTTAAGCGTCTGCCTTCGGCTCAGGTCATGATCCCAGCATCCTGGGATCGAGCCCCGCATCAGGCTCCCTGCTCTGCGGGAAGCCTGTTTCTCCCTCTCCCACTCCCCCTGCTTGTGTTCCCTCTCTCACTGTGTCTCTGTCAAATAAATAAAATCTTTAAAAAAAAAAAAGTGAAGGAAATCTACATAATAGGAGAAATATTTCCAAATCATGTATCTGGTCAGGGACCTATATCAAGAATGTATAAAGAACTCTTACAACTCAAAAATAAAAAGACAAGCCAATTAAAAATGGGCAACGGATATGAATAGGCATTTCTCCAAAGAAGATAACACAAATGGCCAAAGAGCACATAAAAAGATAAATAAAATCTTAAAAAAAAAAAGCTGATGAACAGATAATGTCCATTACAATGGAATATAGTATGGCAATAAAAAAGAATGAAGTATCGATGCATGCTACAACACAGATGAACCTCAAAAACATTATGCTGAGTGAAAGTAGCCAGTTATAAAAGCCTACATTTTTTTTTTTAAAGTAGGCTCCACGTCCAGCATGGAGTCCAACATGGGGATCAAACCCCCAACCCTGAGATCAAGAACTGAGCTGAGATCAAGAGTCGACGCTCCACTAAACCATCCAGGCGCCCTGACTACATTTTCTATGATTCCATGTTATGGTCTGAATTATGTCCCCACAAAATTCATATGTTGTAGTCCCAACCCCCAACGTGAATGCATTTGGAGACAGAAACTTTAGGAAGGTTAAATTGAGGTAGTAAAGGAGGGGCCCTAATTTGATAGGATTAGTGTTCTTATAAGAAGAGGAAGAGCCACCACAAAACTCTCTACACACCCACACAAAGAAGAGGCCATATGAGGCCACAGCAAGGTTGCCTATAACCCAGAAAGAAAGGCCTCACCAGAGGGGGGCGCCTGGGTGGCTCAGTTGGTTAAGCGACTGCCGTCGGCTCAGGTCATGATCCTGGAGTCCCTGGATCAAGTCCCGCATCGGGCTCCCTGCTCGGCAGGGAGTCTGCTTCTCCCTCTGACCCTCCCCCCTCTCATGTGCTTGCTCTCTCTCATTCTCTCTCTCTCAAATAAATAAATAAAATCTTTAAAAAAAAAAAAGAAAGGCCTCACCAGAAACCTTGATGAGGCACCTTGATTTTTTTTTTTTTCCCAACAGAGAGACAGTGAGGGAACACAAGCAGGGGGAGTGGGAGAGGGAGAAGCAGGCTTCCTGCTGAGCAGGGAACCCGATATGGGACTCGATCACAGGACCCTGGGATCATGACCTGAGCCGAAGGCAGACGCTTAACGACTGAGCCACCCAGGCGCCCAAGGCACCTTGATTTTGGACTTCAAGCCTCCAGAACTCTAAGAAAATATATTTCTGTTACTTAAGCCACCCAGTCTGTGGTATTTTGTTATGGCAAAGCAAACTAATACATTCCATTTTTTGGAATGTCCAGATTGGTAAATATGTAGGTACAAAAAGTATATTACTGGCTGTCCACGGCTGGAGTTTAGGGTGGAATGGGATATGGCTGCTAATGAAAAGAGGGTTCCTTTTTGGGGTGATGGAAATAATCTAAAATTAGATTGTGGTCATGGTTGTACAACTCTATATACATACTTAAAACCACCAAGTTGCACACTTTAAATGGGTGGATTTTATGGGTGAATTTATGTGAATTATATCTCAAAAAAGCTATAAAAGAAAAAGGTATTATTTTTTTTTTTTTTTTTAACAGTGGCATGCTAAGTCCCATCCCTTAAAAACTGAACAACTCATGGCACAGTTAGTTAAGTGTCCAACTCTTGATTTCGGCTCAGGTCATGATCTCAAGGTTGTGAGACTGAGCCCCGCATTGGACTCCTCACTGGGCATAGAGCCTGCTTAAGATTCTCTCTCCCTCTCTCTCCGCCCCTCCCCTCACAGCACTGTCTCTTAAAAAAAAACAAAAAAACTGAACAACTTACCAAATATTGTATAATTCTGGGAAAAAATTTAAAACATGGAAGATATTTCCTAACAGAAATGGAAAAGGACTTCAATTGCAGTTCTTCTTCAGAAGTCTTTTCAAATATTGAAAAAGAAATTGCACAAGCTATAAAAAATGCCATTGTTGTCACAACTGAGGGCATTAGGAGTTCATCCTTCAGTAGAAGAGGTAGCATACTGTTAAGAGAAAACAGGAAAAACATCAAAAAGAATTGCTAATTCAAAACATAATCACTTTGTAAAAAATTTTTAAATGAGTTTATGAGAACTATACTGAAAACATATAAATATTGGTTTGACTCACCTAAATGTTGACACAAGTAAAAACCAAGTAGACATAAAAGGAATTTCACTTAAAACTAAGCAGACTGGTCTAAAATGATAAAGAAAAAATATTTTAATCTTAGGAAACAGAATTTCAATTCTTGTGAAAAATATAAACACATTTTGTCTGTCTGATCTTTGGGGTAGCTAAACAAACAAACAAAAAACAGCCAGTAAGGTCTCCATATGGATCACTGGTTCATTTTTTTAATCAATCCAAACTGAGTGAGTCTAAACATAAAACAAGGTATCAACTCCTCCTAATAAATGAAAAACTGCTTCTTCCAATATTCCATTAATGGAACCTTTTTTTTCTTGTCATACAAGAAAAAAACAGCAGCTTACAGAAAGGATCAGATAAATTCAAACATTCAGAGAAAGAGAGCTTTTTCATGTTTCATCCTACTTGGGAAATAAATTAATTCCCAGTATAGTGGTTTCAAACTTCTTTTTTTATTATCTTCCATGTTACATATTACTAATCTAAGTTAAAAACTAAAATTATAACAGGATCGTCCTCTGCCACGGATGCGAGAACAACAGACACAAAGAATTATAAGAGGAAACAAGTTGATAATGGCAGAAGAAAAGAAAAGCGGAAAAAAAAACAAGTAGAAAGCAGCCAAATGAAAAGAGCAATAGTATAGGAAGAGGAAGTATAATGCCAATAAATGGAACTACTGGCTTTATGACAGAGTTTAGGGTCACAGGTCCCAATTCTGTGACCTCCTTACTAGCACCAATGGTCTCATTACCTTCTGGATTCTACTGTGGCAATGCTCAAGAAGAAAGGGACCTGAGTCCTAGTCCCAGCTCTGCCACTTACTGTATGACCTTGAACAAATGATTAATTTAACCGTCTTTCTTAGGTGTAAATGGAAATAGTAGTAATACCTTGTATTGTTACATAATTGAAAGAACTCTTTTACAAGTATTATCTAATTTTTTAATAAAATAACTTTTTACTAATGATGGTAGTTGTTTAATACTTGTTACCATTATTATTATTATTTTGGGTCTCCTTATTTTAAAAGGTTTGAGCATTCTCCTCCTTTCTTAGAAGGATGACTTCTCCCCATATCAACCAGCATATGCAGTGTAAGGCCTGGGATTACAAACTGATTGAACTACCACACTAAAAGAAAATACTAGAGGACTTTCAATTTCACTACTTGATGCTTTTTAAATCAGAATGTATTTATGTTAAAAACATGCACGTAGTAGGTGCTCAATAAACAGTATTTTCTCTTTCTGGGTCTTAACTCTTTCCCATTTATTCATTCAATAGTCATTTACTAAATACAAGTATTTATTGAAAACTTATGTACAACCACTGCCCTGAAAGGAATACAAAGAGGAATATAACTCAGCCCTTGACCTCAAGGTACTTAGTATTTATATTTAAGCAGCAAAATCCCCTGCATCCTCAACCTCTTCTCTCAAATCTTTTCCTTCACCACCTTGTTGAAAACAAATCCTGGCTCCCTTCCCCTGAGGAAAACGCTGCCCCTCGGCCCTCTCAACCTCACCTGTTTTGTTGTTCTTTCCATAGTCCTGAAACAACTTGACCCAGAGGGAGATAACCCCTTTGCTCTTTATCACTTCTTCCACATCAGTTATCCGCCTCTCCACCCTAATAATCTCCATGTCCTCAGGCTTTATCCCTGTTGGTCCTCATCTTTGTCCTCATCCACCAACAAAAGAGTCACTTCCCTCATTACTCAGTCATTTCAACTCCTTACTCACACACTCTCTACAACCCTACTCATCTTCATTCCTGGCAATTTTTACATAGATGATCTTCCAACACCCTGACTTCTCGTTTGCTGGAACTCCTCTCTTCTAGTGATCTCATTTTCATTCCTACACCCTTCAGTTATACTCAGGACTGTAACCCCTCCATAATCACAACGCAGCAACTGCATCCTGACCACTATCTCCTACCTTTTCAGCACTCCGGAACTTCAACAATCTTTTGATCCCAACAATCATTTGATCCCATCTTCAATCCATTATTCCTACCACCTCTTTCACTTTGCCTCACTCCTTTGGTTGTCTTTTCTTTTCCCTTTTTTTTTTTTTTTAAAGATTTTTATTTATTTGACAGAGAGAGAGATAGCGAGAGCAGGAACACAAGCAGGGGGAGTGGGAGAGGGAGAAGCAGGCTTCCTGCCGAGCAAGGAGCCTGATGTGGGACTTGATCCCAGGACCCAGGGATCATGACCTGAGCCGAAGGCAGACGCTTAACGACTGAGCCACCCAGGTGCCCTTCTTTTCCCTTCTTAACCAGCTTAAATTCTAAGGTCAACCATTAAAATCACTCCCATGCTTTCACTCTCAAGCCCTGTGCAAGCCCATTATCCTCACTAGACAAAACCACAAACCTGGAAAGACCCAACTCTCCACCTGTACTTATTCCAACCATACTGAGCAACTGCTCTTGAAGGAAACACTTCCCCACGCTGTTTTCACTTTAAGGAATTATTTATTTTGAGAGAGAGACAGCGGGGAGGACGGGCAGAGGTAGAGAGAAAATCTCAAGCAGATTCCCTGCTCAACGTGGAGGAGCCCAAGGCAGAGCTCATCTCACAACCCTGAGATCAAGACCTGAGCCAAAAGAGTCCGATGCTTAACCGACTGAGCCATCCAGGTGCCCCTGTTTTCACTTTAGATACATGATCATGATATTCAAGTGTCTACCACTATATATTTCTCTAGTCTGTTCTGTATCTCTTTTGAAAAATAATCCACACCTTCTCATAGTCTCATAATCCCAACAGCTCCAACCTGCTCTTGCCTAATGACCTTGCCTTCTTCTTCATTAAGAAAATTGAAGTAATTAGAAGAACTTTAACAGATGCCACCATCATCACACCTACTCTCTTCCCAGCATCTATACCAATATACCCTGTTGCCTCTTTTTATTAAAGTGAACTACTCATGCATCTGTCCAAAGCCAGTCCTTCCATTCACACTCTGGGTCTGATCCCATCTCCCTTTCCAAGGGGTATCACTCCAACAACCCTTACCTCCCTCCTGTATCATCAGTGTTCCCTCTGTATAGACCATTCCCACACCATTATTTCTCCTATCTTAAAACCTTAAACAACAAGCCTCACTTGACTCTACTTTCTCTACCAATTATTGCTTTTATTTTTCCTCCACTTTTCAGCAAAGCTCACCTAAAGAACTGTTTACCTATCTCACACCATATATAAAAATTAACTCAAAATAGATCAAAGACCTAAACTTCTATAGAGCTAAGTCCATAAACTTCTTAGAAATAACATGAGAGTAAGTCTTTATTACCTTGGATTTAGCAATGGTTTGTTAGACATGACACCAAAAGCCCAAGCAACAAAAAGAAATAATAGATAAATTGAACTTCATCAAAATTAAAAACTTGAAAGTTTTTAAAACCTTAAAAAATGCTCAACATCACTAGGTATTAGGGAAATGCAAATCAGAACCACAATGAAATACCACTTCACACCCCGTAGGATGGGGGGGGGCGGGGAAGGAAAATAACAAGTGCTAGCAAGGATGTAGAAAAACTGGAAACATCATACATTACATTACTGGTGGGAATGCAAAATGGTATAACTGCTGTGGAAAACAGTTTGATGGTTCCTCAATCAGTTAAATACAGAATCCCACTCCTGGGTGTAGACTCAAGAGTACTGAAAACAGGGGTGCCTGGGTGGCTCAGTCGGTTGGGCATCCGCCTTTGGCTCAGGTCATGATCCCGCTGTCCTGGGATCGAGCCCCACCTCAGGCTCCTTGCTCAGCAGAGAGCCTGCTTCTCCCTCTGCCTCTGCTGCTGCTCTGCCTGCTTGTGCTCTCTCTCTCTCTCGAATAAATAAATAAAATCTTTAAATTAAAAAAAAAGAAGAAGAGTACTAAAAACAAATGTTCAAACAAAAACGTATGCAGGAATGTTCATACTGGCACTATTCACAATAACCAAAAGGTGGAAACCCAAATGTTCATCAAATGATGCATGGATGAACAAAATGTAGTATATCCATACAATGCAATATTATTCAGGCATAAAAATGAAGTACTGATACATGCTACAACATGGATGAACCTTGAAAATATTATCTTACATGAAATAGATCAGACATAAAAAGGCAAATATTATATTATTCCAATTATATGAAGTATCCAAAATAGGCAAACTCATAGAGACAGAAAGTAATTTAGTGGTTACAAGAATTGAGGGATGGGAAGAGAATGGGGACTGACCCCTTAAAGGGTACAACATTTCTTTTTGGGGTGATAAAAATGTTCTGGAAGTAGACAGTGGTGATGGTTGCACAGCATTGTGACTACTGGTATATTTTGCCACAATTAAATAAATTTTTAAAAAAAGAATTATCTATAGCTATCTTCAATTTCTCTCTTCTCTCCTCTCATTATTTCTTAAACCTACCTTAATCAGGCTTTGATCCCTGCATCACTCCATCAACATTAGCCTTGTCAAAGTCACCAGTGACTTCCATTTTGCAAGGCAAAGAGTCTGTTCTCAGCCCTCATCTTGAGTGATCACCTCAGGATAAGAGGTGGGATTGATCTAGGGCAGGATTCAAGTATTCCAATGTGTTCTGGGCAAATATTATCTTAATATTGGGATAATATACCCCGACTGTCACCCAATTTCTGTGATAACCAGGAAAAAATTTTAATGCTCTTAAAACAAAGTAGTCTGATTAGGGATTGCCAATAGGGTCTAAACAAAGGTTTTGACAAAAGAAATAGCAAGGAGTCAACATATGAAAGTTGCTAAAGAGGTGAATGAAAAGAACAAAACTATTAAACAGTTGTGGAAATGAATGAAATGAAAAAGGCAAAGATGACAAACAGGCTCCAATCTGAGCAGAAAATCTCTTTGGTTTATTCAATTTTTTTACTAGCATATAAAAAATATGTATGAAGAAACAGAAATAAGTATGTCAGTTATTCTATGAAACTTTTTCAGTTTAAAATATTATATTTATAAAGAAGTAAAATTATAAGAAATCATTCTGGAAAAATATAATTTTATGAATAATCTTATGCAACTACATAATAACATTTGTGTGGTTTTGTTTTACACTTGGGTGATTATATGTAGGTAATAAATTTATGTATATATTATAAACACATAATAATAAATAAATAAAACACAACATTTTTACTTACAATGATACCAAGAGAATGGACTTTTCATGTACTTGGAAAGAAAATAAAAAGAATGACAGTGCACAGCTAACCTTTAAGGAAAAAGGAGGGAGAATGAGATATAACAACTTATAAACTATAACAGTAGTTTAATTATGAATCTAAATAAAAATCATCTGAAGTAAAATTTTAAAGTTTAATGTAGTTTCTATCTAGAAGGAAAATATCTATACAACACTAATGCATAATATTTTATTCAAATTTAGTAAAACATTTCTTGAAAAAACAAGGATTATAAAGCTATATTTAACCATCTAAAACAAGTTCATTCAGACTCAGTTATTAATAAACAAAACAAAGACACAACAATCAGACCTTCATCCCCCCCTTGGAATCTCTGACAATTTAAATTAAAAAGCACTGAGGGCCAGAAGTTAAAATCTAAAACTCGTAAAACAAATCTATTTTAGTGTTTTTAAAAGATACACTTCAATAAAATACATTAAATGTTTTATAAAGTCTTCATTTGCTATTTGGGGTTTAAAATTAAAATTACTTAGATCTATTTTCAGAAGTTTATGATCTGCATATTGGACATCCATCTACACACATCCAGTCCAGAGCAAATCCTATCTATACCACCTTCTAAATACAATATCCACCCACTCTCTCCCTTCCCCTCTGCTGAGGGTGGCAGAGGAGTGGTCTAAGCCACACTCATCTTTCTCCTGGACTACTGCAATAACCTCCTAATTGGTAACAGTCTTGCTTCCTTACAGTCCATTATGTACTCAGCCACCATATCAGATCATGTAAATTTCCCTGTTTAAAATCCTCAAATAGCTTCCCATTAACCCTGAGAATAAAATCCAAACTTCTATCTGGGTCCTGCCTTCCTCTTCCAGTCTATTTCTTACTGTCTCCCTCACATACTTCATACCAGCCACTTCATACCAGTCCCTTTATGTGCTGAACATACCAAATGTGTTCCTGCTTTAAAGAAAAACTTCATTTTATCAAGTCAGAGCACAGATCTTCTTGTGAATGGTTCCTTCTGGCCAGTCATTCAGCTCAAGGCTCAAATGTCACTTCCATAGAAAGGCCTTCCCTTTCAAGCTAAAGTAGTGCACCCTAACCAAAACCCACCAGCACTCCTTTCATACAACACTATTGTCCTCATAGCCCCCATTACTTCCAGATATTTTCTCATTAACAAATCTATTTTGTTTATTGTCCTTCTCCTACCACTAGCATGAAAGGCCCCAATTAAGAGAGCAGGGATATGAGCTGTCATTCACTTACTTACTTCCCAGGTGCCCCAAAACCCTAATTTCTAAAATGTTGTCTCCTTATAAGTCCACTAAGACTTTGCATAAAGTAAATTTTCTTGATATTTTAAAAGATATTTTTAAAATACCATCTTAGGGGCACCTGGGTGGCTCAGTTGGTTAGGCGGCTGCCTTCAGTTCAGGTCATGATCCCAGGGTCCTGGGATCAAGCCCCATGTCCAGCTCCCTGCTCAGCAGAGAGCCTGCTTCTCCTTCTCCCTCTGCCTGCCACTCTGACTACTTGTGCTCTCTCTCTCTGTCAAATAAATAAATAAATAAATCTTTAAAAAAGTAAAATAAAATATCATCTTAGAGACCAAGGCACAAAGAACCAAATTTTAAATACCACAGAAATACAACCAGGGAGGAATTTGTGAACTCACTCAGAGAAACCCAAAGTTGTAGGAAATATAACCAATTCATCCTCAAGTATAACCAAGTCATCTTCCTAAAACAGAGATCTGTCCCCTCTCCTCAAAACTCTTTTTTGGTACATCTGGCACACAAATCAAACTCCAATTTTTTCAACCCAACATTCAAGGTCTTACCCGATTTGATCCTTTTCGACTCTTATCTCCCACTATATCCTTTCCTAACCTCAACATACACACACACACACACACACACATGGCACACAAATTTCATTGTTTAATAGCTATTCCCAGCATTCCCTATCCTTTCCCACCACGGTATCCTCAAGTTCTTCCTCCTGCCTTGAATTCTCTTCTGCTATATAACCTCGTATTCCAAATCTTGCCCAGCTTTCAAAATTTGGTTCCAATCCCACTTACTCTAAGAAGCTGTCTAAAATCTGCCCCAGGGGCGCCTGGGTGGCTCAGTCATTAAGCGTCTACCTTCAGCTTGGGTCATGATCCCAGGGTCCTGTGATTGAGCCCCGCATTGGGCTCCCTGCTCCACGGGAAGCCTGTTTCTCCCTCTCCCACTCCCTCTGCTTGTGTTCCCTTTCTCATTGTGTCTCTCTCTGTCAAATAAATAAAGTCTTAACTAAATAAATATATACGTATGATAAAATCTGCCCCAAAGTAATATCTCCCTTTCCCACACTATCACAGCACTTAATGTATAACTAAAAGAACTTACTACCTTCTGCTTAATAGCATAATTATTTAAACATATGTCTATCCCCACTCTTTTCTTCTCTGTATTCCCTCATTGACTAATACAAAGCAGAAATTAAATAGTTGTTGAATTAAACTTAAAGATTCTGATTATTCAGCCTAGTATACAACACAGCACCAAAGTATGTCATACACTCAATATATGTTCACCAAATATATGAATACCTTATTTTCCAGTCCAGTAAATCCCATACAGAGTAAGAAAATAACTATCTGTATTTTTAAAAGATCAGTTGCAGCAAGAATTAAGTATTTAAAGTAATGAGAAACTTACCAGAGTAAATCTGAATCCTTTGGGAGAGGGCTGAAGTGTTAATTTTATACAAGCAGGAAGCAGGCTCAAAAATGTAAAACAAAAGCTAAAAAAAGAATAAAAAAACATTTGTTTTCTTTGTAGAGGTATGTAATTAAAACAAGGAAATATTTTTTAATATAAGGATCACATTACTTACCAACTTGTTTATTTCAAATTAAAGGTTTATTTATTAAATGTAAATTTAACACCAAATAACATTTAAATAAAACCCATGCATTGAAATATTTACAAACTTTTATACGTGATTATATAATACAGAAAAAAATACTACAGTACTTATGTTATTTACAGAAAAGATACACAAAGATAGATAGCTAAAGTCAATTCTCAAACACTCAAAATAAGAAACACTACCAGGCATAAAGAGACGATATATATTTGTAACACAAATATTCATAAAATTTACTCACAAGAGAACCTCTCACAAAAGTTGACTGATTTTCAGCCCATGGTAAATCAGAAAGAACAAGTTAGAAAGGGAGTGGGCAGCTGCTAGAGCTTCTCCTAGTGATGGCTGATGGGCAGGGAGGAAAAGGAACTCAAGAGCAGAGCCATGTGGAGCCAGTTAGTACCATGGCAAACAGCTTTTGCAAGCCCTAAGGACAAGTATTATAACACAAAACAGTAACTGATTTTCTCACTGTTGGTGGCTTTGTGGTGTGTCAGTGTGGCTCAGCTGAACTATAGTTCCCTGAATTCTCTCTCTAGGAGGCTGCCAGCTACAATGGGCTACAAGGGATATTCTCAAAAGAACTGGAGGACAGAGGGAGGCAGCCCCGTTGTATAGCGTGCACACACACACACAGCTTCTCCCAGTTATTCAAACACGAATCTTGGTGCTGTGGTGACGAGATGGTGCAGATGTAATGAAAGTCCCTCTTCAGTTGATTTTCACTTAATCAAAAGGGAGATTCTTGGATGGCCTGACTTAATCAATTCGAAGACTTTTAAAAGAGAGTTAGGTCTTCCCTAAATTGAGATTCCAAACAGAAACTGGATTTGAATTGCTCTTCCTTCCCCTTAGATATTCCTTCCTGAATGCCTGCCTTGTTGTGCTCACTTCGGCAGTACATATACTAAAATTGAATGCCTGCCTTGTGGACTTCCAGTTTGTTCAATCAGACCCCATGACAGTATAGGCCAATTTCTTGTAATAAATTCTCTCTCTCTCTCTCTCTCTCTCTCTCACACACACACACACACACACACACACCCCTCCCACTCATTCTTCTTTTCTGGTTGAGCCCTGATTGATACACCACTGAAAATCATGATTCTTCAAGATAATGTTTAATTATGTTTAGTACACTTTGTTTAAGGGGGAGGGAAATAGGTAACAATCGAGAAAGATGATCACTTAACATATTTCAAATAAAAGTTCTGGTATATAGAGGGATAGGTCTGTGTTATGTGGAAAATTCACTAATGAAGAACACCTCATTCCCTAATGACACCAGATAAATGAGATATTACCACAACACTTTTAGAGAACACCTTATACAACACTATATACAAACTTTGTATCTCTTACCTGATTATTATCTGGATGTGACGTGGCAAAATATCCTTGATCTTCAGAAAGATACTGAAGCTGCACCAAATATTGGCTACTTTATCCTTAGAAGAGATTTGTTAGTTTTACATTCTGATATAATAGAAAGAAATATTAAACTCTATCAAAGTACAGCCCATAATCTCTAAATAAACTTTTGAGACATAAAGCTTTTGTTCACAATTTTATAACTTGCTTAAACTCTCCAAGGAATACACACACACACACACACACACACACACATTTTTCATTTTTTGCAATGGAAGTTGACCTAAATCACTAGCCAACCATAATCTAGATATTCCCAAGAAATGTTTATTTTTTTCAAAGAGCAGCACACTATCCCTAAATACTTAAAGTTATTCATCTTTGGAAATTTTTCTAGGGAATCTTTTTTCCTAATTTGTAGAACACACATTTTTTGACCCATTTTATCACACACCTGAAATTATCTCAAGTATAACCTACTTACAATAACAAGAGTTAATTGCTAATAAATCAAGGTATTTAAAGACATTACCAGTTGTGGTAGGATCACTTTCAAAATTAAATTTGTAACTACAGCTCTCTGCTTGTGAAACCTATCCTCTACACAGCTGCTTAACTCATAGCTGTGTAAGCATAACACCAAGAAAGTAACTAACAGGGAAGAGCAAGATGGCAGAGAAGAAGGAGACCTAAATTTTGTCTGGTCCCAGGAATTCAGCTAGATATGGATCAAACCATTCTGAACACCTACGAACTTAACAGGAGATCGAAGAAAATAATAGCAGCAACTCTCTGAACAGAAAAGCGACCACTTTCTGGAAGGTAGGACGTGCAGAGAAGTGAATCGGAAGCGATATTCAGGAAGACAGACCACGGCAGGAAGGAGCCTCCATCAGCAGCTACTGGCAAGTGATAGAGCAGCGGAGCACAAAATCAGAACTTTTAGAAGTCGGCTCCACTGAGGGACATCGCACGAGTCGCTAAGTCGGGGGTGGAACACTTGCTGGGACAGTGTGGTCTCAGGACCCTCAGGGTCACAGAAAGAGGGGTGCCTGAGTGTGGCAGAGCTCCCAGGTATCGGAGTGGGGAAGCCAGCTGCAGAGATGGAGCCAAGGAGTGGGCTCTCAGACGGGGTTGCCATAAACCGTGATCCGTGGCACAGTCGGGCCACCGCTCCTCCACCAGGGGCCCAACAAGCGGCAGATCCAGGGAGACTCCCCTTCCTCCCCTGGGAGGAGAGGCAAGGGAGCGCACCGCAGGGATCTGCCACGGGGTTTGGAGACTCCACATGGGTTCGGGTGCCAGAGACAGAAACACTTGGTCACAGGCTGGGTGAGCATGGAGTGTGGCTGGAGACTGGGGAGACAGGAGTGACTGACTGCTTTTCTCTGGGGGCACACTGAGGAGTGGGGCCCCGAGTTCTCGGCTCCTCCAGGGCAGAGATTGGGAGGCCACCATTTTCACTCTTGTCCTCCAAAGCTGTACGGAAAGCATGCAGGGAACAAAAGCTCCCAAGAGCAAACCCGACCAGATTACTTAGCACAGCCCCAAGCAAGGGCGGGGCAATTCCACCTCCGGCAAAGACATTTGGGAACCATGGCAACAGGCCCCTCCCCCAGAAGATCAGCAAGAACAGCCAGCCAAGACCAAGTTTACTGATCAATGAGAATGCAGAATGCCAGCAGTAGGGGAATACTGCACATAGAATTCATGGCTTTTTTTCCCCTGATTCTTTAGTCTTTCAAAGTTAATTTTTAAAATTTTCTTTTTTTTCTTTTTCTATTCTTTTTTTGAATTTTTCTTTTTCCCTTTTTCAACCAACATCTTATCAATCTCTTTTTTAAAAAATCTTTTTTATTTTTCATTTTTAGAGTCATATTTTATCCCTTCATTGTAGTTAACCTTATTTTTGGTATATATATATAAGTTGTTCTCCCTTTAAAATTTTGGGATACAGTTTCTTCTAACAGACCAAAATATACCCTAAATCTCTAGTGTATGGCTTTGTTCTAGTCTCCAGCCTGATCACATTCTCTCCCTTTTTTTTTTTAATTTCTCTTCTTTCTTTTTTCAACCAACTTCTTATCAATTCCTTTTATAAAATCTTTTATAATATTCATCTTTACAGTCATATTCTATCCCTTCATCATATTTACTCTTATTTTTGTACATATATAAGTTTTTCTTTCTTTAAAATTTTGGGAGGCAGGTTCTTCTAACAAACCTAAATACGTGTGTGGCACTGATCTATTCACCAGCCTGATCATATTTGATCATATTCTTTTTTTCTTTTTTTGCTTTTTTCTTTTCTCTCTCTCTCTTTTTCTTTTTTCTTCTTTCTTTCTTTCCCTTTGTTTTCCCCCGGTTTCAGGTCTCTTCTGATTTGTTTAGTGTATGTTTTTCTGGGGTCGTTGTTACCCTGTTAGTATTTTGTTCTCTCATTCACCTGTTCTCCTCTAGACAAAATGACAAGACAGAAAAACTCACCTCAAAAAAAAGAACAAGAGGCAGTACTGACTGCCAGGGACCTAATCAATACGGACATTAGTAAGATGTTGGAACTAGAGTTCAGAATAATGATTATAAAGATACTAGCTGGACTTGAAAAAAGCATGGAAGATACTAGAGAAACCCTTTCTGGAGAAATAAAAGAACTAAAATCTAGGGGCGCCTGGGTGGCTCAGTCGGTTAAGCGGCTGCCTTCGGCTCAGGTCATGATCCCAGGGTCCTGGGATCGAGCCCCGCATCGGAATCCCTGCTCAATGGGGAGCCTGCTTCTCCCTCTCCCTCTGCCTGCCTCTCTGCCTACTTGTTCTATCTCTCTGTCAAATAAATAAATAAAATCTTTAAAAAAAAAAACTAAAATCGAACCGAGTCGAAATCAAAAAGGCTATTAATAAGGTGCAATCAAAAATGGAGGCTCTAACTGCTAGGATAAATGAGGCAGAAGACAGAATTAGTGATATAGAAGACCAAATGATGGAGAATAAAGAAGCTGAGAAAAAGAGAGATAAACAACTACTGGATCATGAGGGCAGAATTCGAGAGACAAGTGATACCATAAGATGCAACAATATTAGAATAATTGGGATCCCAGAAGAAGAAGAAAGAGAGAGAGGGGCAGAAAGTATATCGGAGCAAATTATAGCAGAGAACTTCCCTCATTTGGGGAAGGAAACAGGCATCAAAACCCAGGAGGCAGAGAGAACCCCCCCTCAAAATCAATAAAAACAGGTCAACACCCCGACATCTAATAGTAAAACTTACGAGTCTCAGAGACAAAGAGAAAATCCTGAAAGCAGCTCGGGACAAGAGGTCTGTAACCTACAATGGTAGAAACATTAGATTGGCAACAGACCTATCCACAGAGACCTGGCAGGCCAGAAAGGACTGGCATGATATATTCAGAGCACTAAACGACAAAAATATGGAGCCAAGAATATTATATGCAGCTAGGCTGTCATTGAAAACAGAAGAAGAGATAAAAAGGTAAAAGGACAAACAAAAACTAAAAGAATTTGCAAACACGAAACCAGTCCTACAAGAGATATGGAAAGAGGTCCTCTAAGCAAAGAAGCCTAAAAGTAACATAGACCAGAAAGGAACAGAGACAACATACAGTAACAGTCACCTTACAGGCAATACAATGGCACTAAATTCATATCTTTCAATAGTTACCCTGAATGTAAATGGGCTAAATGCCCCCAATCAAAAGACACAGGGTACCAGATTGGATTAAAAAAACAAGACCCATCGATATGCTGTCTGCAAGAGACTCATTTTAGACCCAAAGACACCTCCAGATTGAAAGTGAGGGGGTGGAAAACCATTTACCATGCTAATGGACACCAAAAGAAAGCTGGGGTGGCAATCCTTATATCAGACAAATTAGATTTTAAACCAAAGACTACAATAAGACATGAGGATGGACACTATACCATACTTAAAGGGTCTATCCAACAAGAAGATCTACCAATTGTAAATATCTATGCCCCTAACATGGAGCAGCCAATTATATAAGCCAAATAATAACAAAAGCAAAGAAACAGGGGCGCCTGGGTGGCTCAGTTGTTTAAGCGACTGCCTTCGGCTCAGGTCATGATCCTGGAGTCCTGGGATCGAGTCCCGAATCGGGCTCCCTGCTCGGCGGGGAGTCTGCTTCTTCCTCTGACTCTCCCCCTCTCATGCTCTCTCTCTAAGACTATCTCTCTCAATAAATAAATAAAAATCTTAAAAAAAAAAAAAAAAAAGCAAAGAAACACATCAACAACAATACAATAATTGTAGGGGACTTTAACAACCCCCTCACTGAAATGGACAGATCATCTAAGCAAAAGATCAACAAGGAAATAAAGACTTTAAATGACACACTGGACCAAATAGACTTCACAGATACATTCAGAACATTCCATCCCAAAGCAACAGAATACACATTCTTCTCTAGTGCCCATGGAACATTCTCCAGAATAGATCACATCCTAGGTCACAAATCAGGTCTCAACTGTTACCAAAAGATTGGGATCATTCCCTGTGTATTTTCGGACCACAGTGCTTTGAAACTAGAACTCAATCACAAGAGGAAAGTCGGAAAGAACTCAAATACATGGAGGCTAAAGAGCATCCTACTAAAGAATGAATGGGTCAACCAGGAAATTAAAGAAGAGTTAAAAATATTCATGGAAACCAATGAAAATGAAAACACAACTGTTCAAAATCTTTGGGATGCAGCAAAGGCAGTCCTGAAAGGAAAGTATATAGCAATACAAGCCTTTCTCAAGAAACAAGAAAGGTCTCAAATACACAACCTAACCCTACACCTAAAGGAGCTGGAGAAAGAACAGCAAATAAAGCCTAAACCCAGCAGGAGAAGAGAAATAATAAAGATCAGAGCAGAAATCAATGAAATAGAAACTAAAAGAAGAGTAGAACAGATCAACGAAACTAAGAGCTGGTTCTTTGAAAGAATTAACAAGACTGATAAACCCCTGGCCAGACTTATCAAAAAGAAAAATGACCCAAATAAATAAAATCATGAATGAAAGCGGAGAGATCACAACCAACACCAAAGAAATACAAACAATTATAGGAACATATTATGAGTAACTATATGCCAGCAAATTAGATAATCTGGAAGAAATGGATGCATTCCTAGAGATGTATAAACTACCAAAACTGAAACAGGAAGAAATAGAAAACCTGAACAGACCTATAACCACTAAGGAAATTGAAGCAGTCATCAAAAATCTCCCAACAAACAAAAGCCCAGGGCCAGATGGCTTCCCAGGGGAATTCTACCAAACATTTCAAGAAGAATTAATACCTATTCTTCTGAAACTGTTCCAAAAAATAGAAATGGAAGGAAAACTTCCGAACTCATTTTATGTGGCCAGCATTACCTTGATCCCAAAATCAGACAAAGACCCCATCAAAAAGGAGAATTACAGACCAATATCCCTGATGAACATGGATGCAAAAATTCTCACCAAAATACTAGCCAATAGGATCCAACAGTACATTAAAAGGATTATTCACCACGACCAAGTGGGATTTATTTCTGGGCTGCAAAGTTGGTTCAACATCTGCAAAGCAATCAATGTGATACAATACATTAATAAAAGAAAGAACAAGAACCATACGATCCTCTCAATAGATGCAGAGAAGCATTTGACAAAGTACAGCATCCTTTCTTGATTAAAACTCTTCAGAGAATAGGGCTCAATATCATAAAAGCCATCTATGAAAAACCCACAGCGAATACCATTCTCAATGGGGAAAAATGAGAGCTTTTCCCCTAAGGTCAGGAACATGGCAGGGATGTCCACTATCACCACTGCTATTCAACATAGTACTAGAAGTCCTAGCCACAGCCATCAGACAACAAAAAGAAATAAAAGGCATCCGAATCAGCAAAGAAATCAAACTCTCACTCTGTGCAGATGATATGATACTTTATGTGGAAAACCCCAAAGACTCCACCTCAAAACTGCTAGAACTCATACAGGAATTCAGTCAAGTGGCAGGATATACAATCAATGCACAGAAATCAGTGGCATTCCTATACACCAACAACAAGACAGAAGAAAGAGAAATTAAGGAGTCGATCCCATTTACAATTGCACCCAAAACCATAAGATACCTAGGAATAAATCTAACCAAAGAGGCAAAGAATCTGTACTTAGAAAACTATAAAATACTCACGAAAGAAATTGAGGAAGGCACAAAGAAATGGAAAAACATTCCATGCTCATGGGTTGGAAGAACAAATATTGTGAAGATGTCCATGCTACCTAGAGCAATCTACACATTCAATGCAATCCCTATCAAAATACCATCCACTTTTTTCAAAGAAATGGAACAAATAATCCTAAAATTTGTATGGAACCAGAAAAGACCCCGAACAGCCAGAGGAATGTTGAAAAAGAAAAGCAAAGCTGGTGGCATCACAATTCCGGACTTCAAGCTCTATTACAAAGCTGTCATCATCAAGACAGTATGGTACTGGCACAAAGACAGAAACATAGATCAATGGAACAGAATAGAGAGCCCAGAAATGGACCCTTAACTCTATGGTCAACTAATCTTCGACAAAGCAGGAAAGAATGTCCAATTGAAAAAAGACAGTCTCTTCAACAAATAGTGTTGGGAAAATTGGAGAGTCACATGCAGAAGAATGAAACTGGACCATTTCCTTACACCACACACAAAAATAGACTCAAAATGGTTGAAAGACCTCAATGTGAGACAGGAGTCCATCAAAATCCTAAAGGAGAACCCAGGCAGCAACCTCTTCGACCTCAGCTGCAGCAACTTCTTCCTAGAAACATCGCCAAAGGCAAGGGAAGCAAGGGCAAAATGAACTATTGGGACTTCATCAAGATAAAAAGCTTTTGCACAGCAAAGTAAACAGTCAACAAAACCAAAAGACAACCGACAGAATGGGAGAAGATATTTGCAAATGACATCAGATAAAGGGCTAGTATGCAAAATCTATAAAGAACTTATCAAACTCAACACCCAAAGAACAAATAATCCAGTCAAGAAATGGGCAGAAGACATGAACAGACATTTTTCCAAAGAAGACATCCAAATGGCCAACAGACACATGAAAAAGTGCTCAACATTGCTCGGCATCAGGGAAATCCAAATCAAAACCTCAATGAGAAACCACCTCACACCAGTCAGAATGGCTAAAATTAACAAGGCAGGAAACGACAGATGTTGACGAGGATGTGGAGAAAGGGGAACCCTCCTACACTGTTGGTGGGAATGCAAGCTGGTGCAGCCACTCTGGAAAACCGTATGGAGGTTCCTCAAAAAGTTGAAAATAGAGCTACCATACGACCCAGCAAATTGCACTACTGGGTATTTACCCCAAAGATACAAATGTAGGGATCCGAAGGGTTATGTGCACCCCAATGTTTATAGCAGCAATGTCCACAATAGCCAAACTATGGAAAGAGCCAAGATGTCCATCAACAGAAGAATGGATAAAGAAGATGTGGTATATATATACAATGGAATATTATGCAGCCATGAAAAAAACCAAAATCTTGCCATTTGCAATGACATGGATGGAACTAGAGGGTATTATGGTAAGTGAAATAAGTCAAACAGAGAAAGACACGTATCATATGATCTCACAAGGCAGATAACCAAGCAGCTTAGATGGGAAATTAACTTTTCTTTATATAGGTTTTAAGGTTGAGGAAATAGAAAGAAGGAAAAAAAAAAAAGAAGAAGTAAAGAACACAATTTTCAAAATTCAAACCACAGCTCTGCCATGTATAAGTCTACATGAATCTCTGACCTCAGTTTTCTGATCTGTAAAATGGATACAATAGCTACCTCAGTCAGAGCTATTATAAGAATCAAATAAGGGGCACCTGGGTGGCTCAGTTGGTTAAGCGACTGCCTTCGGCTCAGGTCATGATCCCGGAGTCCCAGGATCGAGTCCCGCATCAGGCTCCCTGCTCAGCGAGGAGCCTGCTTCTCCCTCTGACCCTCCCCCTCTCATGCTCTCTCTCTCTCTCTCTCTCTCTCATTCACGCTCTCTCAAAATAAATAAATAAATCTTTAAAAAAAAAAAAGAATCAAATAAAATCACATGAAGTATGTGGTACCTAGTAAGTGTGGTGACAGTAATAGTGATTATTTATGATTATCACTATCAGTAGCAGCAGTATCCCCATCAACATATAAGTCGCATATTCCTGTTCCATCACACCAAACTCTTGATCTCTTTCAAAATGCTACTACCATCTTCCTATAGATCCACTGAAAGATAATCTATAGCAATTTATATATTCAAAAATTAGAAAGATATATATGCTTTTCTAATTCTTTTTAAAAGAAATGTTTATCAAAAGCAAATTATCTATAAATATGTTGTCTCTAACTTTATTAAAAGGCCTTTTTGTTTCAGAAAAATGGTTTGTTTAATTTAATTACTAAATCTAAATCATCAAATTATCCATGTAATAAAAGTTTAACAAGAATGATTAAGCTAGCATTAATGAAAGATTCTCATTAAAAATTACTATGGATGAAGGTTATATAAGGAATTATGAGATCTTGCTGAAGCAAACATGGTTGAATAAATAATGTCCTAAGACTAAAAAGAGAATATAAACCAAAAAATTAGAGCTGTTAACTTTGTAGCTGCAACTTCTCATGCTGTCTTTCACTATGGATCTTATTTCATTAGAAAAATATATAATTTAATTATGGATTTCATGATGGCATAAATATTATCTATTCACTTACTGTACTAGAAAATGCCAGCTGAGCTAGAGGTTATATACTGGATTAAATAACTGGCAAGGAATTACTGCAAGGAGAGCAGCTAAAGTTACTATTCCTTGTGTGTCTTCTACATGAAATCCCCAGAGGTCACAGCAAAGGTAGTGTTCACAGAAAGGAGTGAGAAGACATTTTTTAAACATACCTCAAATAATCCACGATCAACTGGGAAGAGTCTCCTCAGAACTTGCTGCGTTTGCTCCCTTTCTGTAAATGGCAGCCAGCAGAGAATGAAGGAAGCCACAACTGTACAAACTAGCTTAATTAACAACACAAACCTAGAACAAAACCAAAGGTACCCAGTAAGACAGGGAGAGGTTAATAATTCTGAGAAATCAGTCTCAGTCTCACTAAAGTTAATAATAAATACAAATGTATGGTAATGATAAATCTATGCTACTAACAAAGGCTTAATATGGGAGTTTACTCAAATCAGAGTTAAGAAATTCACAATTATTAAGGTGTATAGCTCTCCAACAAAATGACTATTACCATCTTAATTAACATTTAACTTATACACCTTTCCAATGCAGCCATGATCAAATTGGGATGTATTTCTAAAAATATAAAATGTAATATGCTCTAAATGGGTGAAATCCATAGCAATGCTCTAACAAGCCAATCCACATTACCTCCAGTAAATGTACATTGATCAAAATATTTCTCTAGTTAGGAAGATTTAAAATAAAATAATAGAGAACATGACTTAATCTCTCTTCCAACTCACCCCACGGTCAACACGGTAATAAGAAATCACCTAAAGGCAAAATGAAAGACCATCTTCTTTCTGGTAAGTATGCCAAATAAATTCTCTGAAGTACTTTTTTAAAATTCTGATGTTTAAAAGCCACTCACCCCTTTCCTTTCAGGCCTTTTTTAAAACACTTGCCAAGTAAGAAGCAAAAAAATGGCAAGGAGTGGTAAAGTTCCATCTGTTTATAATTTATAGCTAAGCAAAATGCCAGTGAGCCTAGCAGGTCCCAGTCACAAGATACTCCAAGAACACCCCACAAAGCAAAGCCAAGACTCACAGAATTATATATGTTCCTATGTCAAGGAAATTAACTCAATAATTAAAAGAGATAGATCTTGCATTTTATAGAGCATATTTTTATGTGATTTTAAAATAATATATAATGAAAGCTATTTCTAAACAGAAATTATAAGTATTGAAGTGATAAACTAATATGAAACAGTATATAATGGCCTCAAATATATTAAAACGACTGCTAAACAGAGCAACTGATTTGTTTAGATTTAAAAGATCACTAAACAGTTAACACATAACTTTGTTTCTGCTAGACTATTGCACAGTATTATAATAACAACATACCAAAATCTAGAGAAAACAATGGTCCAAAGTAAAACACACACACACACTTACTGATATTACCATACTTTCCCCTATAATATGCATCAATATTAATAATTAATATATGTTCTTGATCAGAAACTAATAACCTTATTATAGTAAAACAACATCACAATTAGATTTTGCAGTTCAAAATGGTTGAGCTGAGCTCTCACATTTACCTCCTCTTCTTCCCGAGACCCCCTTAAAATGATAGGGAATTTTATTTATTTATTTTAAAATTTTTTAATGATTTTATTTATTTATATGACAGCGCAAACACAAGCAGGGGGAGTGGCACGCAGAGGGAGAGGGAGAAGCAGGCTCCCCACAGAGCAGGGAGCCCAATGAGGGGCTCGATCCCAGGACCCTGGGATCATGACCTGAGCCAAAGGCAGACACTTAACCAACTGAGCCATCCAGGTACCCTTGTAGGGAATTTTTAAAAGTAAATATTCACAGCTGTAAAGAGAATCGGAAGATGGGTTACAACAGATGAAGATTTCAACACATTTCTAGAAGACAGAGGACACAGAAGCATAACAAATAAACTAGGATGAAAGAAGCTAGAGCTTAGAAAATGCAGAAGAAGCCTGAGCAAGCAAGGAGCCAATCCACTCTGCAAGCCCCCTAGAGAACTCAAGAAACACCAAGTAGGTTAGAGGGCTTGAGTAACACGTTAAAAAGAAAATAGGAGGATTAAATGAAAATGCCTACATGGAGACGTCCAATTCCACCTTACTCCTGTGCAGAGAGGTCACATGCAACTTTTTCTTCTGCCTTATTCTTAAGTAAGAATAGATACATTAGGATCAAACAGACATTTTAGAAATCCCTATAACAAGAAAAAAACCCAAAATGAAAAGGGGAAAAAAACTGACCCTAGAAGAATGGAAATAATTCAAGGAATAGTAGAAAAAAAGAGTAAATTCTAATTTAAGATGGGATTAATAAAATAAATGAAATTTAATAGAAGTATTAGAGATAAAGTCATGATAATCTAAACCATTAAAAAAAAGATGAAGAGATGCTCAACACAGAGGTGAAGGGGCACCTGGATGTCTCTGACCGTTAAGGCAGACTCTTGATTTCAACTCAGGTCATGATCTCAGGGTCATAAGATCAAGCCCCACATAGGGCTCCACGCTCAGTGGGGAGTCCACTTGGGATTCTCTCTCTCCTTCTCCCTCTGCCCCTCCCCCCACTCACATGCACATGCTCTCTCTAATAAGTAAATCTTAAAAAAAAAAAGACAGAGGTGTAACCTCTAACATCTGTCTAATAAGCTCAAGAAAGAGTAAAGTGAGAAAATCATCAAAGAAATAGAATTTCCCAGAACTGAAGAACATGAGCCTTCAAAAAGAATGACTCACAGAGTATCCAAAACAATTGTTGCAAACACCTATGCCTAAACAAATCATTGTTAAATTTTAGAGCCCAAACAATAAAAAATAGTAACAGCAACAGCAGTAACAACAGATAATAATAGCAATAAATATTCATATAGAGCTTAATATTTCCCAGGTACTGTTTTATTTATAAATAATAATTAAACAATAATTCACTTAATTCTCAAAACAAGCATACAGGGGCGCCTGGGTGGCTCAATCAGTTAAGGGTCTGCCTTTGGCTCAGGTCATGATCCTGGGATCCTGGGATCGAGCCCCGCATTGCATTGGCCTCCCTGCTCAGTGGGGAGTCTGCTTATCCCTCTCCCTCTGCCCCTCCCCCTGCTTGTGGTCTCTCTCTCTCTCTCTCTCTCTCAAATAAATAAAGTCTCAAAAAAAAGAAAAACAAGCATACAAAGTGGGGCGCCTGTCTGGTTCAGTCTGAAGAGCACTGATTTTTGATCTCAGGGTTGTGAGCTCAAGCCCTACGTTGGGCACAGAGATTACTTAAATCAATAAGTAAACATAAAAAGGGGCACCTGGTGGCCTTCGGCTCAGGTCTTGATCCTGGAGTCCCAGGATGGAGTCCCGCATTGGGCTCCCTGCTCAGCAGGGAGTCTGCTTCTCCCTCTGACCCTCCCCCCTCTTATGTGCTCTCTCTCTCATTCTCTCTCAAGTAAAATGAGGAAAGTACATAGTGGTTAAAAAAATGTGTCCCTACAAAATGACATAATCCCAAAAGCTTCAAGACTTTGATTTTAATCACAGAGGAGATACCACTACAAATTCACCAGAATGGTTAAAATGAAAATGACTGACAGCTGGTGAAGATGAGCACCTGGAAATTCCACATTGCTTCTAATGGGAGTGTTAATTGGTATAACATGCTTAAAAATCATTTGGGAATATCTGAAATTAAACATGTGCACACCTGGGGTGCCTGGGTGACTCAGTTAGTTAAGCGTCTGGCTCTAGATTTCAGCTCAGGTCATGATCTCAGGGTAGTGAGATCAAGCCCTGCATCAGGCTCCACACTGGGCATAGAGCATGCTTAAGATTCTCTCTCTCTCTCCCTCTGCCCCTCCCCACCTCTCTCCCTCTCTAAAAAAAATAAACATGTGCACACCCTATAACTCAGCAATTCCACTCATAAGAAATATATCTAGGGCACCTAGGTGGCTCTGTCAGTGAAGTGTCTGACTCTTGATATCAGCTCGGGTCTTGATCTCAGGGTCATGAGTTCAAGCCCTGTGTTGGGCTCCATGCTGGGCATGGAGCCTACTTAAAAAAAAGAAAAAAGAAAAAAATATATATGCAATGTGTACAAAGAGACATTTACAAGAATGTTCATAGCAGCATATTCATCATAGCCAAATCCTGGAAACAATCCAAATGTCTCTCAGTAATAGAATTATGTGTATTCATTCAATGGAATATAGAGCAATGTAAGTGAATAAGCTACAGCTACACACAAGTACATGAAAAACTCTCACAAATGTTGACCAAAAATACCAATCACAAAGGAATACCTACTGTGTTGTCTCTCTTATATAAAGTCCAGAAAAGGAGGAAAACTAAACTATTAAGATTAGCAGTTAGTATGTGGCTATCTTTGGGAAAGGAAGACAAAAGCACTTGGCAGTTGTACAAGTGTAGATGTTGGATACAAGCAACGTTCAGTTTTTTTGACACAGGTAATAGTTTGTCAATACACTGAGCTACACATTTACATTTTGTGCACTTTTCTATATGACTGTTACATTTCAAAGTAAATATAGTTTTAAAAATCTTGTAAATAACTTTTTTCTTTAAATCAGTGTTCTTGATATTACCAGAGTATCAGATGGCCATGATCCCAAAATGCAAAACAAAGAAACGAAAAAGTCAACTTGGAAAGTGGACAGAATAAAAACTCTGATTTAAATCTTTTGCAAGTCCTTTGACAAAAACACATATTAAATTTGTTATAACTAAAACAGACTGGCTTCAAAAGGAAAAGCTATTAATCAATCATGTTGCTGTGGATTATCTTTTTTTTTCTTTTGGGGACAGATGGGGACAGACAGTAACAGTTCACACATCAGAAGATAAGCTGGAGAGCCATGTCCAGATTTTATCAACTTTCCTCTAAGATTTGTTTGAATGTTCCTTATTTTACACTTCAAAAAATTACACGCATAAAATCCACATAAATTGTAATTATTCAATTTTAGTTCCCCAAAGCTTGTAGCTACCACTATCTGTAAGAGAAACACTTTGGTTTAAAACTCGAAAAACGGTAAGATTGTTTTCCTTTTGTCAGTGTTGGATGACATTTACAAAAGACAGAAGATAGGTGATACCTCTTTAGAATTAGGAGAGCATAACCATACTTGCACTCTTTTTCCAACTCTCCAAAAGAGCTAATCCATGACCCACATTTTGTTCCCAAGCTAAAGGGTGTAAAACAGCAATTCTACTTTCAATTAATCTGTACTTTACCCTTAAAATAAAAGCCTGGTGAAAAGAGTCTTGGGCGCCTGGGTGGCTCAGTTGGTTAAGCGACTGCCTTCGGCTCAGGTCATGATCCCAGGGTCCTGGGATCGAGTCCCGCATCGGGCTTCCGGCTCAGCAGGAAGCCTGCTTCTCCCTCTCCCACTCCCCCTGCTTGTGTTCCTGCTCTCACTGTCTCTGTCTCTGTCAAATAAATAAACAAAAATCTCTAAAAAAAATAAATAAGAAAACCTTTAAAAAAAAAAAAGAAAGAAAGAAAAGAGTCTTTTATATTGTTGTGAAAAATAGTTTATATAAGCAAGTACCCTAGCAAATAAGACATTACTGGATGACAACATTATACACACTAAGCCCAGATTTCAAAAATATGCATCTGACTTCATTTCTAAATTAGCAAAGGATACTGAAAATGTCCATAGTCGATAAGAATAAGGCCTGGATACAGCAATATGCATAATGCATGAGCAATCTGTAAAGAAAAATATTGTGAGAAAGGAATGTTACTCAAATCAAACAGGGTAAAATTGCTGTTTGATTAACACAGCAAATGTCCCCCCCTCACCTTCTATTTACCAAAATATTCCTTTTTACAAAACAATTCTCTAAAGACTGAAGTTTTCATGGAGGTGACATAGGATACCTCAGTAAAAAGGAAAAAAAAAATCACTAAAAGATATTTGTCAGGGAAAGCACTTTTAGATATACAAATCAAAGAAGTTAATCTAATGATTGACCCAAAGGAATATCGGTTAAATGGGAATAAGAGAATATACAATGACTTCTCAAAATTCCTTCCAGTTTAGTCATTCTCACAAGCCAATTCAAAATTCAGATTTACCAGTGAAGCCATAAATTCAGCAGTACCTAACTTCTCAAATTCAATGCATCTTATTACTAGAGTTGAACGTTAAAATTATTAGTCTAAGATAAGTTGATGTTTTCTAAATGAAAATTAATTAACAAAAGAATCACTGCTCTACAACAGCCTATTGCCCAAAGCATGGCTTCTATAAGCTCTATACTTTAATAGTTAAGCCAATAAAACATTTCAGAGATGACATTTCAGGTTGCTTTAAGACTTACCTTTTTCTTGGTTGAGATTTCTTTTAGACACCAACAGTATAATACCACTGCAGGTATATAAATCAGCAAATCAGCAATTAACACTGGAAAAACAAGTAAATCATTTTAAACATGAGCCCATTAGGATTTACAATAACCTATTAAGTGCCATCCTCCCCCCTCCAACCTCGAGTGGGAATTCTGTTAACAGAAGGCTCTCACCCACTCTGGACAAGGCCTTTACATCTAGCCCTTTCCATTCATTCCCTTCACCTGTGCCTAATTTCAACTGCTATGGTGCTACAATTATGATTAAGAGACCCCTAATTTTCTCTAACAAATTCACATATTAAATCAGTTAGAAGTGTCCAAAACTAATTCCCTCTTTGCTCTGAGACTTAAAAATTAAGAATACTCAAAGAAAAGGAAAACAACATTTTTTCCCCAGCATCTGTACACTCCAAATTATCTGGTGTGAAGTGTACCTCAAATGTGGCAAATCATGTAAGAATCCTTCTTAAATGTTAATATTTATAAAAACTGCATAAACTTTTGCTAATTAATGCTTAATATAAAGAGCTTGACAGACCCAGGTAAGGAGGAAACTGAAAAAAAAAAAGTTTAAAATTAAAAAAAAAAGTCGTAATTTGGAATGTTCAGTTCTTTTAGAACAAAGAAAAACAAATACATTAAGTTCTTCAACAGTACAAAATAGCTATCCAAAGGGCCTATTTTTTTCTTGTTCCACACTAACTGTGGTGTCCAGAATAAAGTAAATGACAGTAAACTGTCGGTTTTAGATGCATGCAATCTATTTTTGCTCTAGCTGCCACATTTAAGGTGACACTGACAAAATGGAATATATTCAAAGGAGCACAACCAGAGGCCTCAAGTCATAATCATACTCAACAAGCTGGCCATCTAAGAAATAGTGAATGTATCTAAGAATATTTAACCTGAAGAAGAGGTGACTTCAAATGTGTGTAGAGTGTTAGGTATACAAAGAGTCAGACTTGTTCTATGTAGCCCAAGGAAACAGAACCTAAAGTGACGAGTGGAGGTATTACGTAAGAAGGAAATGTTTAGGGGTGCATGGGTGGCACAGTCGGTTGGGTGACCGACTCTTGGTTTCCAATTCGGTCGAGGTCTCAGGGTCGTGAGATCAAGCCCTATGTTAGGCTCCACACTTGGCATGGAGTCTGCTTGGGATTCTTTCTCCCTCTCCCTTTGCTCCTCCCATTCATACGCACTCTCTATCTTTCAAAATAAGTAAATAAATCTTCTAAAAAAGAAATAAAAGAAGGAAATGTTTAATGATTAGGGCTCTCTGAAAATAGAATAGACTGTTTCTAAAGGTTGTGAGTTCTCTGCAGATACAGGTATTGGTTCAGAAGTTAAATAATCTTCCAGTGAGTATGCAGTTCAGAGAAGATTAAAGCACTGATGAGGGGGAAAGGAGAGTAGTATGGCAGAGGGAACAACAGGCAAAATAATCTCTTCAGCCTGAGATTGCATGACTGGATGAATGATAAAGAGAACAAACTCTGAGTAAATTTAGACTAAGGAAAAGGTACAGAGGAGCATTAAAGTCTAAGTCATGCAAAGCTTTTAAAGAAATTGGGGTGGGGGGGAAGCCCTGGGTGGCTCAGTCAGTTGAGCATCTACCTTCGGCTCAGGTCATGATCCCAGGGTCCAGGGATTGAGCCCTGCATTGGACTCTGCTCAGCAGGGAGTCTGCTTCTCCCTCTGTCCCTCACCCCGCTCTCATGCTCTCTCTCTCACTCTCAAATAAATAAATAAAATCTTAACAACAACAAGAAAAAAAGTCCAACTCTTGATTTCAGCTCAGGTCATGATCTCAGGGTTGTGAGATGGAGCCCTGCATCAGGATCCACGCTCAGCTGGGAGTCAGCCTGAGATTCTCTCTCTCCCTCTCCTTCTGCCTCTCCCCCTGCTCATGCTCTCTCTCTAAATAAATCTTTAAAAAAATTAAGCAATTAGGGGCACCTGGCTGGCTCAGTCGGAGGAGCACACAATTCTTGATCTCAGGGTGGTAAGTTTGAGCACCACACTGGGTATAGAGATTACTTAAGTAAATAAACTTAAAACAAAGCTTTTAAAGAAATCTAATCTTATTACTTTCAAGCTCTTAGAACACCACACAATACACCACACAACAGATGCTCAATAAACATTTGTTGAGGAGCCTGGGTGGCTCAGTTGGTTAAGTGACTGCCTTCGGCTCAGGGTCCCACATGAGGCTCCCTGCTCCTCGGGAAGCCTGCTTCTCCCTCTCCCTCTGCCTGCCACTTCCCCTGCCTGTGCTCTCTCTCCCTCTGTGTCAAATAAATAAATAAAATCTTTAAAAAAAATAAAAATAAACATTTGTTGAATGGATTATTTAATTTAGCAAAAATGCACAGCAATACAATGTATGAGATACAACCAAAAGGTTTACTTTAAGAAAAAGGTTAAAGGGATGTGGAATTAAGATAGTAAAGCAGCAGCTAAACAACTAAAACTTCAATATATGGCTATCTGACCTCAGGTAAGCTATTAGCATCACTCAACTGTGCCTCTACCTCCTCAGATTAAAGTAAGGATAATAACAGTATTTAGCTCATTTAGGTGTTAAAAGAATTGAGATAATAATAAGTGAAAAGCACCCAGAATGATTCCTTTCAATTTTTTGTCTTTAGCTTACATAAACATTTGGTCTTGTATTATACATACATATGTACACATATAGTTATACAATTTAAAAGTCAGTAAGAACAATAGAACTTTGTATCAGTTTGTCCAAAATTTTTTTTTAAATCAAAATTTGATTCAGAAAATCAACACTTTGTTGCTCTTTTACCTGTGGTGCGCATAAAGAGCTTATGTGCCTGACTCTCATATCCACGTGATGAATGGAGAGCAATCCAGTCTGGATTTATGAACTTTGCCCTGAAAATCAAAGCATACATACATATACAGTATTACTTGTCACTTTTAGCAATAACAACATCTGAGGACATATGAATCTATCTCAAGAAGTGGCCATTGCTCTTACAAAGTGAGAGAGTCGGGGCCTAAGCTTTACTTTTTTTATGTAATCATGTGAAACTGACTTAAGCTATAACACAGGGTCTACCTCACTCACCTTCCAACAAAACCATGTAACATGTCACGAAAAGCCCTACCTTCACAATTCTTTCAGTGTAAAAACAATCTGATGTGTCACATTTCATTTATTTATTTATTTATTTGATTTATCCTTTGGTTACTACTAAAGGATCATGTTTTATAGTTTATAAACAGTTGGTAATAATAAATAGCTACTAATTATAAATCCTTGCATAAAACTGAACATAACTGCTAAGATAACTTCTCAAACATACTACATTACTCTGAACACTGCAAAGTATATCTGATTATCATGAACTTTGGGGACTTATTTTTTTTATTATGTTATGTTAATCACCATACATTATATCATTAGTTTTTGATGTAGTGTTCCATGATTTATTGTTTGCGTATAGCACCCAGTGCTCCATGCAGAACGTGCCCTCTTTAATACCCATCACCAGGCTAATCCATCCCCCCACCTCCCTCCCCTCTAGAACCCTCAGTTTGTTTTTCAGAGCCCATAGTCCCTCATGGTTCGTCTCCCCCTCTGATTTTGGGGTCTTGTTTTTAATCCAGGAAGCTAATTTCTACAAGATATAAATAGTCCATTCCAGAAAAAAAGCTTTGCTATACACAACTAACCATATTAGATATATTTGTCAGTGCCCATGTATAATTGGTAGAATCTTGACTTCAAAACAAAGATAGATTTTTACATTTCTTTCTAGCCTGTCCTTCAAAGAAATTATGGAAATATTCAAATTTTGATAGTTAACTTACTTACAACCCAATTGCAAAGGTATAGTGCTTTATTTTTTTTTTTAAGATTTTATTTATCTATTTGACAGAGGGGGTGGGGGAGCACAACCAGAGGGAGCAGCAGACAGAGGGAGAAGCAGGCTTCCTGCTGAGTAGGGAGCCCAACATGGAACTCGATTCCAGGACCCTGGGATCATGACCTGAGCTAAAGGCAGACACCCAACCAACTGAGCCACCCAGGCACCCCAGGTATACTGTTTTATAAACCACAATGCAAAAGTAGCTACAAACAGTCTGTCCTCTATTCAACAAAGCCAGATTTCACTATTTCTTACTAAACCTGCTAAAGGCATAAATATGTAATTACATTAAGGAAGAAACACTGGGGCACCTGAGTGGCTCAGTTGGTTAGGCAACCGACTCCTGATTTCGGCTCACCTCACGATCTCAGGGTCATGGGGTCGAGTCTCACATCAGGCTCTATGCTGAGCCTGGAGCCTGCTTAGGATTCTCTCTCCCTCTCCCTCTGCCCCTCCCCTCGCTCCCGCACGCTCTTTCTCGCTCTCTCTCTCAAAAAAAAAAAAAGTAAGAAAGACTTACACATATGCACATAAAAGACTATGATAGGCGGTAAGAGGTGGATAATCCAATCCCCAATACTGTAAATTGTTATCACTACTGTTAAAATACCTGGAAAAAAAAATGAAAGCAACATTCCATTAATCAATATTCAAGAAATAGACTTATAATTTAACATCTCATTTAATATAATTAAAATGAAAAATATGTTACATAAGGTCAAAAAAATTCATCTAAACTTCTGTCTATTCCCCTTCACTTAAACTTTTTTGTGAAATCACAAAAGTTTTTGAGTAGAGTAAGTAAAAATTTATTGTCTAAACCAAGACACTCTTGAGAGTAAAAGAGGAAGTTATTAATAATTAAGCCATAACAAAACATGTAAACCAAGTTTGTACCAAGCAAACCAGAACTTACTGTCACTCTATTAACAAATTGATGATTAACATGTACACAACAAAAAAATACGCAACAAAAAAAGACAATTCACTTCTGATAATCTAACAAATTAGAGAAACAATATAAAATCACAATTTAAAAAAGTAAAAATATCAGCAACAAAGAACACACAAAGATTTGAGTTATGTAAAGAGAAATACCTCATGGAACAGGTAGACTTTTTTTTTTTTTTAGGATTTTTAAGTAATCTCTACACCCAATATGGGGCTCAAACTTACAACCCCGAGATCAAGAGTTACATGCTCTACCAACTGAGAGAGCCAGGCACCCCAGAACAGGTAGACTTTCAATAAGACTTTGAAAACAATTTAACCAACTTATAATGAGAGCCTATTACATGCAAGATTCTGTGAACTGAGGAAGAAAACTAGGTCTAACATCTATAAATTAATAGACTCCTGAAGTTGGCCAGAACGGGAAGGCACGATATACAACTATTATGACTGAAGAAATGAAAACTAAGTTTACATAAACAGATTCCTTAATTATATCTTTTATAACTAAGGAGCTTCTTCTATCCAATTTATTTTCTCAGTCCTAAGAATAATTTACAGTAATGGAGACCAAACTATATAACCCACAAATAATCAGTGTTCATAACCTGTTTCAAATGGGCCACAATTTTTTAGTGTCACAATCTCTTAATTTGGGATTAAAATTTTTTCTTTTAAATTAACATTCAAGGGCGCCTGGGTGGCTCAGTCGTTAAGCGTCTGCCTTCAGCTCAGGTCATGATCCCAGGGTCCTGGGATCGAGCCCCACATCGGGCTCCCTGCTCAGCCGGGAGCCTGCTTCTCCCTCTCCCACTCCCCCTGCTTATGTTCCCTCTCTTGCTGTGTCTCTGTCAAATAAATAAATAAAATCTTTAAAAAATAAAAAATAAAAAAAAATTCAATCTCATTAAATAATCTATTGTTCATCTTCAGAAGGTCTGCTTTGCTTAGTCACATAAATTGTAGGTTTGTATGGAAGGGATGAGGATTAATAAAATGATCAAGGCATGCTGCACAGCCAAGAGATCTGGGCATAGGGTAGTACAGTATATACCATCTGGCAGTAGTTGTCACTCCAGGAGCGACATCCATGTGAACCACCCTACGTCCTATATCTGGCTGGGACTTGAAGCCAAGAGGTAGATAATCCAAGAATCTCCAGGTTAGTTGGAGCCCCTTTTGACAGCTTGAATCTGGGAAACTGGGCCAGGCTGAGAGTGGAGACCAGAGGACTCACTTCTCTGGTACCCTCTGAAGATAGGCACCAATTGTGTTATTTCCAAATTCACCTTATTACCAGGTACACTGGCATAAAGTTTTATTGCATCAACCTCACAGAGTTGTTGAAGGATTGGGTTAAATACATAAAGCTGTTAAATCATTGCCTGACATACAACAAATACATAATAGTAGTTCTAATTGCCTATTAGCCACAAAACTACTGGAAATGGATCTAGCAATGGAAAACCACTTTGACCAATACAATTTCATTTGGTTTTCTGTTTCTTATAAGACAAAAGCTATTTTTTGTTTACTTTAACCTTGAGATTCTCTGGAGATAAGTAAAAGAGGCACTGACAGCAAAGATACATACTAACAGTAAAGTCACTAGTTGAACTGGGAAGAAAGAATGACAGGGCTAACAACCTTTATGGAAAAAGTAGCTTTAAAATGTTTCAAGTAGGGTGCCTGGGTGTCGCAGTCAGTTAAGCGTCTGCCTTTGGCTCAGGTCATGATCCCAGGGTCCTGGTATCCAGCCTGTCAGGCGCCCTGCTCAGCGGGGAGTCTGCTTCTCCCTGTCCATTTACCCCTCTCCCCTGCTCCTTCTCCCTCTCTCTCTCTCTCGCACACACTCTCTCAAATAAATAAATAAAATATTTAAAGAATAAATAAATGTTTCAAGTAAAGCTGCAAAATCTACCAGTAGAAACAAAGCAACTAGTTAATTCTCCTGCTTTATATATTTTGGATATATCTGAAAAGTTGTATAAATGCTATCAATATGTTGAAATGTATTTTCCCAACAAATCCCCATATAATCTCAGATGTTCTGTCAGAAAAAAATTGGCTGCCATATGAATTATGAAATTACATTCAAGAGTGTTATTAATAACTTCAAGATACAATTTTTTCTAATATACAACCCACAGTCATGGGTATTTTTGCTTTTAAAATATATATATTTTAAAGTGAAATAGTTTCAAACTTACAGAAGGGTTTCAAGAGTAGTTCAAAGAACTTCTATACATCAAAATTTAAATTTTTTATATGAAAAAAGACACCATAAGAAAAGTTTAAAGACAAGAACAAATAGGAAGATATTTATTTTATACATACACACATACACACACAAGAAAAATTATTAAAACATAGAATACTGTTGTAGCAGACAGACTTTAAGGTCACCATCATGAAGCCCATCTCCTGTTGTTCATACCCCTGAGTATGGACAACCCCCTCACCTTCAGCGTGGGCAAGACCTGTGACTTGCTTGTAACCAATAGAATATGGCAAAGGTGACAGAAGTCACTCTTGTGCTTATGTTTTATATATATGTAAGATTCCATCTTGTTAGCAAGTACGCTAGAGAAGGCTCCTTCCACTGACTTTGAAGAGGCAAGCTGTCATGTTTTAGTAAGTGACCATATTGGAGAAGCCACATGGCAAAAAACTACAAGTAAACTCTAGGAGCTGAGAGTAGCTTCCAACAAGAAACTGAAGTCCCCATCTTATAGATGAAAGAAAATTCATTCTGCCAACAGCCAGAGGTACCTTGGTAATGGTCGCTTCTGGTTGAACCTCTGAGAAGGCTAGAGCCCCAGCTAACAACAGGATTGCATGCAGCCTTCTGAGGCCCTGAGCAGAATATCAAGCTAAGCCATACCTAGACTTTTGACCTAAAAAAACCTTTGTGATTAAAAAATATGTGTTTAAGTAATTACCATTTGTGGTCATTTGTTAACACAGCATAGAAAATTAATATACAGTAGTCTTCTCTTATCCACAGTTTACTCTCTGCGATTTCAGTTACCAGTGGTCAACTGCAGTCTGCAAGCAGACTGTCCTCCTCACATATCCTCAGGAGGTCAACAGTAGCTTAATGCTATATCACAATGCCTATGTCATTCATCTCACTTCATCTCATCCCATAGACATTTTATCATCTCACATCATCACAAGAAGAAGAAAAGTGAGTACAGTCCAGTAAGATATTTTGAGAGAGAAACACATTCATGTAACTTTTATTATAGTACATTGTTATAAATATTTTATTTTATTACTAACTGTTGTTATTAATCTTTTACTCTGCTTATTTATGAATTAAACATTATCACTGGTATGAATGTATAGGAAAAACCATAGCGTATAGGGTTTGGTGTTATCAATAGCTTCAGGTATCCATTGGGGGTACTGAGCTTATGCCCCATGGGTAATGGGAGACTACTGTAACTTTATTTAAAAATCATACAAATTGGGGCACCTGGGTGGCTCGGTTGGTTAAGCGACTGCCTTCAGCTCAGGTCATGATCCCGGAGTCCTGGGATCGAGTCCCACATTGGGCTTCTGGTTCAGCGGGGAGCCTGTTTCTCCCTCTGACCCTCCCCGCTCTCATGCTGTTTCTCTCTCTCTCTCTCAAGTAAATAAATAAATAAAATCTTTAAAAAAATAAAAAATAAAAATAAATAAAAATCATACAAATTATTATAAAAAAGATCAGCAACCCAACAAAAACATGGAAAAAAAATATGAGTATGCAAATTTGAGAAGAAACATGGTGATCATCAAATATACTAAAAGATGCCCAATATCACAAGTACTCAAGGAAATGGAAATTTTAAAAGTCCGGTGTTATTAAGTGTTGATAAATGTATGTGGAAAGAAGATATTCTGGTGTTGGTATCCATTAAAACTACTTCAGAGATTCCACTTCTAAGAATCTACCTAGAAAAAACATGTGCACAGGGAAAATATACTTTATTTAATCATTCCTCTACTAAAAGATATTTTAGAGTATTTCAGGTTTCTCAATACTATAAACAATGCTGAAATAAACAGCTATGCCCACCAATTCTCTTTAAAAAAAAAAAAATATTTATTTATTTGACAGAGAGAGGGACACAGAGAGAGAGGGAACACAAGCAGGGGGAGTGGGAGAGGGAGAAGCAGGCTCCTGGCCAAGCAGGGAGCCCCATGTGGGGCTCGATCCCAGAACCCCAGGACCATGACCCGAGCCGAAGGCAGATGCCTAACGACTGAGCCACTCAGGTGCCCCCCAATTCTCTTGATTTATAAAACTGTGATTTCATTTAGAAAGCAACAAGCTCAGGGTAGGCGGACTCTTCCCCTAACCCCAGGTATAAACCATGCCTGCACTGAGCCAACCATTTCTTTTTAATAATGATTGCTTTAAATGTGGGAAAGAAGGAAGCCTGGGTGGCTCAGTTGGTTGGGCAACTGCCTTCGGATTGGGTTGTGATCCCAGGTTCCTGGGATCGAACCCCGCATCGGGCTCCCTGCTCCGCGGGAGGCCTGCTGCTCCCTCTCCCTCTGCAGCTTCCCCTGCTTATGCTCACTCTCTATGTCAAATCAATAAATAAATCTTTAAAAATTAATTAATTAATGTGGGAAAGATTTTGCTCCTTGACAAAAAGCAAGGTAGAAAGATGGTATTCCTATTATTCTTGCCTTGAACATGGTTGTATAAAGTTACAATGCTTGTAGCCTGAGCAATCATCTACTGACCATGGAGTGAGTACACTCAGGATGAAAAGCCAACATGCCAAGAAGAAAGAATGGCAGAGAGGAAGGAATGGAAAAAGCCTGAGCCCTGGATTGTTATTACTGAGCCACTTTACCAGCATTACAATGACCTACTTCTTGACATAACTGAATTATTTTATTGCTTAAGCTACTATTATTCAAGTTGTCTATTACTTGATGCCAAAAGTCCTGATTCTACACATAAGGAATTTTCATTATAAAATTTATCATAAAATTAAAGAAATAAGTTCTATTTTCCTTCTTAAAATAATACACAATGAATAAATAATAAAAGTTTTCTTTTAATTTAGAATTATCAAAACTAACACTTTTAGGGGCGCCTGAGTGGCTCAGTTGTTAAGCGCCTGCCTTCGGCTCAGGTCATGATCCCAGGGTCCTGGGATCGAGCCCCGCATCGGGCTCCCTGCTCAGCGGGAAGCCTGCTTCTCCCTCTCCCACTCCCCCTGCTTGTGTTCCTGCTCTCGCTGTGTCTCTCTCTGTCAAATAAATAAATAAAATCTTTAAAAAAACCAAAAAAACTAACACTTTTAAAATTAACATGACCAATCCTGATATCATATTTTAAACAACTATGTCACTTAGAAAGAGTTTTGACTAATTACACTATAGCTTACTCTAGGTAAAAAGAGAAAGACTTCACTCTTGGAAAACTGAAGTAAAAAATAAGAAATCACACCGTTCAAACATGAATCTGAAACAGATTAGTTTCTCTTAGAATTGTCAGGTGTACATTTTTGGCTTTTCTAGTCTATCCACTAATAAAGAGAAAATTTCTGACATTTATTATACTAAATCATATTTCTTAGATTTCTTACGAACTTTGTGAGGTACTGCACAATCGACTAATGATAAATCATACTTCTTTATACCTTATGTCTCTGTTTCTGAGATGTGGTTCTTTCATTCAAGAAAGATGTGGTTCTTTCATTCAGGATTCTTATGCTACACACTGCCTAATAAAGATTTCAACATTATAAAATTTACCACCACGATTACTTTAGACATTTCATAATATTTAAGGCTCACATACCACAATTAAAACTGAATCACATAATTATATCTGAGGTATACATTTCTGGTTTTTAACAAAGAAAAAGAATGAAAATGTACACATGTAATCAACTCTTGATTATCTGGGCCAAAGTAGGAGACAATTGGTACAAAAAACTGAAAAATGAGATATATGTATTAGAATAACCTACCCTCCATACTGAATTGAGATTATATTCTCACTCCTGGAATCAATGTTTTCTCCAATAACATTAAGCCGAATGCTGCAATTTATCACTTTTCTGTAATCTTTCAATACTAAATATCACAATTACTTTTGTATCAAAATCTTTGTTGAGAAGTACTTACCATAGAATAGCCAAAAATACAATTATCTTTTCCATGTAATTTTTACGAAGGAATAAAAAAGAATTACAAAACTCAAAAGCAATGAGCTGGTTTCTCTCAGCAAATATTACCTTATTCTATCAATCAAGCAAGAGAAAAACACATTAAGAATGTACTAGTAATTGGAACAATAATACTCATTGGTTAAATCATTGTATGAGGATATGAAAGATGCTCAAAATAGTACAATAAAGAATAGTGCCAAATATTTATCTGGTTCTATTTTAAATGTTTCTGACTAGGGTACAGCCTACCAACCTATTAATAGGGAGTTTAATATGAAGTTTGTGCATGAAACTCTCTCATAAATGAATTATATAAAAGCAGTGACAAAGAACAAAGAACCCTAAAATGTTTATGGAACCAGAAAAGACCCCAAATAGCCAAAGCAATTTTGAGAAAGGACAAGGGTGGAGGTATCACACACCCTGATTTCAAACTATCAAAGCTATAATAATCAAAACAGTATGGTACTAGCATGAAACAGACACAAAGATCAGTGGAACAGAATAGAGAGCCCAGAAATAAACCTATGGACATAAGGTCAATTAATCTATGACAAAGGATGTAAGAATATACAATGGGGAAATGACAATCTCTTCAATAAATGGTGTTGGGAAAACTGGACAGCTACATGCAAAAGAATGAAACTGGACCACTATCCTACACCATACACAAAAATAAATTCAAAATGTGTTAAGAACTTGAATATAAGACCTGAAACCACAAAACTACTAGAAGAAAACATAAGCAGTAAGCTCTTTGACATCGGTCTTAGCACTGTATTTTTGGACCAATCCCCTAAGGCAAGGACAACAAAAGCTAAAATAAACAAACAGGATTACATCAAACTAAAAAGCTTTTGTACGATGAAGGAAATCAACAACAAAACAAAAAGGCAACCAACTGAATGGGAGAAGATATTTGCAAATCATATATCCAGTAAGGGGTTATATCCAAAATATATAAAGAACTTACAAAACTTATATCAAAAAACAACCAACCAAATTAAAGAACGGGCAGAGGACTTAAATAGCCATTTTTCCAAAAAAGACATACAGATGACCAACAGGCACATGAAAAGATGCTCAACATCACTAAGAATCAGAAAGATGCAAATCAAAACCACACAATGAGATAACATCTCATCACACTGGTCAGATTGGCTAATATCAGAAAGACAAGAAACAAGTGTTGGTAAGGACATGGAGAAAAGGGAATCCATGAACTGCTGGGAATATAACTTGGTGCAGCCACTATGGAAAACAGCAAGAAGTTTCCTCAAAAAATTAAAAATAGAACTAGCATAAAATCCAGCAATTCTACTTCTAGGTATTTATCCAAAGAAAATGGAAACACCAATTCGAGAGATATATGCATCCCTATATTCACTGTAGCATTATTTACAATAGCCAAGATACGGAACCAACCTAAGTATCCATTGCTAGATAAATGGATAAAGAAGATGTGGTATACAAGTATACAATACAGAGGTTAGGGGCCTCGACCTGACACAGTTGAAAATCCATATATAACTTCTGACTCCCCAAAACTTAATTATTAATAGCCTGTTGACTGGAAGCCTTACCAGTAACATAAACAGTTGATTAACACATTATTTTGTATGTTTTATGTATCATATACTGTATTCTTCCAATAAAGTAAGTTAGAGAAAAGAAAATGCTATTAAAATCATAAGGAAGGGAAAATACATTGATAGTACTGTACTATATTTATTTTAAAAATCCGCATATAAGTGGACCTTTGCAGTTCATTCAAACCTGTGTTGTTCAAGGGTCAACTAAATAGGGGCGCCTGGCTGGCTAGTCGGTAGAGCATCCAACTCTTGGTCTCAGGGTTGTGAGTTCAAGCCCCATGTTGGGTGTAAAGATCACTTAAATAAATAAAACTTAAAAAAAAAAGGGTCAACTGAATATATGCAGTGGAATATTACTCAGCCACAAAAAAAGAACAAATTCTTGCCATTTGCAACAACATGGATGGACCTAGAGGGTATTATGCTGAGTGAAATAAGTCAGACAGAGAAAGACAAATACTGTGTGATTTCACTTATATATGGAATCTAGATAAAAAATGAACAAAACAAAACAAATACAGATTCATATAAACAGGAAACAAACTGTTGGTTATCAGAGTGCGAAGGGGTTGTGGGGTGGACAAAATAGGTGAAGGGGATTAAGAGGTACAAACTATTTATAAAATAAGTAAATCATGGGGATATAATCCCCAGCACAGGGAATATAGTCAATAATGTTATAATAAGTTTGTATGGTGACAGATGGTGACTAGACTTATCATGGGGATCATTTCATAAAGTATAAAAATATTAAATCACTATGATGTACACCTGAAACTAACAGGATTTTTTTATGTCAATTATATTTCAATTTAAAAATAATAATAAATGTATTTTAACTTTGAAAAAAAAAGGTACCATATAATTTCCGCACATAAAATCCCATGAAATGGTTCTTTTGGATTCTAATGACTCGAATAATTTATCAACATACAGAAAAAAAAAAAAAAAGCAGTGACTAAAGCAATCAACAGAACAATGCAAACAGTTTGTGTAGCCAGTCTCTCATAAAAGAATCTATTAGGCATCCAATAAGTCAATAAAAAAGTCATCAATTGTTACCAGAATATGTTTGATAAAAATGACAAAGGCACAAATTTCTGTAAAGATATAACCACACCTAACATTTCCTGAAAGCTCATTTGTTGCAGACACTGGTGCTTTACATGTATCATTTTATTCAATCCTCATAATAATCCAGTGAAATATGTACTCTATCATTTCCACTCTACAAGTGATAAAACCATGGCAGAGAAAGTTAAATAATTTCATCAAAGCTCACACAGCTAGTAAATAGTAGAGACAGGATCTGAACTCAGGCAGTCCAACTTGAGCACCAACATTCCTTACCACTAAGCTACTGCTCATTCATATCTCTTTCACTCCTAATAAAGAAACTCTGCAAAACCACCAGGAAAAATACTGTTAGCCCAGGATGGCTCTTCAGTTTATGTCCAGAGGAGCCTATAAGGTATATAGTGTTCTATCCTCAAAGTTCTTAGCATATTCTAGCTGCTGAGTACATGGGTAACTTTCAGGAGTATAAAATTTCAAAGATGAGCCTATAATATGCAAGGTAATACAAGAAAATGAGGATGATGAAGATGAATAGCATACTTTCCTTTAAATTATCTTAAATAATCTGTATTAACTATGATAAACAATAAAATCAAGTTAAAATGATCCATACCATTGTTTGACTGGTAAATTAAAAGTAATTTCTTGCCAGTGTCTCTGAGCTTCATAATCACCAAACATAGGGGGTTTTCCAGCACCTAGATGAAAGGTAAAAAGAGCCAGACAACAATATACTTTAATGTATCAATGATATTTATTTCCTTATGAAAATTTTCTAAATTATAGAAAGGCAGTGTCGGTTAAAGAACAGAGACATTTACCGAAACAGCAGAGATGAGGTGTGAATCCTAGCACTGCTAGTACACTGAGTGACTGTGTGACCTTGGACAAACTACTTAACCTCCCTAAACTTCGGCACATTAAAAACAGGATATACCCAGGGGCGCCTGGGTGTCTCAGTCAGTTGAGCATCTGCCTTTGGCTCAGGTCATGATCCCAGGGTCCCGGGATCAAGCCCACATCCGCTCCTTGCTCAGAGGGGAGCCTGCTTCTCCCCTGCCTGCCGCTCCCCCTGCTTGTACTGGCTCTCTCCCTCTCTCTCTGTATCAAATAAATAAAATCTTTTAAAAAGAAATCCAAGCTATTGTTAACATTAATTAGTTAATAATACTAATTATAAAATATTCAAGTTTATTTTTACTTCATGAGAAAGACTATCAATTATACTGTCCAGTAAGTATCTAAAACAATAATGAGCATCTATATTTTACAAGGGACTTTTGCAAACTAAATATAAATATAGAACCAAAGCCCAAGTATAGAACCAAAACCAGACTATATGTCACAAAGACATTTGTTAGGTCAGGCTTTGCTGACTGTTAAATGACTGATACAAAGACTGTCGGTTTACAGCTTTTTTTTTATTTCAAAATTGCTAATAGGGATAATGAATCTTTAATAACTAACAACTGATAGCACCTACTATGTGCCAGATACAGCACTGAAATAAGTATTATTATTATCCCCAATGTACAGCTGTAAAAACAGAGGCAATTCACCCAGGCATCAAGTAGCAGAGTTTGGATTTGAACTCAGGCAAACTGTCTCCATAATCCATGCTTTTAACTCCTACTTTATATTGGTCACAGCTTAGTTAAGTAGGTTATTAACCTTAAGTCATGTTAAATGACATAAAGGTAATTCCATTTAATAAATAGTAAACATCCACTATTTAACCAGCAGGTAACTACAAAACTGTGAGAAGCCCAGACATGTACAGTAGTCACAGGTTTTTAAATCAGCAACTGAAAATCACATACAGTCAAATATACTTAATAATCCATTACTTATTAATTAATGCCACATTGGAGAATGATATATTAACACTCATTCAAATCCAACCCAGATTTTCTCCAGTTTTGGAACACTACATTAAGTAGGGCTTTTTGCATGTAATGACTACATTATATCAATATTCTTTAATGGCTAGCATCTTCACCCAAGGAGATATCCCCACTGTTGAGATAATCACGGGAAAAGCAGATTAACATCTTCAAAGCAAAAAATAGAGTGACTATCACAAGCAATTACCCACAGTACACAGACACACGTATACACACACACATATACACACATACACACACACCTGTCCCTCTCTCAAAAAATACTGTCTTTTTTATTTTTGTATTCTCAGATGTAATGGCAAACTGGCAGATTCTCAGTGAATGACGCTGAAGCAAGAATACAGATACAATCAGTATGATATAGCAAGGATTTTAAGTTCAAAAGATTTGAAATTTTGAGTCCATGATTTTCCACTTACCATATGTGCAACATTAAGCAATTTGTGATGGCAGACCAAATTATGCTGACTATTCTAATACAATGCCCATTTATTGGTTCTTGCCCAAAACATCTTTAAGTCATTGTCAGAGACCTTAAAATTCCATGCTGCTTACTCCCTGTTTATACATCCCTTCCATTAATTCATATCCAATCTTTAGGAATCACCTCAAATTCCAAATTCTCCATGAAACCTTCCTTATAAATTAAAACACATTGTTCGCTGATTTTTTTTTATTTATTTGAGAGATAGAGGGAGAACACGAGCAGGGAGAGGGGGCAAAGGGAGAGGAAGAAGCAGGCTCCCCACAGACCACAAAGCCCAGGACACTGTGATCATGATCTGAGCCAAAATCAGATGTTTAATTGACTGAGTCACCCAGGAGCCTCCATTGTTCACTGATTATTTACTTCTCATAATACTTATATTTTCAGTATCACCTATTTTGTCACATGACTATACTATTTCCTAACTGCTACCCAAGTTAAGAATTTTAGTTCCTATGAACAAGAGATTATGATTTTCCAGAGTTCAAAGGAAACATTGGTATATATACTTTCATTAAAAACTTATTTAATTAGGGGCACCTGGGTGGCTCAGTCGTTAAGCATCTGCCTTTGGCTCAGGTCATGATCTCAGGGTCCTGGGATCGAGCCCCGCGTCGGGCTCCCTGCTCTGCAGGAAGCCTGCTTCTCTCTCCCACTCCCCCTGCTTGTGTTCCCTCTCTCGATGTGTCTCTCTCTGTCAAATAAATAAATAAAAATCTTTAAAAAACAAAAAAAACTTATTTAATTAACTGAACAGGAGAGGGAGAATAACCTTTTTTTTCTTTTTTGAAGTTAAAATACCCCCAGTGAACTGCAACTTTTGCATGTGCATTTTATAGGATAGGAATGTGTGTTTTGGGACACCTGGGTGGCTCAGTCGGTTAAGTGTCTGCCTTTGGCTCAGGTCATGATCTCAGGGTTGTGGGATCAAGCCCCGCATTGCATCGCATTGCGCACCCTGCTCAGTGGGGAGCCTGCTTCTCCCTCTGCCTGCAACTTCCCCTGTTTGTGCTCTCTGACAAATAAATAAATAAAATCTTTAAAAAAAAAAAAAAAAGAATGTGTATTTCTACTTTAAGGAATATAACCATTGTCTATGGCTTCTTTTGTTGGGGGGAGGAGTTGATTTCTATTTTTTGTTTGTTTTGTTTTTGTTTAGTTCCACTGGGATAATAAAAGTCAGAGAGGATCTTAGGTAATTTTCTACACCTGAAAAAATCCAACTATCTAGATTTTCTGAAATTGCTCTAGACGTGTGGTCAATGTGGAAGAATTTATTACCATTCTCTAACAAATAGAAGAATGGATAATGACTCTCTTTAGGGTTGAGAAACAAGTTTCTATCCAGAGTCTGACCTACTTCAATAAATCCAGCTGACACTGGCTATGAAATTAGTACTTAAGTTTTTAAAACTGCTAAAATGCCCTTAAAGCAACCCAGAAGGACAACCCAACTGTACCTGTGGGAGATTCACGTGGGAAGGACAAAAAGGATTCCTTCCACAGTGACTAATTCTACAAATTCATTTACATAAAATTCAGAATTACATAAAGAAAACACACTAATGTATATTCATGGAGTTTCAATTTTGTCTTGTTCTCAGGGAAATGGGCTTAAGCAGCACTTAGATATTCATTTTATCAATTGTTGAACTATTCAGAATTATGCTATAATTTAAAAAACAAGTAGTTGCTTTGATAACAATACATTCTAACTGCCTTTACATTTAAATTTTAAACATTCTAAGAGAATTTGGCTAAAATTTTCCAGAACAAAATCCCCCTTTTATATGTTCTTGGTGAGTAAGAAGAAACATTATAAATAGCAATGGGTAACTTGAGAGAAACTAACCAATAAAATAAACATTTCTTTTTTTTTTTTTTAAGATTTACTTATTTGAGAGAAAGAGAGAGACAGGGAGAGCGCACAAGTGAGGGGAGAGGGAAAGGGAGAGTCTTCAAGCCGACTCCCCACTGAGTGTGGAGCATGATCCCAGGACCCTGAGATCAAACCGATCATATGCCTAACTGAGCCACCCAGGTGCCCCAAAACTAACTAATTAAATAGAACACAGTCATACTTTAACAATGATTGATATGTTGCAAAAAAAAGATTCTCTATGGCTTATCTCTCCTAAACAGCCAATAAAACTTTGGGGGGAAAAGAGTATTAGAATAAAATAACTTTCCTTGGTTCAAGTATTACTATTTGCTCAACAACTATAGAGAAACCGTGAATCTCTACAAGACGTAAGAAACAATCAATACTAAAATCACAATTTGTTTCCTCCCTGGGGCTCCTGGTTGGCTCAGTTGGTAAAGCATGAGACTCAATCTCAGGGCCCATGAGTTCAAGCTCCATGATGGGTGAAGAGATTACTAAAACATGAATACCCCCCCCAAAAAAAGAATTTATTTCCTCCCCAAAGCTTGTTTAAAAGTAACAAGCAGGGGTGCCTACATGGCTCAGTCTGTTAAGAGTGGTTCAGCATCTGCCTTTGGCTCAGGTCCTGATCCCAACATCCTGGGATCGACCTGGGGCTCCTTGCTCAGCGGGGAGTCTGCTTCTCCCTCACCCAGCTCCTGTGAGCACATGCCCGCGCGCTCACTCGCGCTCTGTCTCTCTCCTCCCCTCTCAAATAAATAAATCTTTTTTTAAATTAAGTAAATAAATAAACATAACAAGCAATATTTATTCAATATTTTTAGGTCTGTAAAAATCAATTACATAAGCAGCATTTTAGTTAGGGGTATAATGTAAATATGTAAGGGGTACACATTTTAGAAAAATTTAAATTACAATACACATAAGTAGTTTGCCTATACAATATATGCATTTCCAAAGGAAAAATAATGGATTAATACTGAGCAAGCTAACCTGAGCTTCCTCACTTGAGTGCTTCCTAATTACAATCTTAAAACAAGATAAATGAAAAGCAAATTAAAATAAGCATGTTAAAAAGAAAGTATAACAAAAAAGGTATTTTAATTAAGATAAAAAAATCTCAGAATCACAGATGTCATACTTAATTCTTTAATTCTGCCAGCCTCCTATGATATAGAAGTTCTTTACAAGTGCTAAAAATGTTGTATTTTTTATGATGGGGTTAAGAACTGACAGAATCACAATTTTTCTTAGTGCTTAGCACTTTATTCTTCTCACATGAAAAATGACAAAAACATATAATAACCACCTATAAAAGATTTCTACAAATATTCTACTACTGTATAATAAAAATACTTTTCCTACACAATAATCCAAAAGTAATCCTGTTATGTTGACTTTCTTATGGGACAATTTAAGAGTAAAGTTTAAAATAAGCAGGAGTCCTATTTTCCAGATAAAGTAAGTAACTGAGTAAACTCAGACTTTAGAAGAGAAATGTTAGAGTAAATAATGTATGTAAGCCACAGGATAGAAAAGTATTATATATGCTTGTAGTCCTCTATTCAGTTCCCATTAAGCATTTGATTACATACGCCAGTAATACTGAAATAGTGTGATTCCTTAAATTATGTTATTCTACTCTATACCTTTAGTTCTTTTCTACTTCACCTCAACATGAAAAGTTCAAAGAAAATAATATATCTGTCAAAATTAGAAGACTAGGGCGCCTGGGTAGCTCAGTTGGTTAAGCGACTGCCTTCGGCTCAGGTCATGATCCTGGAGTCCTGGGATCGAGTCCCGCATCGGGCTCCCTGCTCGGCGGGGAGTCTGCTTCTCCCTCTGACCCTCCTCCCTCTCATGCTCTCTCTCTCTCATTCTCTCTCTCTCAAATAAATAAATAAAATCTTTAAAAATTAAAAAAATAAAAAAAATTAGAAGACTAAAGGAAAATTTTAAGAACAACATAATGATCAGTTATAAAATAATGCTGAAGGAAGAAAAAGAGATGACCATCCAATAGACCAGTTATAGGTTGAAAGCAAAGGCAACATAAATTACATATTTTACATAACAACTTTTGACGGGGCTTTTCTTCTGACCTCCTTACCCCATTCCTGCTACCAAACTAATTCCCTCCTTCCATTCACAAACTTCTAAGAGTCGCTATGCCCTCTTGTTAGCTCCCATTTAGTCCTCAATTCATTATAGTCTGATAATTAAGAGGCTCACAATGGCCTCCTTAGAGATCTTTTGTCTATTCTTAATTTTCACCCTACTTGACAGTCTAGAACTTGACACTGTAGGCCAGTCCTTATTTCTTAAATTTCTCTAATTTCCTGGCTTCCAGGCTCTAATCCTCCCTCCTCATGGTTTCTTCTGAGCCTCCTTTAATCATTCCCCTTCTCTGTGAAAGTGATCAGTGGTTAAATCTGTTTTCTTCTTGCAATATAAATGCCCCCAATCCTGTGGCTTTAACCATCATCTGTATCAACATTTTCTAAAGATCAGAGTAATATGTGGAGGTTTTAAAAATACAGATGAGGGGCACCTGGGTGGCTCAGTTGGTTAAGCATCTGCCTTCGACTCAGGTCATGATCCCGGAGTCCTGGGATTGAACACAGCATCAGGCTCCCTGCTCAGCAGAGTCTGCTTCTCCCTCTGCCCTTCACCCCGCTTGTGCTCTCTCTCTCTCTCGCTCTCTCAAATAAATAAATAAAATCTTTTAAAAAATTAAAAAAAAAAATACAGGTGAGACCAGTTTCCAGCAACATGGCAGACTTAGGTCAGAAAAACACTTCCAGGGTGCCTGGGTGGCTCAGTCATTAAGCGTCTGCCTTTGGCTCGGGTCATGATCCCAGGGTCCTGGGATCCGGTCCCACATCGAGCTCCCTGTTCGGCAGGAAGCCTGCTTCTCTCTCTCCCACTCCCCCTGCTTGTGCTCCTGCTCTCACTATCTCTCTGTCAAATAAATAAATAAATAAAAATCTTTAAAATAAAAAAAAGAAAAAAAAACCCCCCCAGGGGGGGGGGGGGCGGGTAATGGCTGAATTAGCGTCAAAACAAGAGAATTCCTTAGAAGCCAGAAATAACAAAAGAAGTTTAAGATCCAGACAAGTAAGCATTAGTCCTAAGGGTATCCAATGACCTTTTGTGACCTATGGCCTGGCTACCGAAGTTCTACGAAATAGAGGTATAGCTTAGAACTTGAACAGGTAAAAACTTCAGTGACAGAGAACCATTTACCAGGATATAAAATAACAATGCCTTTGGGGAAATGGGGAAGATAATATTTATCTCTGCCTTGGCTCCTGGTAATACAGGAAAAAAAAAAAGTCTCCTGAAAATTCCTAACATTATCCTGCATTCACCCAGTGTGGGGCCTGAATTCACACCAAGAATTACAGCTGAAGAGGGGCGCCTGGGTGGCTCAGTCGTTGGGCGTCTGCCTTCGGCTCGGGTCATGGTCCCGGGGTCCTGGGATCAAGCCCCCGCATAGGGCTCCCTGCTCGGCAGGAGGCCTGCTGCTCCCTCTCCCACTACCCCTGCTTGTGTTCCCTCTCTCGCTGTCTCTCTCTCTCTCTCTGTTTCAAAAAATAAACAAAATCTTAAAAAAAATTTTTTAAATAAAAAATAAAGAATTACAGCCAAAGAAACCTTAAGATGAGAATTTAGTTTGACTTTAATAGTGCCCAAAGTGCCTAGCAAAAGGCAACCTAAATCCTCTGGAGAAATACACAGTAAACTTGGGCCTCAAAAAATTCTCACAGATAAAAGTTCCAAGTAACTTGAGCTCACAATTAAAAAAAATCGCTAAACCCACAAACAAAATACCATGAGCTAGAGTCCATAGAACCAACAAACCAGGAAATCAAACTGCAGGTATTAGTATTTTCTGAGAGGGAATATAAAATAAGTATGGCTAATATGTTTAAAGATATAAAAGAAGACACTGAGAATATGTTGAAGGAACAAGAGACAATCAGAAATGATGAAGATGATTTGAAAAGGAAACAAACAGAACTTTTGGAAATAAAAAAAATACAGTAACTAAAATTGTAAAAACTCAATCGCTAGTTAAAAAAGATTAAACACAACAAAAGAAAAGTAATGACAAGGAAGATAGATTTGATGATTATAAAAAAAAAAGCAGTATGAAGAAACTATGAGACAGAATGTAGGAGATTTTGAGACATAGAGGATAGGATGAAAGGACCCAATATACCTATAATCAGAGTTGCACAAGGAAAACAGAAATGAGGGAGATGAAATACTTGAAGAGAGAACTGAAAATATAAACAAAGAGATGAAGAGATTATTGTCTGTTTTATTTTCTGCTATATCACCTGCCTTTGGCATGAGTACCCTACACATATGTGGTGAATTAATAAAAGACCAAAGATCTAACATATATCTAATCAGAGTTTTACAAAGAGGAAACAGAATGAGAAGAGACAGTAGCTGAGCAGTTTCAAGAACAGACAGAAGGTTACCATTCATTAGACTCAGAAATCCCAGAATATCCTGAGGATAAATTTTTTAATACTCACACTTCAATACATCATAGTGAAATTGCACCAAGAGAGAAAAGACAAATTACCTACAAAGAAATAACAACTGAAATGACAGCTGATGGTCTGAACATAGCAACAGAAACTAAAAGACAATGAAATGAGACTTTCAAAATATTAAGAGAAAATAATTGCCAACACAGAATTCCAAACCCAGTAAAATGTTAGGACCTAGAGCAAACTAAAGGCATTTTCAGATAAAAACTAAGCCACCCACAGGCTCTAACTAAAAAAAAAAAACCTCCCGGAGGGTGCCCATTTGACTCTGTTGGTAGAGCATGTGACTCTTGATCTCAGGGTTCTGAGTACAAGCCCTACACTGGGAACTGAGCCTACTTAAAAAAATTATTTTCTAATTAAAAAAAAAAAAAATTTAAAAACCTCCCAAAGATTTGGGGCACTCAGTCAGCTGAGGGCCCCAAATCTTGATCTCGGCTCAGATCTAGATCTCATGGTCATGAGTTCAAGCCCCACACTGGGCTTAGTGCTGGGCATGGAGACTACTTAAAAAACAAAAACAAAGGGCGCCTGGGTGGCTCAGTTGGTTAAGCGACTGCCTTCGGCTCAGGTCGTGATCCTGGGGTCCCTGGATTGAGTCCCGCATCGGGCTCCCTGCTCGGCAGGGAGTCTGCTTCTCCCTCTGACCCTCCCCCCTCTCATGTGCTCTCTCTCATTCTCTCTCTCTCAAATAAATAAATAAAATCTTAAAGCAATATATGTTAAGAAAAAAAAAAAAGAAGAAGAAGAAGAGGGTAGCAGGAGGGGAAGAGTGAAGCAGGGGAAATCGGAGGGCTAGACGAACCATGAGAGACGGTGGATTCTGAAAAACAAACGGGGTTCTAGAGGGGAGGGGGGTGGGAGGATGGGTTAGCCTGGTGGTGGGTATTGAGGAGGGCACGTTCTGCATGGAGCACTGGGTGTTGTGCACAAACAATGAATCATGGAACACTTCATCTAAAACTAATGATGTAATGTATGGGGATTAACATAAGAATAAAAAAAATAAAAAATAAATAAATAAAATAAAATAAAATAAAATCTTAAAAAAAACAAAAAACAACAAAAAAACAAAAACAAAAACATGCTAAGCAAAATAAGTCAATCAGAGAAAGACAATTATCATATGATCTCACTGATATGTGGAATTTAAGAAACAAGGCAGAGGATCCTAGGGAAAGAGAGGAAAAAATGAAACAAGATGAAACCAGAGAGGGAGACAAACCGTAAGAGACACTCTTGGTCTTAGGAAACAAACTGAGGGTTGATGGAGGGGAGGGGGGGAGGGGGATGAGGTGGCTGGGTGATGGACATTGGGAAGGGTATGTGTTGTAATGAACACTGAGTATTATATAAGACTGATGAATCACAGACATGTACCCCTGAAACAAATAATCCATTATATGTTAATTACTTGAATTTAAATTTTAAAAAAATTTAATAACAAAAACAAACAAAAAAACCTCCCAAAGATGTACTTCAGGAAGAAAGAAAATTATCTCAAAAGAAGATGCAATATGTAAAAAGGAAGGTTAAGCACAGAAAATGATAAACATGAGGGTAAACCTAAGTAAATATTAATTTCTAAAAACAGTGATTAATCTTAGGCAATAATAACATTCTAATAGCGGGGGTGAGATTTGTAACTAGAGTTAAAGCATCTCATGGCCCTTGCGTTGTTCAGAAAGAGAACAGAAATATTAATTTTAGACTTTGTTAAGTTAAATAGGTATATGAAAATCTCCACACCATGCCCTGAAAGAACAAAATAAAGCATAACTTCCAAACCATCAGGAGAAAGTGGAATTAGGGTGGGGAACTGGCTAGTCAGGTCCAAGTCACAGGGATTCAGAGGTAAAGAGTAAAAGGATAGAAAAAGATATATCAAGCAAAAATTAACCTAAAGAAAACTAGTGAAGCTTTATTAACTTTAGAGGAAATGGACTTTAAGATAATAGAATTACTGTAAATAAACAACACAATAGGGACACAACAGTAATGTCATGAAATTCAAGTCACAAGGGAAAAAACTCTACATCACCTAATAATATAGATACAAAGTATACAAACAAAAATTGACAAAACTACAAAGAGAAATTGCAGCTCTCTCAACTGGTAGTTTAATTGGGCAAAAATAAGCAAGGATATAAAAAACTAACATCAAAACAATAATACTGAGTTAATGGATACATGCAGAATATTAAGCTAGAGAACATATATTTTTCAGGCACACATAGAACATTTATAAAACCTGATCATATAGTATGCCAAGTCTCAATACATTTCAAAGAATATGTACCATAAGAAAGATTCTCTTTCTACCGTGCAATTAAATTTTAAAAATGTCAAAAAAATCATTTTTAAAGCCTAAATATTTTAAAAATTTTAAATATGCTTCTGAATAATTCAAGAGGCAAAGCATAATCACAACAGAACACAGAGGGGCACCTTGGTGGCTCAGTTGGTTAAGTGTCTGCCTTCAGCTCAGGTCATGATCCTGGGTCCTGGGACTGAGCCTCGCATTGGGCACCTTGCTCAGCAGGGAGTTTGCTTCTCCCTCTCCCTCTGCCCCTCCCCTCATGCTCTCACTTGCTCACTTTCTCTCTCTCTCAAATGAATAAAAAATCTTAAAAAGAAAAAGAGGTCCCAGCGTGATAATGATTGCCAATTCCCCCCAAATTACTCAAAGGTATAGAATACTGTAATTTCAGTCAAAATCCCAACAGGGTTTTTCTTAGGACTTCGACAATCTGATTTTTTTTTTTTTTTACTTTGGAGTAAAACAAGATTTCATTGTTGACAAGTTTACTTCTGAGTTGCAGAAATTCTTCTGGTTTTTCCCTGTACTCCCCCATTCAATCTTGACTGCCATAATGAGACAGATGATTTTTTTTTTAAGGCATATATACGTGGGTACCTGGATGGTTCAGTCCATTAAGCATCTGCCTTCAGCTCGGGTCATGATCCCATGGTCCCGGGATTAAGGCCCACATCGAAGCCCCCTGCTCAGTGGGGAGTCTGCTTCTCCCTTCCACCCTCCCACTCATGCTGTCTCTCACACACGCGCTCTCTGTCTGAAATAAATAAAAATCTTTAAATAAATAAATAAATAAATAATGGCATATATGTGTGTATTAGGTGTATTAGCTTTCTATTGCTACATAACAATTATTACAAATTTAGCAGCTTAAAACATCTCACAATTCTGTAGGTCAGAAGTCTGAATGGGTTTAACTTGATTCTTTGCTCAGGGTCTCACAAGGCCAAAATAAGAAGGCAATCAATCTGAACTCTTAACTGGAGGCCCGGGGAAGGAATCCACTTCCAAGCTCGTTCAGGCTATTGGCACAATTCAATGCCTTGCTGCCACAGCCTGAGGTCCCATTTCCTTGCTGACCGTCAGCTGGGAGCTACTCTCCGTCTGCAGCCAGCCGGAGGCCACTTGTGTTCCTCCAGACATGGCCCTTCCATTGTCAAACCAGCAACAACCTTAGGCCCTTATGTTTTGAATCTCTCAGGAGTCCCTTTCTGCTGCCAGCTAAAAAAGTTCTCTGCTTCTAAGGGCTCCTGTGATTGCACTGAGCAACCCCGGATAATCCAACTCTCCCTATTTTAAAGTCAACTGTGCCATAGAACCTAACAATCACTCTTGAGTGAGATATTGTTTTCACAGTTCTGGGGAATAGGGCAGGACATCTTTGGGGAGCCATTTTATAAATTCTGCCTACTGCAATATGAATGAGCAAAGCCCATAATACCTAAAACATCCCTGAAGTGGAAATATCAGGTAGGAGAATTTGCCTCACAATATATCAAGCCTTATTATAAAATTATAATAGTAAGACACAGCAGTAGTGATCAGAACGAACAATCAGAAACAGACCCATGCATATATGAAAACCTGAGATAGAGCTGATAATGCAGATTAGCGGGGAAAAATACACTATTCAATAAATGGATTGAAACTGATTACCCAGGTGAAAAAATTTTAAAATAAATCCTTATCTCACATGTTATATATAAAATTCAATTTTAAGAAGGACTTAAGTAGGAGAGACAAATCTTAAAGCTTTTAGAAGAAAATCTTAGGAAAATACCTTTGTGACTTGGAGTAGGGAAGAATTTCTTAGAGATACAAAAAGCACAAATCATAAAGGAAAATGATTAATAAATTTCACTATTTTATCCTGTTCATCAAGATACCTTAAGATGTAGGGCTCCTGGCTAGCTCAGTCGAAAAGCATGCGACTCTTGATCTCAGGGTCTCAAGTTCAAGCTGCACATTGGGTATGACCCCCTCCAACTCTGGATGCCAATCTCAAGTCTAGACTGCAACCTGCAATTCTGACCGACTGGCTATAGATCAGATGTTCCCACAACCTCCTCCTTTGGTCCTTTGCTAGAGCAGCTCTCAGAACTCAGGTAGACATTTACTTACTAGATTGGTAAAAGGATGTAACTCAGAACAGCCAGATGGAAGAGATGTATAGGGCAAGGTGTGGGGAAAGGGCACTGAGCTTCCATTCCCTCTGAATCTCCATGTGTTCACCAACCCCATCCTACTTTTGGGTTTTTATGAAGGCTTTATTACAAAAGCAAACTTAATTAAAACACTGGCCACTGGTGATTGATTCAACCTCCAGCCCTCTCTCCCCTCCCTGGAAATCAGAAGGTAGGACTGAAAGCTCCAACCCTCAAATGATGCAGTTTGGTTTTCCTGGCAACCAGTCCCCAACCTTAGGTGGGTCCAAAGGCCAGCATTACCATAACAAAAGACAACTTTATCACTTTCACTTAGAAAATCCCAAGGGTTCTTAGGGGCTGTGCCAGAAGGAGGACAAAGACCAAATATATATTTCTTACAAATCACAATATGATAGGAAGATACCATTTATTATTCTTGGTCATCCTGAAAGCCAGACTGAAGGACTTGATCACCAGTAAGATATTTTTGCTGCACAGCAGACACTCAATAAACATTTTGGGGTTAAATGATCTGATGTAAGGATCAAACAAGATAATAGTTGTGAACCATTAATATGCTGATTATACTCCTACACTACTAGAAAAGAAAATACGTTGGGCATCTGGTTGGCTCAGTCGGTTAAGCGGCTGCCTTCGGCTCAGGTCATGATCCCAGGGTCATGGGATCCAGCCCCGAATGGGGCTCCCTGCTCAGCAGACAGCCTGCTTCTCTCTCTCCCTCTGCTGCTCCCCACCTCCCCCACTCATTCACTCTCTCTCTTTCTCTGCTCTCTCTCCCTAATAAGTGAATAAAATCTTTAAAAAGAAAAATAGGGCACCTGGGTGGCTCAGTCGGTTAAGTGTCTGCCTTTGGCTCAGGTGGTGATCTCAGGGTCCTGGGATACAGCCGCGCATGGGGCTCCCTGCTTAGCAGGGAGCCTGCTTCTCCCTCTCCTCCCCACTTGTGCTTTCTCGCTCTCTCTCTCTCATATAAATAAATAAAATCTTGGGGTGCCTGGGTGGCTCAGTCGGTTAAGCATCTGCCTTCAGTCAGGTCACGATCCCGGGTTCCCGGGATTGAGCCCCGTGTTGGGCTCCCTGCTCAGCAGGAAGTCTGCTTCTCTATCCCCCTGCCCCCCGCCCCTCCACCCTGCTCGCCCCTCCACCCTCCTCGTGCTCTCTCTCTCTCGCTCACTCTTTCTCTCAGATAAATAAAATCTTTAAAAATAAATAAATGCTTTAAAAAAAAAGAAAATACGGTTCATACATATTATCTCAGGTAATCCCCACAACCCTGTTAAAATACATATTAATATTCCCACTTTGTAGAAGAGGTATCTTTGTAAAAGGTTCATGGAGATTAAGTAACTACTCTAAGATCCAGCAGCTAACAAGGGAAAAAAACTAGGATTTGAACCCAAGTCTACCGCTGCATCCAAGTGATTTTACTTCCTCACTATTTCTCAAATTCATTTATCCATCTTTTAGCTGGCTTAGTTTGACTTCTTTCTCAGAAGCCACAGAGTAGTGTCCTAAAAGCACTGATTTTGGAATAAAATACAACTGTATTTGAATCCTAGGTGTCATTTATCAGTTGTCTCATTTTCCATTTGTAAATTAGAGACAATACCTATCTTCAGTAGTCATGGTAAGTAAAAGAAAAGGCTCAGTGTCTAGCATATGATAAATACTTAAAAGGTAGCTCATACTTCTATTATTATGATTCTCTTTACCTCCAACCTGCTTCCTACAATCCTTTTTCATTACAATGAAAGTTATTTTTCTAAAACACAAGTAATTTGCCAAGCAAATTGTATAGCTAAATCTCGAGCTGCTCCCTCCCCATCTTTTTATTCCTTTTTTTTATGCTACAACAATACTGACTACTTAAAACCATGCTCTCATTCTACCATGTTTTTGTCCATGTTCCCCATTTCATTTGTCTCGCAAATTCCAACTCATCCTACAAACCTTGAACTCAAACATCATCTTCTCTGAAAAGTTTTCTCTAATGCAACCTGGTCATTCACTTCTCTATGTTACCTTTGTACTTTACAAATACTTCTAGTCATAATAATCACATTGTCCTATGACCACTTACCTACTAAAATGTGGACCCTTTCAGTACTGGATATTCATGTATTTTAACACCTAGCACATTGCCTGGAACATGCGCAGTGCTAAATAAATACTCACAGGGTGAAATCTAATCCTATCCCCTGTCCAGGACCACGTACCATCAATTCTCCCTCCCTTTCTCTCACATCATTCCCAGTCTTAGTCTCCACTGGTCTCTTCCCTTCAGTCTAGTAACACGGCTTCTCTACCCTAAACAAACAAACAAAAGCCTCTTTTGATTCCACTCCCACCTTGAGGTAATACCTCAGTTCTTTCTTCCATGAGCAATCATTTCTCAACTTGTCATCTTCCCCCTTAGAATACATTTTTGTTTTCTCATGTCATAAACTATGCTTCTATTTAGCTCTTACACATATTTTTTTTTTTTTTAAGATTTTATTTATTTGACAGAGAGAGAGACAGCTAGAGAGGGAACACAAGCAGGGGGAGTGGGAGAGGGAGAAGCAGGCTCCCGGCTGAGCAGGAAGCCCGATGCTGGGCTCCATCCCAGGACCCCGATATCATGACCTGAGCCGAAGGCAGATGCCCAACGACTGAGCCACCCAGGCGCCCCTACACATATTATTTTTACTAGAATTCAATGTTTAAGTGTATTTTCTTGACTATACCAATAAAGCCTCAAATTCTTCTCTGTCCCAGTCAGATAACTATAAATTATTACAAAAAGGAGGAGGAGGAAGAGGGAGAGGGGAAGGGGGAGGAAACTATTCAAAGGAATATTTACCCATCTTTTAAACAGTAAAGATGTGTTACCTGAGTAAGAATTAAGAGAAACTGTCCACCGTACTATTAGTCCTAATAGGACCACAATTGCCATCAAGTACCATTTCTCCATATTTTTTCTTCAATTCTAAGGAGAGAAAAAAACAGGACCAGTGCCAGAATACTTTTAACATGTAGTCAGTCACTTCTTCATCAGAGAAAGGTTATCAATTCTTTGGGATTAGGAGTTTGAGAGAATTTTAAGTGATGCTTCGTTTCCAGTTAAATACTGACTTATGTCTATGAAGAAGTAGCCTGGAGAGGAAAAAAAAAAAAGACCAAGAGTTAGCTGAGCACAGTATAACAAAGAACCCATTAAACCAACCAGGAAGATGGAGAATTGGGGGTGTTGAAAAGGAGGAAAAGTGGGTAGTTTTAAGTTCTTTATTCCCTAGTCCTCAGTTGGGAAATATACCTCAAAAGGTAGCTCTCCCTATTAAATGGGACTCAATATATCTGAAGTTGTGGTAAGGATCTTTCTTACAAGGGAACAATCCTGAATGAAGAAAAACAACAGACATATATAGATAGTAGAAAAGTCAATTCCATCTAAAGCATGTTTATCTACACGTAAAAGTAATACTACAAAAGTTAACAAAGAGATGATTTATCTTTGGTACAGAGAGAAAGAGGAATTTTACCTTTCTATTTAGTTTAAGAAAGTCTTCCACTAAAGTAATTTATGTAGTTTAATTTTTACTTCTTTTCTTCCAAAATATACTTTCACTAACTACACCATCTTTCCATCTTAGAGAATGAACCTTTACAAGAATCAATAACCCCAATTCTTTTTTTTTTTTTTTAAAGACTTTATTTATTTTTCTGACACAGAGAGAGAGCACAAGCAGGGGGAGCGGCAGGCAGAGGGAGAGGGAAAAGCAGGCTCCCCGCTGAGCAGGGAGCCCCAGGCAGGGCTCAATCCCAAGACCCTGGGATCATGACCTGACCTGAAGACAGACGTTTAACTGACTGAACCACCCAGGCACCCCAATAACCCCAATTCTTAAAAGAAAAAAGCAGTAAGATGCAATTAACCATTTACATGTTTCATTTTTTTCAGTTTTTTCCTTGAGTTGGAATGGTTTAAAAGTAAAAAAGCTTTGAGAAATTATGGGCCATTTTAACCACAGGATATACTTTTTTTTTTTTTTAAGATTTTATTTATTTGTCAGAGAGAGACACAGCAAGAGGGAACACAAGCAAGGGGAGCAGGAGGGGAAGAAGCAGGTTCCCCGCAGAGCAGGGAGCCCGATGCGGGGCTTGATCCCAGGACCCCAAGATCATGACCTGAGCCGAAGGCAGACGCCTAATGACTGAGCCACCCAGGCGCCCCCACAGGATATACTTTAAAAAATAACCAGAATAAGTCAACTGAATAAACTAGGGGAAAATTGGTACATTCCACGTACTGAGTAAAAAAAATTTTTAAGAATGTAATTAAACATATTAGTTTTATTTTTTTTAAGTTTATTTTAATTCCAGTATAGTTAACATACAGTATTGTATCAGTTTCAAGTATACAACATAGTGACAAAAATTATTCTCTTATTTAAATATAGCAAGGGTCTGGGCGCCTGGGTGGCTCAGCTGGTTAATCATCTACCTAGGGCTTGGGTCTGTGGTCCTGGGATCTAGCCCCTCGTCAGGCTCCCTGTGGAGCTTCTCCCTCTCCCTCTGCCTCTCTTTCTCTCTCTCATGAATAAATGAATAAAATATTTAAAAAACAAAACAAAAATAAATACATAAATATAGCAAGAGTCAACTCTAGAACTAATGAAGTCTAGCATCTCAATTAGGGAGAATGACTCAAAGCAGTAAATAAGGCTATGTAAACATATGATTCACATTTGGATTATATAAATGCTGTTTCCTCCCTGCTACCACATCCATTTTTTATCATTTTACTATTCACTAGAACTTCTATCACAGAGGCAAGGTAAGAGGAAAAATTAAAATTCAATCACTCTGGCACACCTGGGTGGCTCAGTCAGTTAAGCCTCTGCCTTCGGCTCAGGTCATGATCCCAGGGTCATGGGATGGAGTCCCGCATGGTCTCCTTGCTCAGGGGGGAGCCTGCTTCTCCCTCTGTCTGACACTCCCCCTGCTTGTGCACTCAATCTCTCTCTCTCTCAGACATAAATAAAATCTTAAAAAAAAAAAAAGAATAGTCTAGACACTAGACACCAAAGCATACATATTATATGGTTCCATTTATGAAAGGCTCATAAACAGACAAAACTAATCTATGGTTAGATATCAATAAAAGAGAAAAGAGAGGATGGTGATTGGGAGAGGTCTCCAGGGAGGTCTTTCTGAGAAGAAGGTGAGAACATTCTGTATTTTTGTTGGTGGTGTTGTTGTTTTGTTGTTTTGAGGGAGGAAGTGTGGGAGGGGCAGAGGAAGAGGAAGAGGGAGAGAGAGCGAGAATCTTAAGCAGACTCCAGGCCCAGTAAGGAACCCCACGTTAGGCTTGAACTCACCACCCTGAGATCATGACCTGATCAAGAGCCCCTCGCTTAACTAACTGGGCCATCCAGGTGCCCCAAATGTTGTTTCTTGATTTGAGTGGTGGTTAAAAGATGCGTTTACTTTACAATAAATCAACAAGTTACAACTTATGATTGCTGTATTTTCTTGCACGTTATATTCCAATAAAAAAGCATAAAAGGAGGGCGCCTGGGTGGCTCAGGAGTCCCGGGATCGAGTCCCGCACCGGGCTCCCTGCTCGGCGGGGAGTCTGCTTCTCCCTCTGACCCTCCTCCCTCTCGTGCTCTGTCTCTCATTCTCTCTCTCTCAAATAAATAAATAAAATCTTTATTAAAAAAAAGCATAAAAGGAAATTACATTTTTTTAAAAAGAAAATTACATTTGACAACTACAATGTAAGTTCCGTGCAAGCAAGGATCCTCTTGTCTTAGCCCCTGGCTCTGTTCCCTGCACTTAGAACAATGTTGCAAAAAGCAGGTACTCATAAAATATTTGCTGAATGGAGATCTTCCTGTGTACGAAGAGGGGAAGTACCTAATTTTACTGAGTCCTCTGTGGCCAAAGATATTATGAGACTTAACGGATCTCTTCTTGAACAGTAGCAAGGGTGCTTTATTACTTTTTCTATCTGCAAAGCACAGTAACTTTCTAACCCATCCACACGACACGAAGTCTTTACGCAGGTGGCAGGTAAGTTTTCCGTCCTACTTTGCCCTAAGATTAGTAGATTTCGATCAAAAGCAAAAATAAAACAAACAAAACCTCAGTGACATTTCGATCAAAAACAAAAATAAAACAAAACCTCAGCGGTTCACTTCCAGGGCCGAATTTGTTCTTTTTAGAACCTCTGAGAGGTCCTTCCTCCAAGGTGGACACAACACCCAGGGAGTGCGGCTCTCCCCGAGGAGCACGTCTGGCAAAAGGGACCGTCCTAACGTTTCTCCTCCCTTTCTCCAGCGGGCCAGACCCTCAAGGCCGCAGGAACAAGGGCGTCAAAGGAGCCAAGGCTGCTGCCAAGCCAAGGGGTCCCACCACCATCAGCACGCCCCGTCACCCGACCCCCAAGCGAGACAGCAGGCTGACCCCGGGAGGCCTCGCCAGCCGCCCCTCTGAGAGGAGCGGGACCTGGAGCGGGTCTGCTACCTGCGCGCGGGATCGCTGCGCGTCGCAAGTCCCCCTCCCTCCGCACCCTGGCCCCGCAGCCCAGACGTCCCAAGATTCCGGCCTCTTACCCCACCGCCCGCCGAACGTTACCAGTGGCGCCCACAGCTATCCCAAGAAGGCGCCTGCGCGCTCGCCCGCGGGGCGGAGCGCTTCTCTCCGCCTTCCGTTTCCGCGTGCGCGCGCGCCGAGCGCGGGAGCGAGCCCGTCGAACGTGAGGGGAGGGTCCGGGAAAAGGCGCGGAGAGGAGGCGGCAGGCTTAGGAGGCGGAGCAGCGGCGGCTGGAACGCGAGAGGCCTCTCACCCCGGGTTAGGCTTGGGGCAGGTGGAAAGCCCCTTGCTCTTCTTTCCCGGGATGGTGGCCAAGTCCTGAACGGATGCTTAGTCCACGGATTCCTGTCAGGGGCGGGTCCTGGCTCCCTTCACAGAGTGGAGAGCCCTTGGCTAATCCTCACCACCAGGCAGCGGGTCTTCCTCTGTGCCTGTGCCCTCGAGGAGCCAGAAAGCCAACCTGCTTCACTTTCTTCAAGCCACGTGCCTGCGAAGAAGAATGTATTAAGGCTGGTAAGTCACTTCGTGTAAGAAACATTAAACGTCCAACCATTTTTGAGCCTGTGGGTTATACAAAAGAACAGCCCTGCCCTCAAGTAGCCACTACACCTTTCCGGTCAGGCAGCTTGGATCACCTATTCCCAAACCTGCCCAAAATAACTACCTTGCCTCCTTTGTTCAGTGAATGCACACATTCCTCTCTGCTGAATCCTATCATTCTCTATAAGCCAACGCCTCTGATTTATAATCCATAAATACCGGCAAATATTTGACTATGGCTGTATACTAAGTGGGTCTGCACAACTCTCTGGATCTATTTTTCTTCATCTGTGAAATGAGTGATAGGTCTATGTAAACTTCCACATCTAAAACTTTATATTTAAAAGACTGTCGAGGGGCGCCTGGGTGGCTCAGTTGGTTATGCGTCTGCCTTCGTCTCAGGTCATGATCTCAGGGTTCTGGGGTGGAACCCCACCTGGGGCTTCCTGCTCAATAGGGAGCCTGATTCTCCCTCTACCCTCTGCTCGTGCTCTCTCTTGCTATCTCTCTTTCAAATAAATAAAATCCTTAAAAAAAAAAAGAAAACAAATAAAAGTAAAAGACTGTCAGTACTAGAAATATGGCCAAGTCCCTGCCCTCAAGAGATTTCTCATTGGAAAGACATTTTCATACATAAAAGGATAGAAAGCAATAGAAGGGAGCACATGCTAAATGTCAGATTATTGGTATATGCATTAAGTAGTGTAGGAGTTCAGAGAAGAAATGAAAACTGTAAATTAAACTATCAGGAAATGCTTTCCCTGGCGCAGTCAGCTGAGCTTTGAAGGAAAGCCTGGAGGATGGGAGTAGGACTCCAGGCAAAGGAAAATGGTTCAAGTCAAAATTGTGGCAGCTGAAAAATGCAGAACATTTCCTCCAGTTCAGATGATGGGTGATGAAGCTGGAAAGGAATAATTGTGGAGAGCCTTGAATATGGTGGCTCCGCAAGATATTCTTGAATATCTTTGGAATTTATTCAATGATCAGTAAGGAGCCAATAAATGACTTTTAGCAGGGATTCGAGTGTACAGTACAGTCTTAGAGAAAATTTAAAGTGGTAATAATGGATAAGATCAATCAGAAGAAGAGGTAGAAATCATTATAGTAGTCCATGCATGATTAGACAAAGGCCTGGTCTGAGATGGTAATAGTGGAACTGGAAAAGAAGAAATCAATGCAACAGGAAGAATGGGCAGGTCCTGGTAACAGTATATACATAGAAGAAGTGAAACAAAGGAGAGGGTAGAATCAAGGAAGGCTACCAAGGTTTCAAGTCTGAATTACTAGAAGATCTGAAAGATGTAGGGAAGCTTAGGGAGAAGCTGGCTTGGAGGGAAAGGCAATGCATTGTATTGAGTTTGAGGTGACAGCAGGACAACAAGTTAATAATCTTCAGGTACCAGTTATGAATCAGAGCCTAGAAAAAAATTGGACTTGAAGATAGAGATATGAAAGTCTTTCATTTGGCTGAAGAATGAGGGAGACAGTACAGTGGGAGAATAGACAACCATACTTCAGTAAACCCATATTTAAGGTCAGAAGGAAAAATACAAGCTAATGAAGGATATTACATGGTTACAAGCATAGGGGGAAATCCAGGACATTGCAAGATATAAAGCATCTTGTGGATAAGAACCATGTTTGGCAGACTAAAAATCATGTTTTATTGAATCTTATTGACTCTATCAATTGTAGGAAGCACCATTATTTTATGTACCACTAAGTAAGAAGGTTCCCATTTAAACTAGTTATGACAGTAAAACATACAATTTCAGAAATATTAATATGTGAGAAATATACATCTTCAAATGATGAAATTGGTATAAGCCTCTCTCCTTTCTGCCTAGCTTCTGGCAGAGTATGAAGAACACAGTTGGTACTTAAAATGTTCATTGAGGGGCGCCTGGGTGGCTCAGTCATTAAGCGTCTACCTTTGGCTCAGGTCATGATCCCAGGTCCTGGGATCGAGCCCCACATGGGGCTCCCTGCTTGGCAGGAAGCCTGCTTCTCCCTCTCCCACTTCCCCTGCTTGTGTTCCCTCCCTCGCTGTGTCTCTCTCTGTCAAATAAATAAATAAAATCTTTTAAAAAATAAATAAATAAATGTTCGTTGAATAAATAGCAGAAGAGACTTCATAGCCTCTGATTCATAGCTGAACTGCCTACCAGTACATCTACATCCTACTCCTGCTCTTTCCTTCTAGTAGATACTATCATCTCTGAAAGCCCAGTACCTGTACATAACAGAGTAAATGCATTTTGAATGAGGTCATTAGGGTAAGCCCTAATCCAATTTGACTGGTCTCCTCATAAGAAAAGGAAATTTGGTCACAGACATACCCATACACAGAGAGACCATGTGAAGACACAGGGAGAAGATGACCATCTACAGCCAAGGAAAGAGGTCTCAGAAGAAATCAACCTTGTTGACACCTTGATCTTGGACTTTTGGCCTCCAGAAGTGTGAGAAAATAAATTTTTGTTGTTTAAGTCATCCAATCTGTGGTATTTTGTATGGCAGCCCTAATAAACTAATATATACCTTGTGAAAGGTACTGTCAATACTCAAAGCACTAGGCAAACTTCCTCACACAAATCATACTTTAATGGTAGTTTCTAGCTCCTTCCCTAGATTACTTCCCCACTAAGAAAACAAGCCCTTTTCTATCTCAAGTCTAGGGCTTCCCTGAGTCTAGGTGAAAATCACTCGTCTGGTCATAGCTGTTCTTTGAAATAGAATCATTTTACCAGTCTGTACATCTTCTTAATTTGATCCTTGTATGTCATTTTTCTTTATTCTGCAATCTCCAAGTTTCATTATACCCTTGCCTTCTCCAAGGAATAAGTCCACCTAAGTAGCATAGAGTTAGAGTTAACCCCCACATTTCCAAATTTGATTAGAGCCATTAGCAAACTAGTAGCCTCTTTTATATACTAAAAATCTTTCATATCCAATTCACTTGATCCAGACAATAACTCAGAGAATGTTAGAACAGGTATTATTATCCCTTTCTGACATACAAGAAAACTTGAGAGCAACATTTCCCAAAGTATGCTCCATAGAACTCTCATTCAGTGAAATGCGCATTGTTAAAAAAAAAAAAAAAAAAAGTCTCTTAACGCAGAGATAAATAAGTTTGAAAACAATGGGTTATACTAATGTAAAAAGGATTCCTCACTCCAGGTCTTTTCAGAGCCTTTTATGTGTTATATACATCATGATTCTCCAAGAGAATATGGAATTTTCAGACTTATTTGACCATGGTATCCTATCCTCACACTCCACCCTACCTCCCACTTCCCATCTTACAGAGTGGCCCATGAAACACATATGGGAAATGCTGATTTGAGACATTGTGTAATTTCTATAAGAGATATAGCAAATAAATGTCAGAACTATGATTAAACGTGGATCTTACTCTGATTCATTTTGGGGTCTATATAAAAGAAGTTCAAAAGCGTAGAGATTGCATACCAAAAAATGCCAAAACATTGACATGAAGACTATCCTTAGTAAGATTATGAACTTTCAAAGTTAATTATAAAACAAAACTAAATGGAAAAAAGAAATCCCTAAAAATCAGAAATAAAATGAAACAAACTGTAATGTGTGTCCAGGTGTGGCTTAACTACACAGAAAATAACTCTTCCAAGTGACTTTAAAACATGATAATTTGACAGTAAATCCCTACTGGTGTATACCCTAAGGAAAAAGATCTGTTTAAAAAAATAAAATAATTGTTATTAGTAATTGTGTTGTTGGTATTAGGATTAGTGTTGTCATTTTAAAACTACTGTATGTGTAAAGTGGGGTAAAGAACATGAAGATTTATGTGATATTCAAATTTTATCATGCTGGTGTTTTGACATCAGGAATCTTGGTGTGAAAAATGAATTAAAGATGTAAGATGGAAGTTAACTATCAGTATAAACTCATGATTTATTTTATTGAATTATGGAAGGGAAGGAAAGAGAGGGAGAAAGAAAGGGAGGGAGGAAACAAAGAAAACCTATTGCCTAGCTTTTTTTACTGAAAGGACTAAAAACAAAGACCAATGCAATAATAATGAGCATCCTTAGCACACAGATTGTGTCTTGAAATTCAATCCTACTAAAAGGAACGAGGGATCCTCAGAGAAATAGCTAACTACAAGTCTGTTAAAGAAATATACAAAAATCTGGAACATTTTGTTATACTATCAAGGAAACTATCAAAAACTACAGCCAATGTCAAAAAGTCTCTGAGCCAACTTAAAGAGACTCCCACTGGTCATAGGTGGGACACACTGAGCATCAGTAAGCATAATAACCAATGGACTGAAACACATCAAATTTGAATTGTCTGTGAAATTGTCACATTTTCCATGAGCTCATAATAATATTTAAAAAAATCATCAATGGACGAAGCTAGTAAACCACTTATTATTTTGAAAATTGGCAAATAAAGAATCAGGTATTCTGCTTTTGTTATACAAATTATTCCACTGGGTAGCCAAATAGTTTTTACACACACACACACACACACACACACGGAGTCATCCTTGTTTCAAACCACCAAACAGCCTTATAGATGAGACTAATTGCTTTTGACACTTGAGAAACTTACCTCATATTTGGATGGGACCAAAGTAGACTCAACTTAACTGCATCGTTATCTACTGTGAATAGAGTGATTTAAATTTCTTTATTGCTTAAATGAAGTTAATCAAGTTAATTTTACTTATGGATATACTCATTTACTCAACAAATATTTATTGAATAAACAGCTTTCTTTTAAGGAGTTTATAGACCAGTATTATATACAGCCCAAGGGATAATAAATCATTGTTATTTTTACTGTCAATTTCAGATGGCACATGGAATTATTCTCATACAAATACAGATTTTTCAACTGTATATACATAATCATACATATAAAATAATTTTGTTGATATGGACCTAAGAGAAATAATACATGTTTCTGCCATATAGCTCAAACACTGTTATTGTAACAATCTAGGAACAATTCTAAGAAGTTCATATTTCTATATCTTTATTTATATCGAGATGTAAATAAAACAAGAAATATAAATCTATAAAGGTCTGCAGATATAATTTGGTATGGAAGTCTAAGTTCTTTAAAATCGTAAGATTTTAAAACTCTGTTATTAAAATGGAGTATGGTGCTTATATCTTTACAGATAAAAAGAGTTCTTTAATGTGGCAATGTAATGTATTCATTGGTTCATGGTCCCCAAACCTCCAAGGAAGTGTTGCAAATCTATATCTCTCTCAGCCCAGGATTTTGAATTTAAATTTAAATATGTGACATAACTCAACATATTTTGGAGAATTATAAACATCTATAATTTCCAATAATAAGTAACACTGTTGGGTCAGTGTTTAGATTTGTAAAGCCACTGTGATAACACAAATGCTACTTTATTACTTTATCTCCAGTGTCTTTCACAACTGAGTGGATTGTCACACTCTATTATGTGGCACACAGATCCACTGGCTAGAGCTATCATGCTACTTATCTAAAACGGTCTTTGAAAATGAAAATTTGGGCTAAATATAAAGAAGCAACCTGCCAGTAAGAACTATTGAAACCAAAAAGTCTCCCCGAGGGAAATGGTAAGAACTCCTTTTTAAAATCATATAAATCAAGATGGTAGGAGGTTCCAACTTGTAAATTTTACAGTAAATACATCAAGATCTAAAGTCAGATTTTTACATAAATTTTTATTTATAGTAAAGGATGAAAGTCCATACCAGAGAAACAGGGTAAGTAACAAAATAAAGCCTTTGCTTCCTACTCGATTTTTTGCTTTGGCTCACCAATTTTTTAAAAAGATTGCCAAACTAAAAAAGAGAGCTGAGGAGAGGGGTAAGACACAAAATATGTAAAATGTGATTTTTTTTTTTATCACCGTTTTGTTTTACAGTGGGTTTGGGGTTTGGTTTTAATGAGAAGGGAGATGGCAGATACTGTCAATAGCAGCACTCTGCCCCTGGGAACATGGATTAAAAAATCTAAATGAGATACCACATGTGCCCAATAATAGTAGCTACTACATATCACCTGAATGATTCTCGTAAAATAAAGGAAGAACCTAGGTGCTTTGATGGTGTGAAGGAAAATAATCCTTCCTGGATATGGTAACTAGATACCAGCTTTGGAAGACAGGTTTGGAAAAAACTCTATAAAAGGTTATTTTCTTTAATTGATGGAGTTAGTTTTCTGGAATAAGACTACTGTTGAATCCACAGTAGTCAGTTAAGCAGGAGAAATAACCTCTAGGTGCCCTTTCTCCTCCAGGATTACTTTCAGGATCTGGAGAAGAGAGCTAGGAGGAGGAAAACATCTTCCTTAAATTATGGCACCCAAATTTGCAACCCAAGAATGCATGATAAGAAAAAATAAAAAACAACAAAAAAAGTTTTTTCTAAAACCCTTACCCAAAACTGTATTGGAGTATCATTGTGTTTACATTTCAAATACTGGAGCTCTTATTCTTTATAATTGTTCTTGGGAAAGATTGAAACTATTGCATTACCCTAGGTATACATTTGGGCTGATAGGGAGGGTGGGGCCAGAGAGTATTAAATCCTATTCAAATAAATGAGAGGGGCTAGAGAAGAAAAGTGTGAACAGTCATTCTCCAAAATAGACCCCAGTGAAATGCAATTACAATTTATTACATACCCTGCATTTTCCTCTCCAAAGAATTCTGCAGAACATCGTAGTTGAAAAGAAATGCACCAAAGCTGGTATCTAGTTACATTAAGCCCTAATTTGACTCCTTGGTTTGTTATCTCCTGGAAGCTTTCTGTCTGTGTTTAATTCTCTTTCCAAAGGAATTTTCCCTAAAGGCATTAAGGAGGTAGAAAACCTTTTTCTAGAGGTTCCTTTTCTAATTTTTGCCTCCTTTTTAAAGTACTCAGTTCCTTTAAGCCATTTCACAGTGTGAGATTTAATTGCATTCTGAGTTGCTTCTTTTCTGGTCCTTCCTTGGTGTTACTGATTTGATTGAAACCCCCAAGTAGAGATTGTATTGGATCCTGAGATCTAAGACATCCAGATCAAATTTTGGAAAACCTTGTGTCTTAATGTTCTCTACTTTCTCAGCACGCTTATCTTACAATGAATTAATAAAGTTTTGGTAGTTGTTTAAATAGATTAAATGTCACACTTTAAATAGAAAGAGAAGGCTCTACCTAACTGACCTATTTTTCATCTGTGATTTAGAAAAAGGCAAGATTAGCATGGATATTGCATTTTCAAGGACCTCGCCACTATTAAATAGACTGTTAAGTGCATTTTATGGCTGAAGAGTCTGTTCCCAGTTCAGTCTACAAGACGTGCTAAGTTCATCTCTACCTGCTACATTGAACATTCACTGACTAAAATACTTTCTGTGGATGTAATACCTATGCTCTGTATCTTTTAAGTACATAACTCTAAATATTTTAGGACTAGTAAAATGTAACTCAATAAAAGTCCCACGAATAGGTGTTGTCCCTCAAGAAAAATACAATGTTCATATTTTCCAGTGATATATATCCTGTGCTCCATTAGCACCTGCTTATCATAAGGTGACCAGACTTTGAAAAATAACAGGCACTCATAAAATGGGATTGATAATCTTGTTTAAACCAAAAAAGCAACAATAGCTGGTTAAAACTCCATCCTCACATCAAGTTGTCTTGTTCACAGGATTTCAAGGCTCTGAAAGGAGTGGCTTATGGGCTTATATTCTAATGAACAGGATAGATATTTTACCATTCATTCTCACTGCATTATGGGCCAACTTCAGCATTTTGTTGTTGTTTAGGGAACTTCTGCCTCAGTTTACCTTTTTATTTAGGTGTTTTGAATATAAAAGAAAATATCAATGAATGAACATGAAATAAAATCTTTAATTTAAAAATTAAAGATATAGGGGCCCCTGGGTGGCTCAGTCGGTTAAGAGACTGCCTTTGGCTCAGGTCATGATCCTGGAGTCCCGGAATCGAGTCCCATATTGGGCTCCCTGCTCGGCAGGGGGTCTGCTCCTCCCTCTGACCCTCACCACTCTCATGCTCTCTCTCTCTCTCTCTCTCTCTCTCTCTCATTCTCTCTCTCTCTCAAAGAAATAAAATAAAATCTTTAAAAATTAAAGATATAAAAATTAAGAAATTATCATCCTATATCTCCCTTGCTTTCATCAGAGTTTATAATCTGTTGTACTGTGTTAGCAAACCCAAAAAGAAATAAGTCTGTTAAAGGAGAATTGTGTTAGAAGAGCTACTTAGCTGCTTCTGCTTACTTGGCAGAACAGAACTTTGATTTTAATTGCTTGGTAGACAAATCCAAATATCCATGCATAATAGTAATTAAAGGTATTCTTCAATTCAGAACTTTATGTACCAAAAAGACCCCCTTACGGGGGAAAAAGACTATCTGTCCTGAGGATTCTCAATAGCCTAGACATATATCCTAAGCATTTAAACCTTTTATTTTTTTATAGATTTTATTTATTTATTTGACAGAGAGAGACAGCGAAAGAGGGAACACAAGCAGGGGGAGTGGAGAGGGAGAAGCAGGCCTCCCACCCAGTGGGAGCCCGACTCAGGGCTCCATCCCAGGACTCTGGGGTCATGACCTGAGCTGAAGGCAGATGCTTAACGACTGAGCCACCCAGATGCCCTACATTTAAACCTTTTGAATTCCCCAACTTTAACTTTCTGTGAGGAAATCCTGTTAATTACTCTAAATAAAGAAGTCTCTTTTAGGGCACCTGGGTGGCTCAGTCGGTTAAGCATCTGCCTTCTGCTCACATCATGATCCCAGGGTCCTGGGATCGAGTCCTGCATTGGGCTCCCTGCTCAGTAGGGAGTCTGCTTCTCCCACTCATTCTCTCAATCTCTCTCTCTCAAATAAATAAATAAAATCTTAAAAAAAAAAGTCTCTTTTATTTCTTCTTACTTTCCGCCACAAATAATGATACAGCTTTACCTTGATCTGCCCAGTTGGCATGATTATTATCATTCTTCAAGGGTTCTTCGGGGGGGCGGGGCACACAGGTAGAGGGAAAGAGAGAATCTTAAGCAGGCCCCATGCTCAGCAGCACAGAGTCCAACGTGGGGCTTGATCGTGACCTGAGCTGAAATCAAGAGTCCGCTGTTTGACCGACTAAGCCACCCTGAGCTGAAATCAAGAGTCCGTTTGACCGACTAAGCCACCCAAGTGCCCATAGATGTTAAGCTTCTTAGGAGAGTGACTGACTCTTGTATTGTGACTCATGGGGTCACAATAAACATTTGCTGGATTAATTTAAATATTAATTAGCCAACCAATTAATAGTCAAGATTATATTAATTAAGGACTAAGGAGAGCTGTTAAAGCACTCCTAAATTCCCAGTGGGATCAACAAGATAATTTGAATATACTTAACAGTACATTTGGTTTTTAAAATATCCCAAAAAGAAACATCATCTAGAGCCATTTGAACACTTTATAAAGCAATTTTAACCAAGTAATTTATGACTTGGTAAATTAGTTATTCCACAGATACACTAAGGCCAGGTTTCTGAAAGAAAGAAAGAAAGAAAGAAAGAAAGAAAGAAAGAAAGAAAAAGAAAAGAAAAGGAAAGAAAGAAAGAAAGAAAAAAAAGAAAGAAAGTAATAAAGAAAGAAAGAAGCACTGAGACTAGACAACCAAGATAATTCAAATTCCCATTTTACTTTTCTCAATTGCTTGGATTCTTTCTTTAGCCTTTTCCTTCATTTGGTTGAGATGTAACCTTTAACATTCTTAACTACAAGAGCAATAGGGCTACAAAGTTGTCACGTTCTCCTAAAGATCACTAATAAACTTGGCTGGCAAAAGGAAATCTTACTGTAGAATTAAGAGCATAAGACTGGAAGTCAGAAGACCTTCTTCTATCCTGATGCTACCACTGAGTTACCTTACCCAAAACACTTTACCTTTCTGACCTCAGTGTCCTTCCTATAAAATTAGAGGGTTTTAGGGGCACCTGGGTGGCTCAGTTGTTAAGCGTCTGCCTTCGGCTCAGGTCATGATCCCAGGGTCCTGGGATCGAGCCCCGCATCGGGCTTCCTGCTCCACGGGAAGCCTGCTTCTCCCTCTCCCACTCCCCCTGCTTGTGTTCCCTCTCTGGCTGTGTGTCTCTCTGTCAAATAAATAAATAAAATCTTTTAAAAATAAATAAATAAAATAAGGGGCGCCTGGGTGGCTCAGTCGTTAAGCATCTGCCTTCGGCTCAGGTCATGATCTCCAGGTCCTGGGATCGAGCCCCGCATCGGTCTCCCTGCTCAGCGGGGAGTCTGCTTCTCCCTCTCCCTCTGCCTCTCCCCACTGCTCCTACTCTCTCTCTCTCTGTATCTCTCTGTCTCAAATAAATAAATTTAAAAAAAAATTCTATAAAATAAAATTAGAGGGTTTTATATAAGATAATCTCCCAAGGTTTCACCCAATTCTTTTAAAGGCTTTTTAAAAAAAAAAATTTTAAGTACTCTCTACCCCTAATGTGGGCCTTGAACTTACTACCCCAAGATCAAGAGTCACATGCTCTTCCGACTAAGCCAGCACCCCTCACCCAATTCTTAAAATCCTATGAATTTATTACAAATAGCATTATTTTATTTAAGTAACCTTTTATTTGAAAAAGTAATGTGTGAATGTGGTAAGTTAAAAATGGCCACAAATTCTTTGCAGCTCCTCCCAGTAAGCAGTGGAGTCTATTTCTTCAGTCCATGAATCCAGGCTAGCCTTGTGACTTTCTTTGACTAGCGAAAGGCAACAGAAGTGTTATGTGAGTTCCTCTGGGAGTCTGAGCTTCAGGAAGCCCTATGGCTTCAGCTCCTGCTCTTTGAACATAGGCATTGTATTAAGAAGCTGAGGCTAACCTGCTGGAGACAGATGTCTCTGATGACAGCCAGCATTAGTAGCCAGACACCAGTGAGTTTATCTTAAATCATCCAGCTCTTGTTCAGTCACCAGAGGACAGCAACCACATGACAAAAAGACCAGGAGAATTCCCAGCTGAGCCCAGCTCTAATTGCTGACCTTGAGAATTGTAACCAAATAAAATAGCTGTTTAGTCACTAAGTTTTGAGGTGATTTGTTATATAGCAACAGATAACTGGCATAATATATATGGTAAAAAAAATTTTTTCAGAACAAGCAAAAAGTATGTCTTCCTTCCAAAGACTTCAGTCCCCATCCACAGAGACAACAGGCATCACAATGGGAGCGTATTATACCCACTACTCTGTGTCTTGCTTGATTCTCTTAATATAATATGTAATTTACTCTACATCAGCCATATACATCGCCTCAGAGCATTCCATTATATGGATATACCATAATTTTTTTAAGCAGACACCTTCAAATGGATATTTAGATGATTTCTGCTTTTTTTGTTATTTACAAAGATTGATGCAATGATCATCTTTGCACATATATATCTACGCATACATAGTGTATCTATAGGAGGGAGGAATGAGGATCAAGGATGGTGCTCCCCCACTCAGATATGTGGAGACTCCACTCCAACAAACTTGTATTCAACAGCCAGAACTAGCAGGGGAATCCTGTGGTCCAGCCGATGCCAAGGAGTGTGATCCCTATTGAAGGCAACTTAGTTTCTGTTTAGCTTTTGTCTCCCTGCCAGAGTCACTCTTTTTCTCAGTGCTGTGTGTTCCTCTTGGTACACTAAAGCAGGCTTATAAACTTTTACCAAAAGCTATAATTGTCATATCCCTTGCCCAGATATCTATCCTATGCCAAGGAATCTACCCAAGCTTTTTTGACTATGATCACCAATCTCACCATGGCCTCTTACTGAGAGAAGCCTGCCCCCTGATAAGAGAGCTATCAAACAGATAAATGCTGATAAAAAATAATGCCTAGCTTTCTCTGCATTACATCCCTAAAAGGATACTTGATTTCACTTTTTCCCTTCCCCACTCCAGTTCTCACCTTCTTTTGTGCTCTCAAGAGCCCTTCTTATGGCTGTAATTTTTCAGCTTTCACTTCCTATAGTTTTGGAGCAGGCTTCACCTTCTCCATAAATGCCTGACAGGAGGAATTGGCTTATAGAGAATACAAACCTCCTATGGCTCTGGTTCAAGGCATATACCAGCATTCCCCACCAAAGACTCTTAAATGCTTTCCACTCTCACTTCCCAAAAATACCTGAATCCTCAATTATGAGAAGCCCAGTTTCTGGGCACCTTATCATTCTTCCTCAGGCTGCTGAAGATGAATGATACCCAGCACATAGGACCGAGACTTTCTCAGGGCCCTTTCTCCCAGATGAAAGGAACCTTCAGTCCATACTCCCAGGTCCTACACCTCAGCATAACCTCTTATGCTTTCATTAATAATGAATTGAACCCATCTACAAAACAAATGAGACTGATGGGGCACCTGGGTGGCTCAGTCGTTAAGCGTCTGCCTTCGGCTCAGGTCATCATCCTGCTTCTCCCTCTCCCACTCCCCCTGCTTGTGTTCCCTCTCTCACTGTCTCTCTCTCTCTCTGCCAAATAAATAAATAAATAAATTTTTAAAAAATGAGACTGGAAAGTGAGTTACCTTCCTACTCTCCCTTATAGCTAGAAGTGGCCACTTTGCCCAAGTTCTAGTCAATGATGTATACAGAGAAGTCAGCTGGTAGGGTGCTTGTGAAAGTTTTTTCTTTCCTGACAAAAGGAATAGATGCAGCATCCTCTGCTCTTTTATCCCCTACCTTTTCTCCCTGCATTAAATATGAAAGTAATACCCGGAGCTCTGACAGCCATCTTGCAACCATGGGTGATGTATTAATTTTCTATTGCCAAATTACTACAAACTTAATGGCTTAAAAAACATATTCATTGTATTACAGTTCTGGAGGTCAGAACTTCTCCAGCTTTTAAAGCCTGCCTTCATCCTTGAATCATGACTCCTTCCTCCATCTTTAAAACCAGCAGCACATCTTCAAATCTGTTTCTCTGACCTCTGCTTGCATCAACACATTTCTTTCTAACTCTCCTGCCTCCCTCTTATAGGGACCCCATGATTACATTAGTTCCACCTGAATAAACCAGGATAATCTCCCCATCTCAATATTCTAAGCTAAATCTACAAAGTCCCTTTATAAGAGAAGTTAATATATTCATAGGTTCTAAGTATTCAGATATGAATATCTTGGGGGGGGGCTTTATTCTTTCTACCAAAACTAATATGCATAATGACCAAAAGCTGAGGATGGTGAAACAGAAAGATGGGAAGAGCCCAGATGCTTGATGACATTATAGAATCACAGTATCAGGGGCTCCTGGGTGGCTCAGTCGTTAAGTGTCTGCCTTCGGCTCAGGTCATGATCCCAGAGTCCTGGGATCGAGCCCCGTATCAGGCTCCCTGCTCAGCAGGAAGCCTGATTCTCCCTGTCCCACTCCTCCTGCTTGTATTCCCTCTCTCGCTGTTTCTCTCTCTATGTCAAATAAATAAATAAAATCTTAAAAAAAAAAAAATCACAGTACCAGCCCTGACTGGCTACCTCCAGATAATTAAACGTCTGTGTTGCTTAAGTCACCATTAGTCATGTTTTCATTTCCTTGCAGCTGAACACATTCTAACGGGTACATTGCTTTCATTGTGAAAGATTTAACATGTTGGATTAAATGAGATTGTGTTTGGGAGAGTGTTTTGTATGCTTTGGTTATACTGAATTCCCTGAAAACACCATACTGTTTTGCCTTTGAGCAGTTCTTCCTTCTTATACTCTTTCCTTTCTACCCTCTCTCATGTATACCAACACTTACACCATCCCCATTCACGTGGCTAACTCACACTCATCATTTTGATTTCTCCTTCGATGTCCCTGCCTGCCCAGAAGTCTTCCTCTGACCTATGTCTGCTCACTAAAGTTCTGGCGAAGTATCCTGCCTTGGTGTTTCCATGGCAGCCTGACTCTCTCCGATCATATTGTTCCTTTCCTGCCACAAAAATCTTGGTCATCCCGGGCACCTGGGTGGCTCAGTCAGTTAAGCGTCTGCCTGCAGCTCAGGTCATGATCCCAGGATCCTGGGATCAAGCCCCGTGTCAGGCTCCCCACTCAGCGGAGAGCCTGCTTCTCCCTCTCCTCCCTGCTCATGCTCTCTCTCTTGCTATCTCTGTCTCTCTCTCTTGCTATCTCTGTCTCTCTCTCTTGCTATCTCTCTCTCTCTTGCTATCTCTGTCTCTCTCTCTCTCTCTCAAATAAATAAATAGTTAAAAAAAAAAAAAAGACTTGACCCAAATCGCTCAGTTGATGAGGGGCAGGGTTGCGCCAATGGAGCAGGTCTTCCTTCTACTTCATCATTCTGCTCAGTCGTTAGGCAGCTTTGTGTAGGGCAGGATGGGTAAGAAAACTTGGGTGATGGTGCCCATTCTTTGGCAAATAATTGCAACTCTAAGGGTTTCCCTCAGTCTTCAGTACTCATTAATTAACAGTCTGTCTTACCCTGCTTGGGTTGCTATAACAAAATACCACAGGCTGGGTAGCTTAAACAACATAAATTTGTTTTTTCACAGCCCCGGTGGCTAGAAGTCCCAGATCAGGGTCCGGCAGGGTAAATTCCTGGTGAGAACTTTCTTCTGGGTTTGTAGATGGCTACCTTCTGTGTCCTCAAATGACCTTTCCTCGTGTGTGTGTGTGTGTGTGTGTGTGTGTGTGTGTGTGTGGCGGGGGCTGGGGGGGGGGGGACACAAAGTGAATCTCTTGTTGTCTCTTCCTCTTCGTACAAGGTCATCAGTTCTATTTGACTAGTTCCCCACCCATATCACCTCATTTAACTTTATCTCCTAAAGACCCTATCTCCAAATACAGTCACGTTGGGGGTGGACTTCAACATATGAATTTTTGGGGGGACACAATTCAGTCCACAGAACAGTCCTATTAAAAGGGGAAGAAACAATGTTTCATCTCAGAAAACATTCTAACCTACCTCCCCAACTCTTTGTGAAGCCTTAATTATGAAAATAATGAGCTATGGGGGTGCCTGGGTGGCTCAGTCGGTTAAACATCTGCCTTCAGCTCTGGTCATGGTCCCGGTGTCCTGGGATTGAGTCCCGCATCAGGCTTCTTGCTCAGCGGGGAGCCTGCTTCTCCCTCTCCCTCTGCCCCCCACTTGTGCTCTCTCTCTCTCTCTCACTCTCTATCTCAAATAAATAAATAAAATCTTAAAAAAAAAACAAAAGAGTGAACTATGGATAAACTCTTGAGTTTTCATTAGTAGGGCAAAAGAACTTACAAACTGCCTAATAATTCTTGAGTGCCTATTTGTGCCAGGCACTATTATAAGCACCTTACATGTATTAATTAATTTCATCCTCACACCACCTTATTAGGTAGGTACTATTTTAATTCCCATTTTGTAGATGAAGAACTGGAACCTGTCCAATATCACACAGCTAGTAAGGGGCAAGGCTAGGATTCAAACCCAGAGTCTGGCTCCCAAGACTGTGCTCTGAACCACAGCTCCATATTACTTATATTTATTATAGTTATTTCCGATTTCCTGTGGCAAATAAACAGGGTTAGATAAAACAATTGGAAAATAATATATATTTTATACAGCTTATTCATATAAACTGTTTAGAATAATTTTAAATTGAAATGCAAAAATAGAAGCAATTGGAGGTGTCTGACTGGCTCATTTGGAAGACCATGCAACTCCTTTTTTTTTTTTTTTTAAGATTTTTATTTATTTATTTGAGAGAGAGAGCACAAGAGGGGGTAGGGTTAGAGGGAGAAGCAGACTCTCTGCTGAGCAGGGAACCCAATGCGGGACTCGATCCCGGGACTCCGGGATCATGACCTGAGCCAAAGGCAGTCGCCGAACCACTTGAGCCACCCAGGTGCCCTGACCATGAAACTTTTGATCTTGGGGTCATGAGTTCAAGCCCCATGTTGGGTATAGAGATTACTTAAATGAATGAATAAATAAAAACTTTTAAAAAATGGAAGCAAATGAACTTGAGCCAACTCAAGTCAGTAATGCATGAAAAAAGCATCCCTCCTAAAACTTTGGGGAGTTCCAGCTATCTACTTATGTCATATATAATGAGAACACTGAAATATTGCCAACCTTTGCCTCTATTAGTAGTATACTGAATTAAAGTCCTTAATATATCCTAACAACACAATTTATTTTGTAAATACCAAATTATAATTGGAAGCAGAATAACCTCCCCAACAAACTAGGATTACCAACTGTCCCAGTTTGCCTGGAACTATCCCTCTCTTCCAGTCCAGAAAATGTGTATCTCCTCTGGAACCAGAAACAACTGTACTCATCCAAAGATGTTTTTTGTTTCTTTGTTTTGCTATGCCTTTGGTTTTTTGTGCTCAAAATCCAAAATTTTAACTTATTTTGTTTCTTATAGTTTCCCTTTCCTGAGGCAGTAGTTGATGGTCTAGTTTGGACTGGAGGGAGGGACGGGATTAAAAAAAAAACAAAAGACCAAAATATATATTTCTTATTATAAATCATAATATCACACTAAAGGATGTTATGCTAAGTGAAATAAGCCAGACATAGAGAGACAAATACTATATGATCCTGTTTATATGTGGAACCGAAAAAACTCAAACTAGTAATAGCAGCAGAGAGTAAGATGGTTGCCAAGACTGGAGGAGGGTGGGAGGAAATGGAGAAATATTGGTAAAGGATACAAACTTTGAGTTATAAGATGAATACATGCTGGGGATCTAACTTGCAGCATGGTGATTATAGTTAATACTGCATTGTATACTTTAAACTTGCTAAGAGAGTAAATCTTAAGTGCTCTCACCACACACACACACACACACACACACATACACACACACAAAGACTGCATCGCAAGAGTCCAAAAAATATTTGTAGGAAGCACAATTCTCCTCTGCTGTCCAATCCCCAAATCCATCCAGAGGGATATTTACCCCAACTCTAGGAATTACCCTCATCAGCTTCTCTCTGGTTGTTTCTTCTCTCTTCTCCCCATGACTAGGAAATTTTACATAATTTGGCCAGGTCAGACTCTTTATCTGTTGTTCCAAAATGAACTGTTAATGACATAAACTTTTTCCTTGGGTACATAGGTTTTGACAGGAAAGGAGCCCAGTTTCTTTCAAAAAGCTTCCTTCCCATGGCATTATTTTTGCCATGAACTTCAAAATGTTTGTTTTAAAACTCAAGAACTGGGATGCCTGGGTGGCTCAGTCATTAAGCGTCTGCCTTTGGCTCCAGGTCATGATCCTGGGATCCTCGTATCGAGTCCCACATCTCCCTGCTCAACGGGGAGCCTGCTTCTTCCTCTGCTTGCCTCTCTCCCTGCTTGTGTGTTCTCTCTCTCTCTGACAGATAATTAAATAAAATCTTAAAAAGAATAAAAATAAAATCAAGAACTAAGCAGAGGAGTGCCTGGCTGGCTCAGTTGGTAGAGCATCTGACTTTTGATCTTGGGGTTGTGAGTTTGAACCTCATGTTCGGTATAGAGATTACTTAAAAACAAAATCTTTAGGGGTGGCTGGGTGAGTTAAGTGTCTGACTCTTGATCTCAGCTCAGCTATCAATCTCAGGGTCATGAGTTCAAGCCCCACCTTGGGCTCTGTGCTGGGCATGGATCCTACTTAAAAAAATCAAAAATAAAGTAAAATCTTAAAAAAAAAAACTAAGCAGAGATTTTTCTCTATGAATTTCTGCTATAACAAATAATAATAGCAAATATACACTACATTTTATAATAATGGTACTACCTCATGGGGTTGTGGTGAGAATTAAATCCTCTGTTAATGTGTATAAATTTCCTAACACAAGTTACTACTCTACAAGTGTCTGCAGGTCACCCACTATTGTAAGCACTTCACATGCATTTTCACAACTTCATAAGGTAGGTACTACTATTACCTCTTTTATAGATGAGGACACTAAGTAACAGTAAAGTTACGTGGGGTCACATGGCTAGTAAGTGGCAAAGCTGGATTTCAAGCCCAAGCTGTGAGGCTCCAAAGCCCTTCACTGAGCCACATTTCTGCCTTAGGAAAGAGAGGAGTTGCAGGAATTCCAAAGAAAGAAGCAAAGGTTAGCATTTCAAAATAGTGGTGCAGCAATATTTGTGCAAATATTTAGATTGTATCCTTGGGCTATTACTGTTAATATAATAAGAAGAAAAGCTAACTTTTATTGAATGCTGATATACCCAGGACTGTTCTAAGCATTTTACATGTATTAATTCATTTAATCTTCTCACTATGAGGGTAAGTTCTATTATTGTCCCCATTTTACAGATAAGGTAACTAAGGCACAGATATTGCTGCAACACTATTTTGAAATGCACCAGAAAAGTAAGATGGGATGTTGGATAGATGAAAGGATGACTGGCTGGAAATTCTGTGATAGAGCAAGTGTATTAAAATGTTAATGGTAGGGGTGCCTGGCTAGCTCAGTAGGTGGAGCAGGCAACTCTTGATCCCAGGGTTGTGAGTTTGAGCCCCATGTTGGGTGTAGAGATTACTTAAAAAATAAAGTCTTTTTAAAAATTTTTAAAAATGTTAATGGTAGGATGGTGAGTATACAGGTGCTTGTTGTAAAATTCTTTCAACTTTTTGGGGCATCTGGCTGACTCAATTGATAGAGCACGTGACTCTTGATCCTGGGGTTGTGAGTTTAGAGATTACTTAAAAAAATTTTTTTTAATCTTTAAAAAAAAATTCTTTCAACTTTTCTGTATATTTGAAATTCTCCATGATAAAACGTTAAATATGCTTCCCCAAATATTACTATAACATATTTGTACCCGAAGAAGAGACACTGAGGTGCTTTTCTTTAAAAAAATTCTGTTCTATTCAGCATCCCATTACATATGATAACACACATTTAATTGTGAAATTGTATACAATAGGCAAAGTGCTATGGGGCTCTGAAATAAGAACAAGCACAGTGGACTAGCTTGAAGACCTCAAAGAAGAAGTCTAAAAGTGTCCCTTAGGGATGTCACTGTGAGTCCCATTTCTATGGATTGTGGCAAGGGGGAGGAAAAAGATTAAATTACCATAGTTAGCACAGAGAATGGAGCAGTAGAAGGCCCGTGTGCTGATAATCAATCAACATTTTTTTTAAGATTTTTTTTAAATTTATTTGGCAGAGAGAGAGACAGCGAGGGAACACAAGCAGGGGGAGTGGGAGAGGGAGAAGCAGACTTCCCGCTGAGCAGGGAGCCCAACGGGGCTCGATCCCAGGACCATGGTGGGATCGTGACCTGAGCCGAAGGCCTAACGACTGAGCCACTCAGGCGCCCCTGAATTAACACTACTTAAGGAGGCAAGTTAAAAGTTGAATGCAAATTATTTGTGCAAATATTTAGATTGTATCCTTGGGCTATTACTGTTAATATAATAAGAAGAAAAGCTAACTTTTATTGAATGCTGATATACCCAGGACTGTTCTAAGCATTTTACATGTATTAATTCATTTAATCTTCTCACTATGAGAGTAAGTCCTATTATTGTCCCCATTTTACAGATAAGGTAACTAAGGCACAGAGAATTTAAGTAACCTGCATACAGTAACACAGCTGAAAAGTGATGGAGCCCAAATTTGAAATTAGGTAAATTCATTTCCATACCTGTGCTCTTAACCACTCTCTTATACTGTCTCTTGTAGGGTTTTAAGTAGTTTGTTTGTTTATTTATTTATTTATTTATTTATTTTTAAGATTTTATTTATTTATTTGAGAGAGAGAATGAGAGACAGAGAGCATGAGAGGGAGGAGGGTCAGAGGGAGAAGCAGACTCCCCGCCGAGCAGGGAGCCCGATGCAGAACTCAATCCCGGGACTCCAGGATCATGACCTGAGCCGAAGGCAGTCGCTTAACCAACTGAGCCACCCAGGCGCCCCATTAAGTAGTTCATTTATAACCTTTCTCTTTCCCATCTAAATTTAGAACCATCTGGGGTGCCTGGGTGGCTCAGATGGTTAAGCGTCTGCCTTCGGCTCAGGTCGTGATCCCGGGGTCCTGGGATCGAGCCCCACATCGGGCTCCTGACTCAGCGGGGAGCCTGCTTCTCCCTCTCCCTCTGCCTCTCTCCCTGCTCATGCTTTCTCTCTCTCTCTCTCTGTATCTCTGTGTCTCAAATGAATAAATAAAATATTTAAAAAAATAAATAAATAAATAAATTTAGAACCATCTGAGAGGTAGACACAGGAGTCAGAGACAAGAAATATTAGTTTTATTTCTAATGAAATCTAAATTAAGTGATGTGCAACCAAGTGAACTTGCTAACAGTTGCTGAACTAGTTAGACTTACCCAGTCTTTGGGAGCACCAAACAGCTGCGGGCCTCAACCACAAGTAAGACCATGTTTTGCTAAGGTCATGGTATGACAGAGGCTGAAAACCTTAATGTGACCTCTCTGAGAGCAGGCAAATCCAAAATGTACAGGAATGGCTGATCCACAAATGCTTAGCTCTTCTTCTAAACTCACTAATCAGATAAGTCCTCCTCCCTCCCTCAGGAGAGGAGTGAATACGGTAAAAGTTTGGGGCCCCTGGGTGGCTCAGTCGGTTAGGTCTCAGACTCTTGGTTTTGGCTCAGGTCATGATCTCAGGGTTGTGAGATCAAGCCCTGTGCTGGGCTCCATGCTCAGCTTGAAGTTGGCTTGAGATTCTCTCCCTCTCCCTCTGCCCTTCCTCCTGCTCATGCTTGTGTGCACTCTCTCTAAAAAATAAATAAAATCTTAAGAAAAAAAGAGGTAAAAGTTCACAAGTCCTCAAATGAAAATTCCTCCCCATGTAAATAGTAGGAAATGAGTATTTTCTCATCTGGCCCTTCTTAGTTATTAAATTCAGCTGTATCAGGGGCACCTGGGTGGCTCAGTTGCTTGAGTGTTGACTCTTGATTTCGGCTCAGGTCATGATCTTGGGGTAGTAGGATTGAGACCCAAGTCGGGTTCCGTGCTCAGCAAGGAGTCTGCTTGTCCTACTCCCTGTGCTCCTCCTCCTGCTCATTTTCTCTCTTTCTCTCTCTCAAATAAATAAATAAATAAATAAATAAATAAATAAATAAATAAAATCTTTTAAAAAATTCAGCTGTATCAGAAGAAAAAATACTGGCTACACACACACGAGTAATGTGGAGGTTTCCCAGAAAGTGTATATAATATTTGAAACTGAGATACCAGTAGGGGGGCTTATAGTATAGAAATCTAAGTGGAAGAACTCTTCCCAATCTAATTTAGATAATCCACTTAAAGTGCTAAACACATTTCCTGGCATGTTATAAGTGGTCAATTAATCAATCTTCTTAGCTTCTATCATTATTATTGTTGTGATTGTTGTTCTGTACACAGCTACAATTCACTTTCTGTGTGAAAACACAGAATAAAAACATTTAAATGGCATGCCAAGTCTTGTCCAGAGTACAGAAACATTTTACATTTTATAGCATGGTGAATTTTGCAGAGCACTTTAACGTATATTATCTCATTTGATTCCCAGAACAACCCTGGTAAGGCAGATATTACAATGGAAATTGCATTTTGTGCAGGAGTTAGAATATAAAGTAACATGTAAGGTAAAAAATCAAATATAATAAAAATTAGTCACAAAATCCCTTCAAGTGGCCCTTAACTATATACAAGCATACCATCTCTCCATTGATCTAACAGTCAGCTTTTTCTCCATTGTTAGAACAGGTTGATGTCTTCTTGGTTGAACCCTAGATGTAATAACTAGCTTGCATTTAGGGGCCATGTTGTACAAAAATATAAGGAAAGTATATTTAAACACTGAGATCCCATCCCATTTTCTGTAGCAAGATGCTCACATTATAAAATACATAAGGGAGGGGTGCCTGTGTGGCTTAGTCAGTTGAGCGTCTGCCTTTGGCTCAGGTTATGATACCTGGGGCCTGCTTCTCCCTCTCCTTCCACCTGCCACTCCCCCTGATTCTGCTCTCTCTCTGTCAAATAAATAAGATCTTTCAAAAAAAAATTTTTAAAGGGCACCTGGATGGCTCAGATGGTTAAGCATCTCCCTTTGGCTCAGGTCGTGATCTCTGGGTCCTGGGATGGAGCCCCACTTCTGGCTCCCAGCTCAGCGGGGAGTCTGCTTCTCCCTCTCCCTCTGCTTTGCTCTCTCTGCCTCTCTCTCTCCCTTTCAAATGAATAAATATAAATCTTTTTAAAAGTTAAAAAAAATACATAAGGGAAATGACTAACTGGAAACAGCAACTTCACGCCATCCTTACACATTTCCCTGTATCCCATGCCCACTGAAGAGAATTAAAGGCAGCTTCACATTTCAATGGTTTTTCATTCTCTCTTTCTCTCTCTTTCTCATACTTTTTAAGTGATGTTTGCTTTAGGGACGCCTGGGTGGCTCAGTCGGTTGGGTGTCTGCCTTGGGCTTGGGTCGTGGTCCCAGAGTCCTGGGATCAAGTCCCCCATTGGGCTCCCTGCTCAGTGGGGAGCCTGCTTCTCCCTCTGCCTCTGCCCCTCCCCCTTCTTGTGCTCTCTCTCTCTCTGACAAATAAATAAAATCTTTAAAAAAGTGATGTTTGCTTTAATTTGAATAAGCTAAATAAACATATGTCTCAACTAAATTATCATAATTTGAGGTTTCAAGTGACTTAGTGAAAATCACCAGGCAGCAAACCCCAATCAATCTGATTTCTATCACATCTTCCTTTAATTATATGATATCACATCTTCCCATTAACCAGATAGAATAACTGAGGTGATCTTTGCAAGCTCAAAATTAGGTGTTTGCCTGATCAGATCCAATCTAGGCAGACAGTGACTTCTCCTAGTGAAATCTTATTGCAGATCTAGAAAAATGTTAAAATTAGTCCACCTAGACTAGAGCTCAGCAAAGACATAAGGCACATGTCCTTGTTCTTGTGAAAGTGCTATCATATCTTTAATGACTATTGTCGAGACCTCTCATCCACAAGACTGAAAAATACCCTGAAAGTGAAAAAGTGATTTACCAAGTGGCACTACAGAGTAAATTGTTTCACATTTGTTAACTTGTGAGAACACAAAAATGATACCTCACTCAAACAGATGAAAAGGACAGTGGTGTCAGCAACTTCATTTTTAAATATGAAATGTGACAAATATTGGTATATGATATCAAAGAAAAAATAAAGGTGAAAATATGACTGCTATAAAATCAGCAAAACTGTAAAGTGATAATAGCCACCATTTTTAGGCACTCCAAATACATTATCATAATAAATCTTCATATTATGATCCCCATTTTATAGATAAGAAAACTGAGATTCAGACAGACTAAATAACTCTGATGAAAATTATATTTAGGAAGCAGCAGAGCCAGGACTTGACTCGGGACTATTAGATCCATAGCTCATACCCTTTCCAGAATATCATTCTGCACCTCAAATAATAAACCCTCCTTAGCAAGGGAATGGATTTTGAAAATACAGTATAGCTATCTCATACAGAGTAAGTTTTTAGCTCTCAAAATTTAATAAAGTGTTTCCTCACACTTCATCTCATCTATGTAAGAATATTTAAAAGTAATAAATGTAATCCATTAAGTATGTATATTGAATATACTGTACTAGAATGATGGCTCCCAAAGTAGAGGGTGCATTCACTCTCAGTATCCTATGGAGGGGGCCTTCAATTTATTCATGGGGTCCCATGGATGGTGGTGGTAGAGAGGGGTGATTTAGTCTCTTACCCTAAACTACAATATACACTATCAATATCAATAAAGGAGTCATTAAACTGCTGGAGGTTTGAATGACAGATGTCTTGGAAAAAAAGATACCTTAAGCCAAGACAAAAGTGAAATTAAGGTTTAAAAAAATCTCTAAATTTTTAAACAGTACTCAAAAAGATCTGTTGGCTAAAAATCTGAAATGATAGTTATAATACTATACTCCTCTCTTTCTCTCAGCTAAGTTTTCAATAGTAATTTTTACATGAGCAAATATAGAGTCCACCAGATACTTCCAAGTTCAATGTCAGGACTAGGACTAGGAATTAGTCTTGTCTTTTAACCCAATCTATTAATACTTGCACTTGATTCCCTCTAGCAACAAGAGCAACTTTATCATAAAGTCATAATTCCTGATGTATGTGGAAAGGTGATGCTGTTGAAGTACCATCAATAAAGCAGATGTTTCTCAGTGGTTGTGATTAATTTGTGCTGATCTTGATACCACCTTGCTCTTGTAACCAACATTTACATTTGCAAGATGGTAGAATTTGAGAGATGGCTTACTGGTATAATCTGTAACAATGGCAGAGGAAGAAGCTAACTGGGCTATATAACGACTAAATCAACAGGGACCACACAAACTAGATATAAATTTGCAAAAAAAAAATTGCATTAAGTGTATAAAACTAAAGAGCATGTTATCGGGGCGCCTGGGTGGCTCAGTCGTTAAGCGTCTGCCTTTGGCCCGGGTCATGATCCCGGGGTCCTGGAATCGAGCCCCATATCGGGCTTCCTGCTCCACAGGAAGCCTGCTTCTCCCTCTCACACTCCCCCTGCTTGTGTTCCCTCTCTCGCTGTGTCTCTCTCTGTCAAATAAATAAATAAAATCTTAAAAAAAAATCTTTAAAAAAATTTTTTTTAATTTAAAGAGCATGTTATCTTGATCCCAGCTGGAGGGCAATAGCCAAATAATCTAGGATTTTCCTTCCTTCTTCTTTATATTATATAGTAGAATCCACATGAATATTTTTCAGAGAAGATATCTAGTTTCATATGGTGAAGGTTGGGATGAATGACAGCTTAAGAGATAACCATTATGCCAATGGTTACAGCAATGAAAGAGAAATTAAATGATTTGTTTAATTTTTTTAAAATGCTTTTTTTTTCTGGTTAAAATAAAGAACATGAAATTCTAAAATCATCCCACAAGACATTTATCACCAGTATTGTCTAAACCCAATCTTAGGAGAGGTGATAACTAAAGGCTCTCCAAGTGGGTCTCAGAACAAGGCTTCTGGACAGTCCTGGAACACGTATACTGAATACAGAATGCTGACGCTTTCTCAAAGCTTTAGCTTTTGCTCAATTTTCCCCACAAACAGTAGTTTTAATGTAAAAGCCAAACCACAGTGAATGATGTTTCTAGATTAAAAAAAAAAAAAAAAACCCAACACATGATAATATGATCATTTTATGGGACGCCTGGGTGGCTCAGTCAGTTAAACATCTGCCTTCGGCTCAGGTCATGATCCCAGGGTCCTGGGATTGAGCCCCACATGGAGGTCCTTGCTCAGAGGGAGCCTCCTTCTCCCTCTCCCTCTGTCCGCCCCTCCCCCTGCTTGTGCACATTCTCTCTCTAACAAATAAATAAATAAAATCTTAAAAAAATACATATGACCATCTTACATGGTCATCTTTAATATTAAAATCTAAGCAAACGACTCTCAAATCCTCTACATTTTACTAAAGAAATAAACAAGTTCTATAAAAGAAAGTGTAGCAAATAAAGATGTCCCTAAGAGCAATGAATGTTTGGTAAGGTTTGAGTCCTCTTCCACGGGAAGAATTGAAGCAGAGGCTCGCTGAAAACTGAAGTACTCTAGAGGGGGTTTCCCCATTAGTTTGGAGGTAGAACTGTCTTATGGTATTTCAGGGAGGAGAAGGCAGAGAAAACATTCCAGAAAATCAAATTATATTATGAACCTGACATGTCTTATACCTTTTAGACATCTAATAAATATTTTAAAAATTCCTTCATTTAAAATATTTAACATGGGGGCACCTGGGTGGCTCAGTTGGTTAAGCGACTGCCTTCTGCTCAGGTCATGATCCTGGGGTCCTGGGATCGAGCCCCTCATTGGGCTCCCTGCTGAGCAGGAAGCCTGCTTCCTCCTCTCCCACTCCCCCTGCTTGTGTTCCCTCTCACGCTGTCTCTCTCTCTGTCAATTAAATAAATAAGACCTTTAAAAAAATAAAATAAAATAACATGGTGTTTACAAAAGCATTATCATAAAGAAGGGGAGTGGCAAAAAGGAAAGGGAATTAAACAATCCCCCAAACTCTTGAGAAAGACCTGATGTGATCAATTAACAGCCTTCCTCATCCTCATGTCCATGGTCCTCGCTTGTTATTTGCTAGACATCATTTTAGTTGTCCCTTTTGCGCTAGGCAATGTTAGTAAGAAACTCCCAGGGCATCAACGACAGAGGTTCATTAGTTGGCACAGTGGGATCCAACGAGGTGCAACTAACCTGGGCTGCGAGGTTCCATAAGGCTTCCCAGAGGAGGCGCTGCCTCCCACGTGGAGCTTGAGAGCAAAGAGAACATTCCGGGTTTGGGGTTGCTCTGGCGCTGACCGCAAAGCTCTCTGCGATGCCAGGCGCACGCCCCTTGCAGAAAAGGGAAACGGGCAAAATGTGTTGTCGATCTTTGGGAGAAAACTGAGCCTCGCTTACCATGTGTGGAGAGGAGAGAGTGGAAGGGATGGAGGGAGGAAAAGAAGCAAATCCCCTCTTCAAAAAAGGCGTGCACTGCAGCCCCTGTTGCCAGATCCCGGGAAGGAGCATTCCCAAATGCCGAGTCCGCTGAAGAGGGAGCGGCCAGGGGCCAGGATGGCCGAGAGGAGACCTTGCGGCGCATTGGCGGCCGGACGAACAGGCCCCGGGTTGGCGACACTCGCAGTCCTCACGACCCACCCTCCTTTTAAGACTCGCCAGGGCTATGGCCTAACTAGAACGTAGTAAACTTGTTCCTCGTTTCCCAGAGATCCCAGGCTGGGGCTGCCAGGCCGCCCAGGTTCACCCGGCGGGGACTTGTTTCTCGTCGCGAGCTTCCCTAAGCGCCTGCAAGTGGGGCGCCGCCGGAGAGGGCGGGGAGGAGAGTCCCCACCGCGCCCCTCGCTGCCCCCACCCCCGCAGCGGGTACATTTTACGGATGGGTTTTCTCCCTAATTCATTTAAATTCTCTTCTTCCCTCCCTTCAGACAGGGGGAGCTGGAGTCCCGCAGGCCGAGCCCTCGTGGCTTGCGCAAAGGTGGACCCAGAGTAGGAGGGGTGTGGGGAAGCCCACCGGGACCGTCTGCAGACACCGGAGCGCCGTGGATGGGCCGCTGACCTGCAGGGTAAGGGGAGGTGCGGGCCTGGAGTTCCCGCCTTCTTTCTTCCCCTCCCAAATCACTCGGCAAAAAAGGAAATCTAGCCGTCGGTCTCCGCAGAACAGCCCAGAGCTGGGCTAGCAGTGCTCCCGCCAGTCGGGGCGGAGCGGGCTTCAGGTCCTGGGAAACGCCCCAGGGTCTAGGTCTTCGGTCTTCCCAGAGCTGATCCCGCTCCGCCCAGCGCTTCTCTGTGTTTGTCTTTTTTCTTTTCTCTACTCTTCCCAACCTTCCTTGCCCCATGGTTCGCTTTTTCCTTTCCTCAAGTGAACATCCTTCCTATGTAGAGAACACTTTTTCGTCCTTTGAGTATTTCCATAGCTTACACTTGGGCTGCTGAGTTACCTTGGGGAAGTCACAGAAACTTCTGGGGCTATGTGAAAGGAGGGGAGGGTGTTCTGGAGGACTGTTTTTTTCTGAAAATACCTCTGAAATTCAGCCCTGTGGAGGGGGGGGCGGAACTCAGGCAAGGGAATGAAGGTGTCCCCTCTTCCTCCCCACCTAGCCACTGATGGGAAGAAGCTGTGTGCATAAACACAACGTCATCTGGAAAAGAAGGGCTTGGGTACGGGTTTTATATTAAAATAGGGAAGGGGATTAATGTAATTCTTATTTTGAGAAATTCGGATGTAAGACATCCCCTCGGGAAATAAAAAAATAAGATGACAATGCTTTCTTACCACTTCATGGCTGATTTTGCAACATTTCTTTTCAAATCTTGTTCTGTGCACCCACCATCCTTGGCTGGCCTTGCTCCTGGGGAGCAAAGAATGGCCTGTACATTCCTAAGAGGGTAAGGGGAGGGGGTGGTGATGGTTAAGAGAGAAGTTGGCTCTGGGTGTAACTCTGCCAACTGTTGGAAGTAAAGGGAGGGTGGTCTTTTACGTGAGTTTAGGATCTGGTTACCTTTAATTCACTCCGGAGCCCATGTCTTGCACTAATGGACATCTGTCAGCGAAGGGCTCCTGTTTCCCCACTTGCCTCAGATGGTGGAAGCAAAGGGGCAAACAGCAAAGTGGACCAGTCAGCCAAAAAGAAACACACCAGGCCTCTGCAGCTGGCCTGAGGGCTTCTCCTCAGGCCCAAGGCATGGTGGAAGGACTCAAAACCAGGAGGAGACTCCACCTTTTAAAAGCCCATTCTGATTAGCCTCTTTTGCTCCATCCTTCCAGGTAGCAGGGGACTGGAATAGGTTCTGCAACCCCTCTTAGAAAAACCCACTTTTCACACTTAAAATTGAGTTTTTCAAAACCAAACCAAATACTGTTGGTGTTTGGAAGAGAGTTGTGTCTCTGTCCAGAAGCCATTAAAAATACCAAGTAAACTCCTTACATTCCCTTAGCTCCTTACAGTTTATAAAACATTTTTCACTGACACCAACTCACGTAATCCTGCAAGCCCAAGCATCAGGTGGACTCCTCATTCTCAATGTAGAGATAAAGAAATGGAGAGACTCAAAGAAACCAAGCAGCTTGTCCTAGGTCACAGTCACAAAATGCCTTATCCCTGATTGAAACCCCTTCTGCAAGGCCTCTCTCATTCCATTGCTTCCTATCATCCCCTCCCATGAAATAGGCACCCCACCCCCTCATGACTGGGCCTGGACACCCAGAGAATCTTCTTCCAACAACCCCCACCCCCGGCCCAGAGAGAACATTTACTAATTCATGCTGCAGTTTGCCACCATTCATGCTGCAGTTTGCCACTAGTAGGGTCCAATGGACTCATGGCTTTGGAACTGGGTTTCAGACCACATTCTCTCCAGACAGTTCTTCAAGGAACCCACGTTAAAACGCACGCCCCACCCATTAACCTTTCATGTTCCCCTCACTGCCAAGACTCTTCCTATAAACCATGTAAAATAAATAACCTCAAATATAACTCTTAATTGCAACCAAGTCGATGTTTCCTCGTCACTAAACTTTATTGCTTCCCAATCTTTAAGACAAACTTCCCTCGGGACTCTGGCCCTCTCAGGAGACAGGCCGAGGAAGTAGTTTCTCCAAGATTCTACCTGGATGTCCCAGGCCCGGAGGATGAACAAGGGTGTCAGGGTGTTCAGAGGCTTCGAGACAAGGAGAGGTCTCTCAGAGCTGGGGCTGGACGCTAGGAGACAAAACCCGTTAAGTTTTCCATCTGCTCGTCGCCCCCTACAGGCCACATCCGCCATCGCAGCAAGAGCCCATCATAGTCCGTGCAAGCATCTTGCTCTAGTCTAGGTTCGTATTTCCCTGGACCTCCGGATTCACCCATTCCCGGAGGAACTGCGTGCGCGGGCCCCACTCAGGGACTCAGTCCCGGGGAAGTTCTAAGGACTACAGACCTCGGAACTGGATTGACTTTCTAGAAATGAGCGCTGGAGGAGGTGGAAACCAGTTTAAATTTGTGTGTAGCCGAAAGCTAAAATTCTCCCCCATAAAAATCAACCCGCTTCCTTTTTTTATTACAAATAAATCTGCCTAAGTGGAATAAAAAGCGGATATCAATCGTGTTGCCTTTAAATCTCAATGTAAAAGGGGATTTCAGTGTCTTTCGTCGCTGGTGCCCGCGTTCATATCAAATGTGAGTTTCAAACCGCCCCCCCCAACCAAATGTTTGAGTTCATTATATATATTTGCATTTTCCCTTCTGCTCTAAACCTTCGTGGTTTAACAAGCATAAACCAAAAAGAGCTTTTCAGAGGGGTACAGCCAGGTCTATCTCCAAGACGTCTGCCAGCACTTTAAACAGCCGCTGTCCGGTTTGGAGTCTGGATCTGGGAGTCTCCTATTCTCCAAGAAATAAAGGAAAGGGACCATCTCCAGGCTCTAGTTCAAGGTTGAGAAGTGACTAGAAGGAAAGTTGCCGGCGGATCCCTCCTCCTCTACTCCCTGCTGCCTAATGCATCGCTGGAAAAAGCCCTGCGGATTTCAAGCGGCGGCTTGTGGCCGAGTGTCAAGCTGCGGGCTCAGGCTCGGCCGGTATTGCTGCTATGCGTGGAAATATGAGCGAGTAATTTTATAAGTAACAAAGGATCAGGGATGGAATGAGGCCTCAGTTATCCAATGTCATTTAGAAGCCTTGGATCAGCAGCTTCTTGAGGCTAAAAGTGAATTCAAGAAGCCCTGCCTTTCCCTTTTCCCAGGGGTGTCAGCTAAAATTAGAAATAACCTCTGTGTTTGCACAAATCATGTACCATTTGCTGTTTGTGTAAAAAACCGATTAGCCAGACACAACTGTGAAACAACTTGTTACTTTTATAGCTGCAACACACAAACAAATTTAGATCCGTTTAGTTTTCCTTGTAAAAGGAGATTAGAAGGGACCCGCCCGGAGACTGTGTGGTCCATAATCTCTTCTCCGTGAAGGTTACTGTTGCGCCTCTCCGCCGCGGTTGATTATCAGGTTCTTGTTTATCAAGTTAAACTATCTCACCCCCGGCAGCTTGTTTTATTTTAGGACCCTGATCCAGGAGGAATGTTTACTCAGGACACAATAATGTTTACTGTTTACCAGGAAAACAGATTCGGTATTTTCGAAGACGTGTCTTTCAAAGCGACTCCCTAGCCCACGCCGACAGCAGAGAAATAAGGGTCGAATCCGAAGCCGGAAGGCATCTCCACGACCAAGAGCCGAGGTGGACGCCACCGACAGGGACTGGCCCTGTTGTGCAAGCAGGACGCGCATAGGGCCGAACTGACAGCACGGCTACCGGTTACAGATTTTAAAAGCGATTTCGCAAAAGTAATTGTACAGCTAAATTAATTATAAAATAATTAGAATTGATGCCATTTGAGGATATGTTGGTGTATGGGAAACGGCCTTCCGCGTCTAGATGTTTTATTTCTACCTTAATGTTTTTAAGGTTGCAACAGCTGAAATGCACATTAAAAATAATCTGCGAGGACATCTCCCCATTCCTGCCCTATGATCTCTCATTTCCCACTAACCTAGACTATGGTTTGTTTTTTAAAGTTTTAAAAAGAGGGGAATAAAGGGGAGGGGTGATGTGCACCTGTTTTTAAAAGGGTGTTAAGGCCACTATTCCTTGGCCTTCCAAAACACTGCGGGTTGAGGGGAGGAGGCATTCATAGGAATCCTTCAGAAATCAAAATTATGTTGTGGATTTATTATTGCCATAGAAAAGAGATATCTTATTTGAAAATATTATGAAAGATAAGAACTATGTCTTATTGATCAGGTTAATATAGATAATACAGTTCCACTGCAAAATTAAACTGCCATAACATACATTAAAAAAAAATTAACTGTGTTTATTTACCACTGCCACTTAAGGAATGAAAAGAAATAATTTCAAAAACTTAAGATTTAAATTCTAAAATGGGGGATGTCTGTAATTTACATTCTTTTGAAAGCATAATTGAAATGACCAAGAACTCATATGGAAGACAAAAGTCTGATATTAAAAAAAATTAAAAGATTGTGCTGTTGTTTAGATTTAGGTTGGTTTTTTTAAATGGCAGCTTATTTTATCTATAGAAATATCTGGTCAGACTTAATGGATTGGTATGAACGAGATCATCACCAATATCCCAAATTTATGTGAAAACTAAAAGAAAAATATTAATACTATTTAAATTAGGCATATCCTTTCCTTTCTCCAATTAAATTTTTCTTACATTCAAATTATGTATAGCTAAGTTTGAAAGGGTCATACTTGAAACTTCTCGAATTTCTGGTAAAGATAAAATACAAATACAATTTTAAAATACTGTCGTTTACCTCAGACATCTAAATAAAACACTAGGGTGAACATTTTAAAAATTTATTTACAAAGTTGTGTACAACACGATGGAATAACATTTAGAATACCATATATATTCATTCATATATAAACAGACTTTTATAATAGAATGACACTTTTCGCCTTTCGAAAATTTTTTATATTTAAAATCTCCCAACGTCTCTATACATTTTTTTTCTCACATAAAACTGCGGAGAGTGAACCTTCAAAAAAAATGAAAGTTCAGAGCTCTAAATCTACTGAATTTGTTTTTTCTTAAAAAAATAAGAACCCCAAAAGGAAAGTCAATAATTTTTATACAAATATGTACAAAGAATTTCCCTCCCATCCCCACGGTACTGAGAGCAGGAGCCGTCGGGGTACATTTTTGGAAAATTCGGTTTTCAGTTTTACCTGTACGGAAAGCTATTCCCGGCGGGCGTGCGGTGAGAGTTTGCTCCGCCAGCCTAGGTGTGCGCGAGGGGGTGGAGGCCGCCGAAGGTCGGTGTTGAGGGGTCGGGGGGAGGAAATGGAGGAGAGGCAGAGTCCGGGATTGGGCAGGGGGGCCGGGCCCGGGGCGGGGCGCGTAAACTAGAAGTGCAGCCGCCGCCCCAGGCCGCCACCCGGCCCTCGGTCCCGGCCCTCGGCGCGTCCCTATTGAGCGGGCCACTTTGCTTGCGCTGCAGCTGCGGCAGCAGCGGCGGCCGAGGCTGCGGGCTGCAGGAACTGTCCGGAGAGCGGCACGCTCAGGATGGGCGCGATGGTGGCCGTCGTCCGGCTCAGCGACAGCGGCTGGTGCGTGGCCATGAGCGCCGCGGACTGCACGGTCCCGGGCGGCCGTAGAAAGGACTGCGCCGCGCTGCCGCCCCCACCGCCCCCGGTGCCCCCAGTTACCCCGGCGCCCCCAGCGCCCGCTGCCGAGCCCCCGGGCGCCGCGGGGCCCCCGCCGATGATGTTTTCGATGCTGAACGACGGCCGCGCGCTCGGCTCGGACTTGATCAGCGACGCCGTGGTTCCCGCGGCGCCCGCCGTACCCGCGGCGGCCGCGGCGGCGCCCAGGCTGTTGAGCTGCAGCTGCAGGCCCGGGCCGAGCTGTGAGCCGAAGGCGGCCGCTTTGCGGCCCAGCTCGCCCGAGGGCAGCAGCGGCACGGCAGGCGGCAGCACGGGTGCCACGGGCGGCAACGCGTAGGGGTACTGGAGCGCCGCCGCCGCCGCCGCGGCTGCCGCGGCAGCCGGGTGAGAGTAGGCGCCGGCCGCGGCCGCGGGGTGCAGGCCGTAGGGGCGGCCGTAGGGCCCCGCGGCGCCAGCCGCCGCGGCCAGGCTGTAAGCGCCGAAGCTCTGCATCATGAGCGCCGTCTGCTCGCGCAGGTGCTCCTGCTGGTGGCGCTTGAAGCGTTTCCGGCGCCGCAGGAAGCTGCCGTTGTCGAACATGTCCTCGGACTGCGGGTCCAGGGTCCAGTAGTTGCCCTTGCCCGGGTTGCCCGGCTCGCGGGGGATCTTGACAAAGCAGTCGTTGAGCGAGAGGTTGTGGCGGATACTGTTCTGCCAGGCGGGGAACTTCTCCCGGTAGTAGGGGAAGCGGTTGCTAATGAACTCGCAGATGCCGCTCAGGGTCAGCTTCTTCTGCGGGCTCTGCAGGATGGCCATGGTGATGAGCGCGATGTACGAGTAGGGCGGCTTCACCAGGCTGTTCTTGGGCTTACTGGGGGCCAGGCCTCCCGCTGCACCGCTGCCCGAGCCGGGCCCGCCGCCGCTCCCGCCGCCCTCCTCGCCGCCGACGCCGCCCTTGCAGCCGTCAGCTTCGGAAGCGCCCGCCTCGCCCCCTGGCCCAGCGCCGGCTCCAGTCGCCTCTTTGGGCAATGCCAGGGGCTGTGGGTGCGGCGGCTGAGGCTGCCCATGGTGGGGTGCCGCCGGCGTCACCTCGTCCGCCTCGTCCAGGCGCAGCTCCGGCGGCCCCATGGGGCTATCGCAGCCCGCGTCGCTGTCCTTCTCCTCCAGCCCGTCGTCGCCCTCGCCCACCACATCGATGTCCACGTCCTCGGCCGTCAGCACCGTCTGGCCGGACATGTCGCTGGCGCTGCCGCCGCCGGAGAGGGTCATCCCTCCTCGGGGTTGGTGGCGGCGGCGGGGAAGGAGCGGCGGGCGATGGGAGTCGTCAGGGTCTGCCGCCGAGCTCCGGGGAAGGGGGCTTGGGTGCTCCCGAAAGATGGGAGACTGGGAGAGGGGAGGGGGACGTAGATGGTTCGGGGCCCTCCCGGCTTGGCTCACACTCGGCAGCCCGGCATCGCGCGGCGCGGGCGCTGCCGTCCGCCCCCCGCGGCCGCGCTCCTCAAACTCCTGCTGTCCCTGGCGCTCGGTACTAGGCGCGCGATGCCGCTCCGGCCACCGCGGTTTCTCCACGCCGCGCCCCCTCACTTCGCCCGCCTTCCTCGGCCTCTGGCCCGGGCGTGGAGAGCAAGAGCGGTGCAGACGGGCGCGGGACGCCGGGCGCGGAGCAGCTCCGGAGGGCGCGTGCAGGGGCAACGGGGGGGGGGGGGTGTCAGGGACGCCGAGCCCCCGTAGTCGAAAGTCCCGTTTTAAGGACTGGCCTGATAGATTACTTTCTACTTAAAGATCCAGCGGGAGGCGGGGCCACGTGACCGCGCGTGACGTCAGGGCCGCCGCGGAGCCGGCCAAACTCAAGTTGGTTCAGGGAATTGTCAACAAAGGGACGAGGGACACGCAACTCAGCGCCGCACGGTGCGCCAGCATCCCGCGGGCTCCGAGGGCGTCCTGGCCCGCCCCGGGACCCCAGCCTAGGCTAGAGCCCCGCTCGGAGGGCGAGGGAGCCTATGGGTGTGAGTGCTGGAGGGCGGGTGTGAGCGAGCGAGGGCGTGGGCCTGGGAGCGTCCGCGGGACCCGGCAGCTCTCGCTGCCCTGCCCTCCCTGCTCCCTCTCCCTTCCCCCTTCCCCCCTTTGCCAACACTCTAGGCTGGGACTGGGCAACGTAGAACGAGATTCCCATTCCTTTTTTTTTTTTTTTTTTTACAGAAAAATGTAGTAGTCTGTTTTGTTTTTTGGATTTGATTCTTTTTAGCTCTCGAGTAAGAGCTGCGCACCCGACTCCGTTTTGCTAATTAGACTTCAGACCCCCTCCTGCCTCAGTGCTCTTTAGGCGGAGACACCGACTGAGGGGAGAAGTATCCTTTACCCCCTAAGCCAAACCACCCGGGTCCTGCCTTGGCTTTCCCCGCTCGATGTGGGCGTGTTATATATATATTCCCCCCACACACACCCAGCGCGGCCACAACAGCATCTGCTGGGGTTCCCGAAGGTCAGAAAATAGTTATTGATTAATCTATTAGAATAGTTGCCGAGAGAAATAAAAACGACGTAAAATAACAGGGAACCTATAAATAAAGAGGCCGTAACTAGCTGCTGGGAGTTGTTAAACGACTTAGCATGTGAAAAAGTCGGAAATGAGGCGCTGGGGAAGGAGCCGGGAGTCAGCGGCCTGGGTAAGTCGAGTGGCGCGGAGAGGAGGCTTCCCGGCCTCTCTTAGACGCCGCGCTCGGGCTGGGACGGCAGAACAACGCCGGGAGCTAGCGAGGTGGCTTCCCGGGCCGCGGGGCCCAGCCTCTTGGGAGCGAGGGGCGGCCTCGGGTGTGCGGGTGGGCTAGGCTCTCCGTCCCTGCTAACTAACGTGGATTCTTTCCTCTTAAGGCTTAGGTAAATCCTCCAAGATTTAACTTCCGCGGAAACCAGTAGCAGAGCGGGTGGAGGAGGCGAGGATGCGGCTAGTACATACCGAGTTTCCTTGGCGAGGAAAATCACTGGTGGTAGTTAAGGCTATGGGGATTTAACTGGGATTGGGGGTGGGGGGATCGCAAACCAACCGCGGGTGCGTGGTATTGCCCGTGCGCTTGGACCTCGCACCTCGGAATAGTGCTCCTGACCCGGTGAGTCCGCGATGCGCCACCTCTCTCCTCAAGTTTTAGGCCGCCTGAAGGCGAGCTGCAAGCGCCTGCCGGGTGTGGCGGGCTCCTTGAACCCAAGTCCTGTCTGTCTGCTGAGTCCTGGGAGGAGAATGCCGGCCTCACCAGAGGAAGGAGAACAAGGGGAGACGTCCGAGAGGAAATAGTTGGTGAAATATTTACAGAAGACGCTAAGAAACCGATTTAATTTTTGGTGGACAGTGGTGCTTCTGATACCCTCAGTCTGTGTCTCGCTCACCTACGATTCCCTTAATCCTTGGCCTAGGAAAAAAAAAAATCCGTAACTTACTTCATTATAGGCAGTGAGACACACAGATTGACTTTCATCTCCATTAGGTAATTTCCTGGATATAACACTAGCCCATTGGATCTCCTTTTCGCAGAAAGTTCTGGTTTGTGCCGCGGATGGGGTGGGAGTGGGGGGAGGTGGCAGTTACTCCATCCTGAGACACCCGCGAAACTCCAAAGTTTTTTTTTTGTATCTAAACGATCCCTTGTTGTACCTGACCCTAAAATGCATCTCTGAGTTGATTTCCGCAGCTGCACCTTTTTGTGGCCCCGCAGGTCCGAACCGTTTGCGATGCCATCTAGACAGTCCTCCGCGAAACCGACCCGAGCGGCTCGAGCTGGCAGCGCACCACTGCACCCGGCTGCAGAGGTCGAGGCTGCAACTCTCCGAGCAACCCAATACTTACAAAAGGAAGGTCGGAAGGACAAAAAAAGAACCCGAAATTTAAAATTTGCCCAGTTTCAGTTGTCCAGCTGCAGTGCGAGGCGCGGGCCGCGAGCCCTATAGCAGCCCAGGAGGCTGGACCCGCGTGGCCGCGTGCCGTGTATGTGTGTGTGTGTGTGTGTGCGCGCGCGCGCGCGCGTGTGTGCGCACGTGAGCGCGCGCGGGAGTGTAGCGGCTCCAGGGGCTGCCCTCGGTGGTCTTCTTAAAGTAGCCTCCAAATGAGTCTAATTTCGATTCTGCTGCCAGCCAGGGCTGGCTCTCAGGACTCCCTCGGCGCTGCTGGGCGCTGCCTCGCCCTCCCTCGGCCAAGACCTAGCCTGATCCGTCCATTCCCCGGTGTCTCACTGGAACCTCCCCGGGGGAAGGGGTGGGGGGTGAACAACTCCCAGCCGCCAGTTCCATTTGTTGCGCTTTTTTCATTCGACACAATAAAAGTCAAATTAATTGATTCATACCATTAATTACGGCGCGTAGCGTGAAAAGCAACGCTTCCCCTCGGTTAGAGATCTATTGTGCTAATCTCTTGTTCAATCAGTGTTACCATCTGATGCCGGGTCTGGCCCTTACAGAAACTTTTCGACTCGATTAGCTAAATGATGAGACGTTGCAGGACCTACTGGCTGCGGCACCGCCGTCCGTCGCCCGCGCCGGCCCAACCGCTTAATATCGATTTCCAGCGGAGGCAGCGGATTTTCCCGCGATCACTCTCGACTGGGGAACCTGCCACCGTTCTCCCCCTTCCGGGCGGACAGTGCCACCAGCGCAACCTCCCGGGGCCCGGAAGGAGGCAAAGCGGCGGCCCAGGTGGGAAGCCGGAAGGTTCCCGCAGTTCCCGCTGCGGGACGCCGCCCGGGCGGAAGGGCCGGATCCCGTAGCGGTGCAGGAACCTGCCCTACGCTGACTAGATTTTGGGCTAAGTAAATCCTGTTTGCCCCGTAATTGCAGTTTGCAGCTAAGAGCCCACAAATCGTCAGATACTGCCAAGCTTCAGGACAGAGCGAGACTGAAGAGGCGAGACAGCTACAGAGAGAAAGTGACACATTAGTGGGGGAAAGAAAAATGTGATAGAGGGAACGGAAATATTGGGGGGAGGGAGATACGTGGATAAATATATTCTGGGTCGCAGAGGGTTACTGGGAGAGATGGAAAGAAGGAGGAGTACACACACAAGATTATTACGAGTGAGAGTAACTACTTGGGTCACAACAAGCAAACTTCCCTGGAGGGATTTAAAGAAGATGGCACCAAGCTGTCTCACCTGTTCAAAGGTTTGAACCGTTTCAGCCAAAGGAGAAGGGAATAAGTCTCTCTCTGTTTCTCCTGGGGCCGGAGGAGTCCGTGGTACCCAGGTGGGGCAGCTACCAGGACGGGAGCCGCCGTCGAGGGCGGGGTGGTGGTGGTGGAGGGGACCGAGTTTCTAGCAACAGGAAACAAGAAAAGTGGAGTCCGGATCGATAAGAAGGAAATTGAGACGTCTTGGGGTAGGGGCGATTTAATGTGTTCTGGGGGGTGAGATGGGGGTGGGGGAGAAGTGGATGGAACAATTTATGACGGAGAAGAGGAAGTTAATTACAACTCAATTTGGGTTCTTAGGTGGTCAGCACGGGGGGAGGGGGCACGGTCAGAGTGTGTGGGAGGCAGGAATGGCCCACCTACCCCTCGCCAGGCCCAAGCGAACCCAAGTGCCTTCTTCCTCCTCCTTTAAGTCAGAGTATATGCCAATGGCTTGGATAAATCGTTGGCCCGAAGTGAGACAGAATCCTCATGCCCGTGCGCGGGTGCACTTTTCTTATAATCCGGGAAGATGGGACCAGGTTCTGCGCAGTGAGGGGAGCATCCCCCACCGAGAGCAGCCTCCCTCTCTCTGTTGCAGAGGGAACGAAACGTAGGTAGAGCGCATTTGGAAAATACCCCTCCTTTCTCTCCCCTCCCGCCCCCAACCCCAAGAACCAAAGTCGGCTCCTTCTCGACAATCTTCATACATTTATTAAACTATTATCAGCCTCTACCTGGATGGCCACCACGGAGGAAGGTGGGAATGCCGAGATGATACCCAGGTCCCCAACCCACCTAGCTTATTTCTATTTCCAAGTGGGTGGGATTTTAAACGCACTTCCCACCAACCTTGTATATGTCTCCAGATCTCCTCGCGGTGAAAAAAAAGGGGCCAATTTAACGTTCTTGTTTGGATTTTCATCTTAAAACTTCTTTTACTTTCAAGGTGTCCGCCACTCAGGGCCCACGCCAACAAGTGCTTATAAATGGCGAAAAACCAAAGGGAAAGGAGGAGAACGAGAGAGACAGAGAGAGAGAGGATGGTTTCGAATTTATTTATATTGGAAATGTATAAACATCCATTCTGTAAAAGGCAACACGTTTAATTAACGATGAGAGAGCAGTTAGGGGCAGAAAGCTAGTAAAATTGTGTGATAAATTTATGGCATTGTTAGCGTGCTTTTAATTATGGCTATTATGTTAATTATTTCACATTAGCATGGAGTTATCAGCAGCATGTCAGATTTAATCAAAACGAGCCTTTCTCTCGAAAATTGTTCTTTTCATCCACGAGGAGAAAGGTCCTGGGCAGGATCGGGGCTTAAAAATGACTTGGCATTGAAAGCTCTAGTCTTTCCGACACGGTTTGGAGCGATGCGGCCGGGCCCGGCTGACGGCTGGGTCCCTCCAGGCTACCGGCAGCTCGCGGAGGAGCCGAGGGCTGGGTTTTTAGGAATTCACCATTTTCACCCCCTTCGGAGCCGACACTTCATCATATGGGATCATTCTGTCAAACAATATGCTGCTGCTCATTTTTATCTGTCCCACTTTACAAAACCCCCATTCAGCCCGCCGAGGAGCAACAAAAGCCTCGCAGCGGCGCTGCGGCCGCTGGCGGCCACTGCCCGCCCGGCGCGCCAGACTGAAAGGCAACAGGGGCCGAGGAAAGCAGGCGGCGGGCGCGCGCGCCCCTCGTCGTCCGAGGGAACGCGGCCTGCCGGGGCCCGCGCGCCCAGGTGACCGGCCCTCGGGTGTGGTCGGGGCGGGACACGCCTCTCCCAGGCCCGCGCCCGCCCGCGGCCTTCCCGCGCCTTCCCGCGGGCGCAGGGCGGTAGCACCTTTCTCTCCCCGCGAGCGACTCGCCCACCCAGGCCACATCGATTTCTTAATCACTGCCGATCGATTTATCGGGAGCAAATAAAGAGCGCGTTTTGGAAACGTTTCAATTGTTGCCTTGATGGTTGGGGCGCTGACGCGGGCGGGCGCGCAGGGCCGAGAGACGCGCGCCGGAAAGGGCTTGTGGGAAAGTGCGGAGCGCAAAGGCCGAGCGCCGCTCGCCGCCGGAGTCTCGTGTAGGCGCGCGCGGGGCCGCCCCCCACAGGTGCCCCTGCGCCTCCATCTCGGGCGGCGCCTCGGCCTCCTCGAGGGTCCGGCTTCCTCCTCTCGCAGGCAGCTCCCTCTGGCGGCGGGGCGGGCATGAGCTCAGCGCCAGCCTTTCCACCTTGTCAGGTCCAGGCAAGTTCGCCCGGGGTCTGGTTCCTTAGGGAAGTTTTGCCTCAGGCCACCGAGCGGCCCTGAGTCCAGCCCCTGGGACGCTCGCAGGTAGAGGCGTCTCGGGCCCAGAGCAGTCGCTGGCCTTCCGGCGCAGGACCTGTCCCTGGTTCAGAGGCGGCCTTCGGGCGCAGGACCACTCGGGCCCCCGCCCTTCCCGGCACAGGGCAGTGGACGCGCCAGCTGTTGCCTTATTTTTAGCGCCATTCCATTCGCGCGGTTATATTTAACTCGATCCACTCCTCTTCCGAGGTCGCTCGGACATCGAATTCTCTACATCGCAGCCTTGGCCCGCCCGCCTTGCCTTAGGGGCGGGCCCTCAGGGGCCGATTGGAAACCCCCTGCTGAAGAATCTTTGACATCTCTGGAGTTTGGCTAAGAGAGGAGAGGTTGAGAGGGCTGGTTCGAGGAGAGGTGCAGTCTTGTGTGGGGGAGGGGAGTATGGCGAATTAGCCAGTCCCTAGGGAAGGATTCTCTGCGGGGAGTATCGGGTCCACTTCCTTCTTATGCGCGGCCCCGAGTATCTTGGTGACCTGGAAGACCTCTTACAACTCTGCCCTTCAGAAAGCTTATGATTTTTTTGTATTCATGCAGAAATCCCCTCTCCTCCCTACTCCCAGACACAGATTCAATAGGGTACTTAAATTTGAGTAGTATGTTGGCTCAGTTCCAGCCCTCTTTCCTTGACAAAAATCTCAAGAAGACCATGACATTGACTCAGTTACTTCCTGGGGAAAGGACCCACTTAGATAACACATAGAAATACCATTCTAATACATACTTTACTCTTACATACAAACTGAATTTACAAACAATGCTAAAGCCGCATACCAAAGGTACACATTCAAATGTGACATGACTTGGGATAGGGAAACACACTGTTAAAATTTAAATTCTCCTTCTAACACTTTTAAAGAAAGAACTTTCTTAACCTTTGGTCCAAAGTGGGTATTTCTGGTAGCCTCTTGCTGTAGATCTCCCTACAATGTGTAGAAGGATGGAAGTCATACAGCTGAATTCAGGGGGAGAGGATTCACAGTTGACCCTTGAGCAACAGGGTTTGAATTGTACAGGTCCTCTAATAGGCAGAGTTTTTTTCCACAGAGTACAGTACTATAAATGTATTTTCTCTTCCTTATGATTTTTTAAAAGGTTTTACTTATTTATTTGAGAGAGCGAGCGAGGGAGCATGAGCAGGGCAGGTGGGGCAGAGGGAGTGGGAAAAGCAGACTCCCTGCTGAGCAGCAGACAAGGGGATCCCAGGATCCTGGGATCACTACTGGAGCCTGAGCTGTAGACAGACGCTCAACCGGCTGAGCCACCCAGGCACCCCTTCCTTATGATTTTCTTAATAACATTTTCCTTTTTCTAGTTTACTGTAAGAATATAGTATATAATACATATACAAAATATGTGTTAATTGACTGTTTATGTTATTGGTAAGGCTTCTTGTCAACAGTAGACTATTAGTAGTTAAGTTTTGGGTATGTCAGAATTTATTCCCAAATTTTCAACTGCTTAGGGGTGGGTGCTCCTAATCCCAGCATTGTTCAAAGGTTAACTGTATTTAACCGTATAAATAAATGTACATATATTCATTTACTCATTTGTTAATACTATATTGAACAGTTCTAGACTCTGGAAAGTCCTAGGGAGGAAAAGAATTAAATTCAAGGTTCCAGGGTGATAAGTATGATATGATACCTCTATATGATAGAGGTAGACAGAGCACTTAAGAGGTCTCAGTGGGTGGGAAATGAGAAAATATGAAGTTTTCCAATACAGAAGATATTACTGACCAGCTAGCTCTAATGTCAGGGGCATTGGGGACAATTAGGGAGGAGTAAATTAGAACTGGGACACTTTGGGAAAACAAAGTACTAAGATGCCTGACGGTACTTCTAGATAGTGGGTACTTGATACTGTACTTGGATAAAGGGTACTTGGTCTCAAGAGAAATGGGGAATAGAGTGTGACAAGGAAACAGGAAGAGGGAAGAAGGTTTAGAATAAAAATAGAACTTTGCTTAGAAATTTGGTCTTCGGGATGCCTCGGTGGCTCAGTCGGTTAAGCATCTGCCTCCCGCTCAGCTCATGATCCCAGGTACCTGGGATGAGTCCCTCATGGGGCTTCTTGCTCAACGGGGAGCCTGCTTCTCCCTCTGCCTGCCATTCCCCCCTGCTTGTGCTCTCTCACTCTCTCCCTGACAAACACATAAAATCTTAAAATTAAAAAAAAAAGAAAAAAAATTTTGTCTACATCCAATATGACCCATTTTAGATTACATGGAAGTGCTTTGACTAACACGTGGGAGAAATTTACAAGGGAACATAGATAAAAGGAGAAGATCCGATGGAAGAGCCTGACAGGGAGAGACTATCGAAAAAACTGGCTGATAGGCCCATCTACTTTTCTAACCTTATCATATTAGTTCATCAAGGGTGAGGCACTGGAACTACAGGGGTAAATGAGGTAGGTTCCACTTTTACAATATTAACTCCACAAGGTCAGAAATTTTCATCTGTTGTGTTCACTATTGTATCCCTAGCCTCCAGCTGAAGAAATGCATGGAGAGTGGGGTGAAGGTTGGGGGTGGTGGTGAAGGTGGGGAGGGGGAAGTACATGCTCAATATAAATTGGCTAAATGAAGGAATCAGTAAGGCACAGCCTTACTCTGATGGGTGACTTATTCAAGAAAATCCATAGTTAAAATATAGTGTGATGAATTATAAATACTTGTAAAATGTTACAGGAGTGCAGAGTAGACACACCTAACTCTGCCTGGAAAAGACAAGGAGTGTGTAGGAAGGTTTCCCAAAGGAAATAATGCTTGAGCTGTCTTGAATAATGGTAATTGCTGTTAGGTGGCTAAAAAAGAGGAACAGAGTTCTAGGCAGGTAACAGAGCATGAGCAAAGACACAAAGGAGACATAAGGAGCAGCGTATAGTTTAATATGACTGAAATAGGAGATGGGAGAGTGACTGGAGTTGATACTAGGAGAGCTAGACAAGAGTGAAATCATGAAGATTCCTGAATATTGTGTGAAAGAGCCTAAAGGTGATAAGGAGTCACTGATGGGTTTCAACTTTACAATTGGCATGATCAGAGTAAGATTGGAACAATCTTTTAGGGGCATGTGAAGGATATACTAGAGGGAGTAAGACTGGAGGTAGTAAACAGGCTATTTCAGTTATCTCAAAAGTGATGAAGATGTGGCTCAAATAATTGGCAGTGGGACTGGAGAGAGGGGATGAACTGGAGAAGGATTTAGGAGGTAAAATTGGTAGGACTAAGTGTCTGATTAATAAAGGAGAAGGAGTTCATGGAAACTCCTAAATATGAAATTTGGGTATCTGGTGGAAATTTTGGGAGAATATAGATGGAGGAACAGTCTCTAGTCTCTTGCTCCTCAGTCATCCACATGACTACCCGTTGTCTCCTTAAATATCAGAGCATGACAGTCACTTTCTGATCAAAAACCTCATTGTTTAGAGAAGAAAATCTAACTCTTTAGGAAAGTATTTTAGGTGTGCCATGATCTTTCTCCAACTCACTTTCCAGTTTCATTTGTACTCCATGCTCCAGCTCCATGAGACTGTATACTATTCTCAGGACACACCATGAACTCCATTATATACCAGTTGTGTGACTTTGAGCAAATTCCTTAGACTTTTGTACCTTATTTCCTCATCTGTCAAATGAGGATAATAATACCTTCTTTGTTGTTGTAAGGATTAAATATACCCAAAACACTTAGAACAGGTTTAACACATACTTAAAAAAAAATTTTTTTTTTTTTTTAATGAGTCATGTCTTTGAAACACCTTTTCCTGTTTTCTGATTGAAAGACATCGTCCCAGCCTTCTAGGAATTTTCAGTTTAGTTGTAAGAATAAGAGAGGCAGACATTGTAAGCCCTTGAAGGTAGAGATTGAGAGGCTTAGATTATTATAATCTTTATCCTGAAAGTGACTATTGTAGAATTTTGAGCATCCTGGGAAGTGATATGACTGGATATGTGTTTTAGCAATATCACTCTGTCATCAGTGTGGAAAATGACTGAAAGGAGGAGATGAGTTTAGTTTTGCATATACTGAGTTAGAGGTGCTGGTGGAATTTCTGAGTGGAGATAATTAGTAGAGCAGTGCTGTCTAATGGATATATAGTGTGAGCTATAAATGTGAGCCATGCATGTACTTTTAAATGTTTAATAACTACATTTAAAAAAGTAAACAGAGACAGATAAATTGATTTTAATGATACATTTTATTTATCCTAATCCTAAAAATTTTGTCATTTCAACATGTATATGAAAATTTTTGAGATATTTTCCATTCATTTTTTTCTAAGTCTTTGAAATATGGTATGTATTTTATCCTTACGGACATCTCAGTTTCAGCTAGCTACATTTCAAGTTCTCCATAGGCACATGTGGCTAATGTCTATGGTATTGGACAACTCAGGTCTAGAGCCTAAAAGAGAAGTCAAGACTACAAATAAAGATTTGGGAGTCATCAGCATTCAAGTGTGATAGTTCAAGCAATGAGAGTGTGTAAACTCAGCAAAGCAAATGGGAATGTGTGGGATAAGAAAAAGGCCAAGGGGATATCAGAGATAGGAGAAGGAAGAAGAACCCATAAATGAAGAGTGAAATAACAGAGCATAAATTGGGAGGAAGTGCCATCGTAGAAAGCAAGCAAGAGGGACTTTTGAGAAGATAAGTGTAGTCAACAAGGCCAAGTGTTTCTGAGGTGTATTTTTATTATGGGTGACTTTTTTTAAAAAGATTTTATTTATGTATTTATTTGAGAGAGAGAGAGAGAGAGCATGAGCAGGAAAGGCAGAGGGAGAGGGAGAGCAAATCTCAAGCAGACTCCTCACTGAGCATGGAGCCTGATGTGGGGCTCGATCTTATGACCCTGAGACCGTGGCCTGAGCTGAAACCAAGAGCCAGACGCTCAAACAACTGAGCCACCCAGGCACCCCTATGGGTAATTGTTAAATAGATATTATTATAAGAGTCTGGCCATCTCTGATAGGAATTATTTCAATATAAGTACGTTGGTTTTTCAAATTCTGGCAAGACAGTTATCAAGAGTAGATACCATTTCTTTATTTTTGTGCCTGGTAGTGAAATGCTGTTATTTGATTTCACTAAGGCATGCATATTACCTCTTTCTATGAACTTGTGCCACAGTCACAGTGACCAAAATGTCCATTGCTGCTTGACTGGAACGGTTTCAGTTTAAGCCTACTTTTCAAATATATCTAGGGCCCATTTTGTTCTCAGAAGTGTCCCAGTTTGGATAATAAATTATTTGGTCACTCTGTACAGAGTAGACGTAATTTTCAACACCTGGAGCATAGTCAAGCTGCCCATCAGGTTTTCTATTGATGGATAAAAAGAAGTGCTGCAAACAAACATAGGTGCCACTTACTGTAGTTTTGCCTCCCAGTTGGATCAGGGCTTCTCTTTCCACTCTCCTGAAGTGTCCTGAAGGGAAACTGAAGCAGCATAACCTGCCAAGTAAGACTGTGACTGAATCTTCTTTGTGAATGTGTCTATACCTTCTCATCCCATCCACATTCCCAGGATAATGAAAGTGATTTATGAAGCACTTGCTATGTGCTACACACTCTCATATGCAATTTACATGTATTTAATCCTTACAGCGGTCTTATGAGGGAGGGGCTATAATTATTCTCATTTTATAAATGAGGGAGGTTACTCAACCAGAATTTGAACCAATGCAGTGTGGCTTCAGAGCCCATGCTCTTAACCACTACATTGTACTATTCTTTTTTTTTTTTTTTAAGATTTTATTTATTTATTTGAGAGAGAGAATGAGAGACAGAGAGCATGAGAGGGAAGAGGATCAGAGGGAGAAGCAGACCCCCCGCCGAGCAGGGAGCCCGATGTGGGACTCGATCCCGGGACTCCAGGATCATGACCTGAGCTGAAGGCAGTCGCCCAACCAACTGAGCCACCCAGGTGCCCCTACATTATACTATTCTATAATATCATCTTTCTTTTCACCTGCTCCTTCCATTCCTTCCTCATCCCCAATAACTTTCTCACTGGCACTCACAACTGAATTAAATCTTTCAATGGGACATATTGATTAAATACCTATATACTTTTTTTTTTAAAGATTTTATTTATTTATTTAAGACAGAGAGAATGAGAGACAGAGAGCATGAGAGGGGGAGGGTCAGAGGGAGAAGCAGACTCCCTGCCGAGCAGGGAGCCCGATGCGGGACTCAATCCTGGGACTCCAGGATCATGACCTGAGCCGAAGGCAGTCGCTTAACCGACTGAGCCACCCAGGCGCCCAAATACCTATATACTTTTTTAAAAGATTTTTATTTATTCATTTATTTATTTACTTTATAGAGAGAGTGCACAAGTGGAGGGGGTGGGGGAGGAGCAGAGGGAGAGAGACAAGCAGACTCTGCACTGAGCGTGGAGCCTGGCGCAGGGCTCGATCCCACAACCCTGAGATCATGACCCTAGCTGAAATCAAGAGTCAGAAGCTCAACCAACTGAGCCACCCAGGCGCCCAATACTTCTATACTTTTAATATTAATTATTTGAATAATGGGAGATGAAAAAGAACAGATAGAGATATTTAAAAAAAAACCTTTTTTTTTTTTTTTTAAGATTTTTTATTTATTTACTTGACAGAGACACAGCAAGAGAGGCAACACAAGCAGGGGAAGCAGGAGAGGGAGAAGCAGGCTTCCCACCGAGCAGGGAGCCCGATGCGGAGCTCCACCCCTGGACCCTGGGATCATGACCTGAGCTGAAGGCAGATGCTTAACGACTGAGCCACCCAGACACCCCCAGACGGAGATTTTTAATGTCTAATCATTACTTTGATATTTTGCTCTTTTGTGCAAAGAGAAGATTTTTGTCAACCATTTTGTGTTAGTTTCTTTTAAAACGGTCTATAATACTTTTAAAATTAAATTAAATTAAAAAAATTTTAAAGTAAACTCTTTGGGGCGCCTGGTGGCTCAGTCGTTAAGCGTCTGCCTTCGGCTCAGGTCATGATCCCAGGGTCCTGTGGTCGAGCCCCGCATCGGGCTCCCTGCTCTGCGGGAAGCCTGCTTCTCCCTCTCCTGCTTCCCCTGCTTGTGTTCCCTCTCTCGCTGTGTCTCTCTCTGTCAAATAAATAAATAAAATCTTAAAAAAAAAAAAAAAAGTAAACTCTTTGCCTAAGGTGGGGCTCGAATTCATGACCCCAAGAACAAGAGTCACTTGCTCTACCAACTGAGCCAGCCAGGCACCCTTCCAGTACTTTTTTGTTGACAGATTTTAAGAGTGTCTCAGAACAGGGGCGCCTGGGTGGCTCAGTTGGTTAAGCAACTGCCTTCGGTTCAGGTCATGATCCCGGAGTCCTGGGATCGAGTCCCAAGTCGTGCTCCTGGCTCAGCGGGGAGCCTGCTTCTCCCTCTGACCCTCTCCCCTCTCATGCTGTTTCTCTCTACCTCCCTCTCTGATAAATAAATAAAATCTTAAAAAAAAAAAAAAGAGTGTCTCAGAACAGGCAGTCTTAGGGAAAAATGGGTGCAGAGTTTATAATAACTACCTCTAATTATTATCTATTACTGCATTATCTCAAGTTTAGCAGCTTGTAATAACAAATACTTATTTTCTCATAGTTTGTGTGGATCAGGAATTCAGATGGGGTATAGCTTGGTGGTTCTTGCCCAGTATCTCCCATGACCCTGCAGACAAGCTGTTGACTGGGACTACATTCATCTGAAGACTTGATTAGGGCTCACTCACATGGCTGTTTACAGGAGGGCTCAGTTCCTTGTCATGTAGGCGTCTCCATAGGAGTACTTAAATGTCCTCATGACATGGCAGGTGGCTCTCCAGAGTAAGAGAGAAAGCAAGGCAGAAGCCACAATGTCTTTTATGACCTAGCCTCATCACATGCTATCACTTCTGCTGAGTCTGTTGGTCACACAGAACAACTCAATACAATGTAGGATTGCACTATATAAGGATATGAATACCAGAACATGGGGATCATTGGGGGCCATCTTGGGGGCTGGCTACCACAATCAACTCTGTGGTCCCCTATGATTCATGTTGCTCCTGCATACAAAATGTACTCACTTCCTCCCAAGGTTCCTAAAAGTCTCATTTCATTACAGCATCACCTCAAAGTTCAGAATCTCATCGTATAAATCAAGTTCAGGTGTAGGTGAGACTTCTCAGATGTAGTTCCAAAAGTACAGCTCCTTGAGGGCAGTTCCTCTTGACCTGAAGACCTGTGAACTAAAGAGACAAATTATCTTCCTTCACACACACCCAACATATAATGGTAGGATAGGCGTAGGATTACTGCTATACAGACACTCTTATTCAGAAAGGGGGAACAGGGGAGTCACACAAGAGTAACTGGTTCATGGCAATTCTGAAATCCAGTTAGGCGCAGGTTGGCATTCCTTGATTAGGGCTCAGTGCCTAAGAACAAGTCTCCAAGATCTTGTCTCCACCTTCTGGGTTATTTCCATCCTCCAAATCATCTTTCTCATGAAAGATAGCACATGTTTGCAGCTAAGTAGTTTTCTTAGCCTGCTTCTTGCTTGTGGAAGTTAGAAGATCCAAACACCTCTTTTCATTTTGTACTGTTTATGTCCCTTTTTGTCCAATCTGGTGAGGCTTCTGCCAATCTAATTCTCTTCTGTCAATATAATTCTGCAGGTATCTCCTGCCATCCTTACAGCTATGTGTATTAATGAAAATGAATCCCATTCCAGCTCCAGGGGGGTGAAACTTGATTGATTTAATCAGCTATCATGTTTTCATTCACTTTGCCAGAGATTGATGAAGACATGGTCAAGTGATACCATTTTGTCCAGTGAGAAAGAAGGGGAAGGTAGTTCAGGGGTTTCTAGGAAAGGTTTTCTTTGCTAACAAAGACCTCCAGGGACGAAAGAGTTCCTCTTCTGCTATAGACATTGTTAGGTCTACATATCATACTTGCCATTGTCATCTTTTGGCCTTGAGGTTAGCAGAGGAAAAAGATGGAAAGCACTTAGGTTCTTTGTTATGTGATTGAGCAATTGAATTAATCAATGCCAGAAAAGAAAATTTTCCTTTATTTTTAAACCAGTTGCTAGTTGTAGTCGTGAATTTAAAGTGAAACCCAGTTAGCATGACTGTGTGGTTTTTTGTTTATTTATTTATTTGTTTGTGTTTTGGGGGCTGATTGCTGAGGTGAAGGCTGGAGAAAAATGGTGGAGAATGAGACACAAACAGGGTTATGTGCTTATGTGTTTGCCAAGTACAGTATGTGTACTTTACAAAGAAATTTATTATAATTATGGATCTCTCTCTTTCTGCTTTCTTTTCCCTTCCCTGCTTTCCTGTGCCCCTACCTCTTTCTTTCTCCAATTCTTTCCCATTCTCTTTTCCTCATCCTATTTTTCCTTCCCCTTTCTTCCTCCTGTGTAGGTAACTTCTTTTCCGTCTTCTTTGAGCTTCCACTTATTTTTATGCATTGTTTTACTCAATATCCATTACAACCCTGTCTAGTATATACTGATTAATATTCCCATTTTTTATTTATTTTTATTTATTTATTTATTTATTTTTTAAGATTTTATTTATTTATTTGAGAGAGAGAGAATGAGAGAGAGCAAGCACATGAGGGGGGGAGGGTCAGAGGGAGAAGCAGACTCCCTGCTGAGCAGGGAGCCCGATGTGATTAATATTCCCATTTTTTAATTGATAGATTAGATTAAGCAACTGCTTATGGTTGTACAGCTAAAAAATAGCCTCCAGCTCAAGTTTATGTGATTCCTAATTCTATGCTTTAACCACTATGCGGGAGTGAAAGGAACTCTTATAAAAGAAAATTTGCTAGCTCTTAGTATTAAGCTATTGGAGTTCAGATATTTACTTATATAGATATATGAATAGAAAACTGTGGTTAAGACTTCTAATTCTCACAGTAGCCAATACTGTAACTTTAAAATAATCAATATTTAAGAGTTAATTTTCCTTTAAAACAAAGGACATAAAACCCCGAAAGTTTAAAATAAGATCAAGATTCTAATTTCTCTAACTAGTTCCACCCTATTAAATTAACTGGTACCCCGGAGACCTGATTACTTTGCCACCCTTAGGTAGCTAAACAGGAGGAAAATTTCAGTTCTAGACCCTCTCACCCACCCCCATTTGTGAGGCTGCTCAGAGAGTGGCAGCTATCTCTATTTATCTTTTTTTTGTAGAGTATTTTATACCAAATCATGGCCTAGAGAGAGTTCTGTGAAGCCTAAGGAAATGAATCTTTAGAACTTTACATTAGTGTCCTGATTTTGCAGTTGTTTAGAGAGTCATATTTAGTTTTGACATGTATCTTTCCTTTTTAGGAATAAGAAATTGGGCTCGGGCACCTGGGTGGCTCAGTTGGTTAAGCGACTGCCTTCGGCTCAGGTCATGATCTTGGAGTCCTGGGATCGAGTCCCACATCCGGCTCCTGGCTCAGCAGGGAGCCTGCTTCTCCCTCTGACCCTATCCCCTCTCATGCTGTTTCTCTCTCTCAAATAAATAAATAAATAAATAAATAAAATCTTTATAAAAAAATAGAAATTGGGCTCAAAAAAGCCATGAAATTTTCTGTCTCTGGTAGTCTTATCAGTCTGTAACTTGTTGGGATTACTTAGGAATTCAAAAATTTTTGAACACTGCCTTGGAGAGGAAAATGTTTTCTTTGTGCTCTGATTTGGGTGTTGTTTAGAGAAAGTGATACTTAATTTGGAAACTAACAGTCCTCTTGTCTTCTTATAGATCAGTATTGATAACTGACAAAAGCCCTGATGCCCCCAGGGCATTTACAGTTTTTGAATATTCACTCCTATTTATTTAAAAGACTTAGAGGAAAACAGCTATACTTACTCTTTTATTATGTTAATCTAATTTACATACTGACTGGAATTGTTTATATAGGGGATTTTGACTGTGGTATTGTTTGCCTAAGGAAGAAAACTTGGTAGCAATCTTGTCATTCAATATTTACAGTCTGCAAGCTGTATATATTTGGGGAATCTTTCTAAAATATTGCATGACAGGAAATTTCAATAAGCATGTTTAAATGAATTCTAAGGAAACAGACAGGAAATATGCCTCTCTGGTTCTGAAACATTTATCTCCCTGGGTGGAAAAGGGTATGGGTAAGCCTTTGAATGATAGATAGTCCAAGAGAAAAATGCACATTAATCTGGGATTTAATGTGCTCCCTAAATGTCTTAATTGCTTTTAAAGTCATGTAAATAAATAACATTCAAAGGGTGTGAATTAATATCCTAAGAAATGACTTTCCTGATATAAGGGCTCCTATTTCAAATAATATTTATATGGCACCACAAATAATTTTCAGCCAAGAATTAAAACCTCAGTTGGGAAACCAGAATTTACCAACTGTTAGGAAAGAACATTTTTGTTTTGTTTTGTTTTGCTTTGCTTTTTTTGTTTTACCATATGGCTAATCTTTGCCCTAGGTATTCACATGTTATCTGACAAAGGAAGGAAGGATCAACACTCTCAGGGAGGGGACAGAGGATCTTGGATTGCTAAATCTTAATGGCGATTACAGTACTTTAAGGCTAGGAGTCGAACCTAAAGATAAATTCAGCATATCCTCAGTTTTATTTCCAAATACAACATTTTATGTCTTATGGAGAGAGGTTTTAAAAAAAGGTTTGTTTTAAATGATCATCAATTTTCTGAATTAAAAGTGAGTGTATATGGTCATAATGCTTCTCTTCACTCTCCCCTCAGAGGCTTAAATTAAAAATCTGTAAGCTGATTAACATTTTGGAGAAGTTTTAATATTGGACTTCATTTGATTCATAAAACTCAGCTTATTCTTTCTTTTGCACCTATGAGTGAGCCTCCCCCCTTTACTCCTCCTGGACACGTGAAGGGTCTATGGTATTTTACCTTTGACTCATGATAAGAAATATAAGATTGGGTATATAAATACATGTAACAAGACACATACATATGTGAGACCCACGTTTCATAAAACAAGATTCACACCGTCTGTTGCACTATGATTTTTTTTTTCCTATTCTGGGGAAAAAAAATGCTAGTCACGACCCACAAAATTGATTTCATGGCCCACTAATGAGTTGCAACCAACAGTTTGATAAAACACTATCCAGACTCTAGAGAAATAACAGAATTGAACAAGCACTTTCTTTTTGACTTACTGGAATTCTGAAGCCAAGTGAAACCTCCTTCCTTCCTTTTTACCCTCTTCCAAGTTTTTCCCTAAGTATTTATTTCCTCCTGTTATATTCAGACCTGGAACTTCATAGATTTGAAAGGTGGACAGCTGATTTTTGTCATTGCTAGCTTCAGAAGTAGAAAAGTTGCAGCCAGGAATTGTCTCATAGAATAGCCTGCAAAGGAATGAAACAGCTATAACTTGGGTATGACTATCAGATCCTGCTGGGGACACTTTAAACCTATTGTAGAGGTGGCCTTTATTAGAGATGTACTCACTTCTTATAATAGATGAGTCTATAGCCTGGCTTTTTAAGTACTGTGAATGGCTATTTAAAAGAATCTCTTCTTGAAAAAATTCACAAATTTCCTAAAATTCATAAATCCTTTTGTATTATAGGAAATAATACTAGAATATCAACTACAGGAAAGCAGGGATTTTTGACCATTTTATTCACTGATATGTTCCTGATCCCTAGAACACTGCCTGATACAAGCTGGTGCCCATGAAATATTTGTTCAATAAATTTAAACATAGTAATTCCTAAAGAATTTCCCAACTGGGACACACCTGTATTCACATAGCATGGATGGTTATATACAATGTTGCTGATCAGCTTCCTTGTCACATTTTCTAGAAGATTCTTTGGGCCAAGATGTCATCTGAAAGACAACTTCAGTGTAGTTTATGCATGTCAATTATATCTTAATAAAGTTGTTTACAAAACAAAAAAAAAAGTAAAACATAACCTAATTAACATAAAAGTGTTGCTTTAAGTGAGGCAAATGTTGCCAGGGAAAGAACTAATAACCAATGGGAGAGAAAAGAAATTCTAATATGCATGATAATATCAAGCATTTATTGAGTGCTTAATAGCTAAGGGGAGGGAGAAATTTTCAGTTCTCTGTCATTCAGTTTTCACATTTCTGAGAAGTAGATACTATTTTTAGTCCTTTTTCTTTTTGAAGAAATTGAGATTTAGAGAACTTAAGTAAATTGCCCAAGCCTGCACAGCTCCTATGCAATTAAATGAGTTTGAACCCAGGTCCACTGCTTTTAGTTTATAGAATTTGAGGTTGAAGCTTATTAAGACACTAAAGTCAACTTATATACTTCAGTTTTATTTTTATTTTATTTATTTATTTATTTACTTGTTTATTTATTAAGTAGGCTCCATGGCCAACATGGGGCTTGACCTCACAACCTTGAGGTTAAGAGTCACACACTCTACCCACTGAGCTTGCCAGGTGCCACTATACACTTTAGTTTTAAATTTGTGTTTTTGGCATTTTTTCATTATTCCTTTAAGCAAATGAATTGAGACCCTACTATTTATACACAAGGTATTAGGTCTACATTGGTAACTATAGGTGTAGTCCTTGCTCTCATGTCATAGGATCTGATGGAACAGACAGGTAATAGACAAGCTAAGAAACAAAAAATACAAAATGTGATAAAGGAAAAAATAAGAGTGTTACAATAGGGAATAATGGCTGGGAAGCCTACAGTGACTTATTTTAATGTAAAAATGCCTGATGGGTCTGTTGAGCTAAGATCTGAAGGATGGGGAGCCAGTCTAAGAGCATGAGGTAGTTGGTAGGTGGTGAGGGTGACAACACTGTGTTCCAGGTAGCAGAATGGCTGGAGGCAAAAGCACCAGGCAAAAAAGAGCTTGGGTAGTTGGACATGAACTTTGTATGGCAGAGGAACAGGGAATGTAGTTGGAGAGGTTGGCCTGGGGCCAGAGTATGCAGGGTCTTGTTAGCCATGGAAAGGAGTTTGAATTTGGTACATATGCAAAAGGATAGCCATTTTCAAATCAGTCCTGATAACATTGCCAGTGAGATTCTTAACTGGAATGCTTGGTAAACCCATTGCATCAAATGAAATTTAAGTATCTAATTAATTAGCATGTATGACGTTAACTATTGTGTATCCCTTTACTATTATCCAGTCCTCCAATGCCTTTGCAAGAGTTCATGTAGGGGCGCTTGGGTGGCTCAGTCGTTAAGCGTCTGCCTTTGGCTCAGGTCATGATCCCAGGGTCCTGGATGGAGCCCCGCATTGGGCTCCCTGCTTGGTGGGAAGCCTGCTTTTCCCTCTCCCACTCCCCCTGCTTGTGTTCCTGCTCTTACTATCTCTCTCTCTCTGTCAAATAAGTAAATAAAATCTTAAAAAAAAAAAAAAAAGAGTGCATGTAGTTTCTTTGGTAATTTCCCATTTGGAAATGCCCAGAATTTTATTTTTATTCTTGTACTATCTATCCCTATAATACATTGATTGGCTTTTAGAAAGCATGTATTGAAGTCTTTACTACTATGGATCCTGACCTGATGAACTTGCAGACTAATAGCAGAGTTAAGATACATAAAATATTACATTATAAAATAAATTGTGTTAAGTGGGATAAAAGATAGCAATAAAGTACTCCTGGGAATTCAGAAGAGAAAGAGATTCCTTTTAGCCCTGAGGGATTAAGGGGAAGGGGAGCAGGAGGATTAAGAGAGACTTCCTGAAGGAGGTAGCTTTTGCTCATGGTTTTGAAAGGATAAGTAGGATTTAAACATTAGGAAGTTGAGAAAAGGCAAAAATCTTATTAAAAATTCCAAGTATAGATGAGTGCATGCGTGTTTAGCATGGTCCTTACTGCACTGTGGATCCTCAATTTGATATGATTGTCACCAGACCTTTGGGAGACATCCAGGACTAAAATAGTTTGGATGTGTTATGCAGTAGGATTGAAGTTCATAGTACTCCGCAGGAAATTATCTGTAGTTCTAGCCAGAGCTGTTGGTCTTGACTTTCTCAGCTGCTTAAATTTATTAACAAATAATATGGAGACCTAAAGAATTAGAGAGGTAGTTAAAAGAGCATTACATCGGGACTAAGAATCCAGTCTTGTTCTCTTGCTATCTTAATGAGTGATCTTGTTTCTAAAACTATTTCTGTTTCTCTGTCTGTAAAAGGGAAAATGGTAATTCTGTCCCCTATCCCCTACCTATTAAGATATCGATGACGATGAACAGTGATGGAAAAAAGCTCAGAAGAAAGATGCTGCATAAATAAAACAATAAAAATAGCAATTAAGAAAACACTGTTATGCAAAATGATGTTTAAAGCTCTTTTAGGCAGAAAGCTTTGTATAGAACCATGGGGGTATTTGAAATTTCCCTTTATATTTTTCAAACAAGATATCTCAGTTTGAAAGTTAAAAGATGATTGGAGGTATTTAAATTTGTGGTTAAGTGTGGTCAATTCACAAGGCAGTGTAAGCAGGCAGTTTATAAGGCTGTCTGTCCTTACTAACTGGGTGAGGAGGATGGGGGTGGGTGGGCTGGTGATGGTGTCTTTTGTTAAAATCTGGAAGTGAAAAGCTAAAACCTACACCAATTTAAAAAGCATTTACAATAACTTCAGGATGCACTTGTATCAATTACAGTTAAAACATAAAAATATTTGGAGTGAGGTTCAAGATGCTATAAAGACAGATTTCTTAGAAAAGAGGGGTTTCTTAGAAAGCTAAGGTGCAATATTGGTATATTTTATTCTGAGTGACTTTATTGTATTATATAGCTTGAAAAAAAATCTTAATTTGAAGCATGGTAAAGTACATTGTGGTGAAGCATTTGCTATTTCCACCAATGTCCCAGTTCTCTCAAGCTTAATATATTTAAATAATTGTGATTACTATCTGAAGTTTATTCTTTCTGATCTTAATTTGAAGATTCTGGTTTTAAACACTAAGAAGACAAAAGACAAAGGACTTTTAGTCAATTAATAAAACTGTTTCCTAGAGAACTAAAAAAAAAACCTCAATACATTTTAACCTTATAAAATTAGAGCAATATCATCAACCAAATATTAGTTTTATATATTACTTAATGACTTAAAATATCTTCTTCAAAGAAAATATTTTGAAAAAAATCTTAACTTTTACATAACAATTGATAAGTAAACCCTATTCCCAAATCAGGGTTTCTAGGGGTTGTGTTCTAATATGTAAAATATTTAGAGGTTTAAAAAAATATATTGAAAATACTTCTCTTTTGTCTTTTATACCAAAGTTTTAACATTTATCAATATCAAACCAGGTTGAATGTGGACTGATGTTATGGGAATGGGAAAATAAACTTTCTTGGAGATGGCATACCAAAAAAGAGGGTTAGTCTTGTACATAATAGAATTATACTTAAGTACTTAAGGCCAGCTATAAGATAGAACACCAATGAAATCAATTATATATTTTCAAAACTTTAAATATATTTCTCTAAAGAATAACAAAACTTGGGGCGCCTGGGTGGCACAGTCAGTTAAGTGTCTGCCTTGGGCTTGGGTCATGATCCCGGGGGCCCTGGGATTGAGCCCCGTATCAGGCTCCCTGCTCCGTGGGGAGCCTGCTTTTCCATCTCCCTCTGCAGCTCCCCCTGCTTTTGCTCTCTCTCTCAAATAGGTAAATAAAATCTTAAAAAAAAAAAAAAGAATAACAAAAATTTCATTATCCTATATATATGTGCATGTATGAGTATGTGTATGTACATATTTTAAATCTTGCTTATTATTTTGGGCCAAACAAATAGATTCTTAAAATGGGTATAATAATAGCTGATAATAAGCAGCTATTGGTAATGGTTTTTTGATCATTGTAAATAATGAATATTGTAATTTAAATGCTTTGTTTTTTTTTCTTTTTCCTTTACCTTTTATTCATGTTATTACTCATCATTTTCAAGTTCTCTTCTATGAAATATTCCAAAATGATTATGAAGTATTGATATACAATTAATGAGATGTTATAGATAACCATAAGAAGAAAACTTTGGTTTTCAAACTCTAACTTTGGCTCCTAATTAGTACTGGCTTGATTATCCACTTTTCTATAAGTCACTTTTGGAGATTATTGTCTAATATAAAAGCCAGCTTCAAATATTGACATTTCTCATCCTTAGGGATGATCAAAAGAATGTGCTTTAGTCTGCAAAGGACTTTCCAAACAGGATTCTAAAAATGTTTTGACCGTTTGAAAATAAACGTATAATATCCCATAATGATCTCTCAGAAAGACAGCATTCATCTGAAAAGAGAAGAATAGCTTTAAGCAACACTGCTTTTCTAGATTTCTGTCCCTGAAATATTTTCCACATAAATATAATGCATGTTACCGATTTAAGTATGTATTTAAGTATGTATTCTGCCCTCCCCCCGCCCACATGTTCGGTGAGCTGTCGTATACTTTCGACCATTGAGCTCTCAGAATATCTGAACTCTGGCCATCTGCTCTCATCCTCAGAGCTCTTTATCCTGCTCTCTTGAGTTGGGTGCATTTTGCAATGGTGGTCTCTATGCCGTTTATCCTGTGTTCCAGCAAATCCATAATGGCTGACAAAAGATATACGTGAATAGTACTTTGTGATGAAGTAACAAAGGAAGGGTGTCATACTGGCTATTAAAATGCATCTTCAAGTGAAAGGTGGAGGAAAGAATCAGGAATAGCCAGGAGTCCTTTAAGGATTGGTGGAGCCTTTTGACATTATGAAGGGCCTTCTAAACATCACTGAAATCTTTCAGGATTGACCTAGTTGTAGGAAAGGTAGCAAAAGATAACGGCTGTTACCTAAGGGATGTAGTGACTTCAGGGGATTTGAAGAGAACAATTGCTGACTTACAAAGCAACTCCACAGGGGCTATGCTAAAACAACTACATATAGACTGATTTAGTTTGCACACCTATTTCAGGAATGCAACCCACCCCCCTTTCCAATACTAAACAGGATATTCATGCAATTCACCTTTACTCTGGCACAAAAACCTAATAATAGTCTGTGATATGGTGTGGGGAAGGTACCCAGATTTGCTGTTTTTCTCAACATCAAGGAGAAAAATATTCTTTCTTTTGCTTTGGTTACTTAAAACTGTAGTCTCCTAAGTGGAGGAAGGTATCACTAAGGTGGATGAAACTTTCTGAGAGAATAGGAATTGAATAGAGAGGGATTCCAGGGACCTTTGTTTTTTTGTTTGCTTCCAATTTTCTGTGAGGTTATTGCAGTTAGCATTTGCTGGGTTAAGGGAATTTGTAGATTATATTACATAGGAAAGTAAAATAACCTTACAAATTGTACATATAATGTAAGCTTGAAAAAATTCATGTGAAGAAACTTCAGTTTAAAGATTTACTAATGATAAAATGATAGAACCGACATTTCTCCCCTACTAGTAGAGGTCTTTCTTAGCCACATTACAAGATAAAAATAATGATGATCTAATTAGAACTTTTATCTAGCACATTACAAAATAAAAACTGCAATGATGATCTAATTAGAGCTGACAAGAAATTGGCCAAAAAACTTTAAATTATCAATAAAAAGTTTTTGAAATATGGATTTATATCTACTCTTGTTAATGATAAACCTCATCTTAAGTGTGTATTATTCTTTGAGATAAATAATTGAAAAATCTTTATAGAGCACTTGTCATAAACCAGGCACCGTTTTAGGTGCTGGGGGTATATCAGTGAAACAGATAAAGATAATAATTCTAATGGAGCTTATTTTCTATCAAGGCAATAAAAGATGTAACAACTTAAATATTACCTTAGAAGGTAATAAATGTTCAAGGCAAAAAAAAAAAAAAAAGAAAGGGAGGAACAAGGTAAAGGGATTAAGAGTGCTGGGCGTGGGACAATTGGTACAATTTTAAATATTGTGAGGGTTGTCAGGGTACACCTGAAAGGTGACATCTGAGCAGACTTGAAGGAGATACTGACTTTGTTGTATACTGTCCTGAGATATCTGCATGCCGTGTATTCTTTAAATTGGGGTTTATTTATAGTTATTGAAGATAATATAAAAATGCTGGACCCATCCTGTGTACTAGTTTGAATAGCTATATGGTTGAAAGGAAGATTAACATTAAATAGCTACCTAGGTTAGGTACTGATTATATTATTTTGTATAATCCTGGAAGGTAAGTGTCATCAGTGCCATTTTATACCAGTGCTTAGGGATACCCAGTATCTTGTTTACAATCACATAGCTAAGTAGGCAGTAGAACTGGTGCTGTATATCTAATTCCAAATCTCATTCTCTTTTACAATGCCAGGGCCTGCAAAAAGTTGGGTCAGTTGATCATAGATGCTAGGAGAGTTGTGTTGAGAAAGATTCTGAGGCCAGATACAGCATCTGATGGAAATATTATATCAATATAAACATGAGAGGGAGGAATGGTATCATGTGTATATGCTTATCTCTATGCTGTCATGAGATGTTCATCTCAAAAACAAATGAAAGACAATTTAGATACAATGATGTAGTTTGTAAGGAGTATTTTGAAAGGATCTATATTTCTTATTTCAATCATATTATTCTTTCTAAAACATGTCATTTCCCTAATAATCTTCTACGTTCCACCTCTTTCCCATAAATAAACTGTTATTGATATGGACCCAACCTACCTTCCCATAATCTTGCTTATTTGCCCTGTTTTTTATCCATATGATTTTCTCTGTCTTGCATGCTTATACAGCCCATTAAAATTACCCATATTTCAAATTACAGCTTCCTAGTGAAGTAGAATGCTTCTATTCTAGGAATGTCTACAAAGAGAGGTTGAATGTCAGATACAATATAGAAGGAATAACTGTATTATATTACAGGGAATAAATTTTTTGAAGTTTAAATTAAACTTTTAATAGAGGTGGTATAATTATTAAATAATTATTTCTGGTTATTAATAAAGACCAGTCATGGAGTTAACTGCGCACTACCTACTAATTGTATGTTCTGGGAAAAATTACTTAAACTCTCTGAAATTTCAGTTTCTTCATATCAGAAGCTTCAGATTCTTGGGTATTTATTAGAATTTGCTTTGTAATCTAATACCTGGTGTTGTTGCCATTGTTTTAGTTAAATGTTTCACATTTAATGTGATTATTGATAATTGTTAGGTTTAAATTTGTCCTTTGCCACTTGTGCAATCTTTCTTTATTCTCCCTTCCCCCTTTTCTGTCTCTTTTTAAATTTTTATTTATTTATTTTTTAAAGATTTTATTTATTTATTTGACAGAGAGAGACAGCAAGAGAGAGAACACAAGCAGGGGGAGTGGGAGAGGGAGAAGCAGGCTTCCGGCTGGGCAGGGAGTTCAATGCTGGGCTGGATCCCAGGACCCCGGGATCATGACCTGAGCCAAAGGCATGCTTAACGACTGAGTCACCCAGGCACCCCTGTCTCTTTTTTTTTTAATTTTAATTTAATATTTTTAAGTAGGATGTATGCCCAATGTAGGGCTTGAACGCATGATCCTGAGATTAAGAGTTGCCTGTTCTACCGACTGAGCCAGCCAGGCACCCCTTTTCTCCCTTCTTTTGGATTGAATATTTTTTATGATTCTGTTGTATCTGCTTTGTTGGCTATTAGTTACAACTTTTTTTGTTATTTTAGTGTTTGATTTAGAGTTTATAATATTCATCTTTATCACAGTTTACATTCAAATGGCATTGTACTAAATATATAGTATAAACATCTTATAATAGTATATTTCTATTTCTTCTCAGCCTTTGTGTTGTTGTCATACATTTTACTTTTACAAGATATATATCCCATACCACACTGTTATTATTTTTGTTTATATTTTAATGAGATTTAAATAAGACAAAAATGCATATATTTACTCACATAGTTACCATTTCTAGTGCTCTTTACCTTTTTGAGTAGGCCCATATTTTTATCTGGTGTCATTTCCTTTTCCCTAAAAGACATTCCTTTTTTTAAAAGATTTTATTTATTTACTGGAGAGAGAGAGAGCAGGAGCAGAGTGGGGGGAGGCGGCAGAGGGACAAGCAGACTCCCCACTGCAGAGCCTGCCACAGGGCTCTATCCCATGACCCTGAGATCATGACCTGAGCTGAAATCAGATGCTCAACCTACTGAGCCACCCAGGCGCCTCCTAAAAGACATTCCTTAATAGTTCTTGCAATGCAGGCTTGCTGGTGATTAATTCTTTCAGGTTTTGTATGTTCGGAAAAGTCTTTACTTCGTCTTCATTTTTTAAAAACAGCTTTATTGAGATATAATTCACATCAATACAATTCACTTAAGGTGTACAATTTAACAGTTTTTAGTGTGTTCACAGTTATGTGCAACTATTACCAGAGTTTTAGAATATTTTCATCATCTGAGTAAGAAACTTACCTTCCTTAGCTATCACTCCCTGTCCTTCTCTCTCCCATCCCCAAGCCTTACGTAAGCACTACATTACTTTCTGTCTCTATAGATTTCCTTCTTTAGACTTTCTTTTTTTTCTTTTTAAAGATTTTATTTATTGGGGTGCCTGGGTGGCTCAGTCATTAAGCGTCTGCCTGTTAAGCGTCTGCCTTTGGCTCAGGTCATGATCACAGGGCCCTGGGATCGGGTCCCACATCAGGCTTCTTGCTCAGCGGGAAGCCTGTTTCTCCCTCTGCACCTCCCCCTGCTCATGTTCCCTCTCTCGCTGTGTCTCGGTCAAATAAATAAAATCTTAAAAAAAAAAAAAATTTATTTATTTATTTGACAGAGAGAGACATAGCAAGAGAGGGAACACAAGTGGTAGTGGGGGGTGGGAGAGGGAGAAGCAGGCTTCTCGCTGAGCAGGGAGCCCAATGCAGAGCTCCTTCCCAGGACCCTGGGATCATGACCTGAGCCGAAGGCAGATGCTTAAGGACTGAGCCACCCAGGCGCCCATCTGGACTTTCATATGAATGGAATTATGTAGTATATAGTCTTTTGTAAATGGCTCTTTTCACTTAGCATAATATTTTCAAGGTTTATCTTTTTGTAGTATGTATTAGTACTTCTTCCTGTTTATAGCAGAATAATATTCCATTGTATAGATATACTTACTGCCTTTTGTTTATCCATTCATCCACTGGTGGAAATTTGCTTTTTTGTCCCCCAATATCTTCCTTTATTTCTGAAAGATATTTCCTTGGATACAGAATTGTAGTTTGGTGGAGCACATGGGTGGCTCAGTCAGTTAAGTCTCTGCCTTTGGCTCAGTTCATGATACCAGGGGTCCTGGGATCGAGCCCTGTGTTGGGCTCCCTGCTTGGCGGAGAGTCAGCTTCTCCCTCTCCCTCTGCCCCTCCCCCTGCTTGTGTGCTCTCTCTCTCTCAAGTAAATAAATAAAGTCTTTAAAAAAAAAAGAATTGTAGTTTGGCAATTTTATTCTTTAAGTACTTTTTGGATATTGTTCTACTGACTTGCTTGCATTTGTCCTGAGACAGCAAGAGAGGGAACACAAATCAGAGAAGTCTGCTGTAATTCTTATCTTCATTCTTTATAAGTAATGTGATTTTTTCACTAGCTGCTTTTAAGATTTTCTGTTTATTACTAATTTTAAATAATTTTAAATAATTTATTATAATGTGTCTTGGTGTGGTTTCTTTTTATGTACTTGGGGTTTGTTGAAATTCTTGAATATGTAGATTTATTTATTTATTTATTTATTTATTTATTTATTTATTTAAGTAGGCTCCAATGCCCAGCATTGAGCCCAGCTCGGGACTTGAATTCATGACCCTGAGATCAAGACCTGAGCTAAAATCAAGAGTCAGTTGCTTAACTGACTGAGCCACCCAAGTGCCCCTTGAATCTGCAGGTTAATAGTTTTCATCAAATTTGGAAAATTTTTAGACAGTATTTCTGCAAATTTTTTTTTTCTGTTTGTCCCTCCCTTTTTTGTGAATCCGAGTTACAGGTATACTAGATCACTTGAAGTTGTTACACAGCATACTGATATTATATTATAATATATTATATTATATTTTATTCTTGCTTTCTTTTTCCTTTTGAGTATTTTTTCTCAGTGTGTTTGTGTTTATTTTCTAATGCTATATCTTCAAGTTCATTGGTGTTTTTTCAGCAATGCCTAATTTGCTGTTGATTTCACCTATTTTTTAAATTTTATTTATTTATTTATTTTAAAGATTTTATTTATTTATTTGACAGAGAGAGAGATAGCAAGAGCAGGAACACAAGCAGGGGGAGTGGGAGAGGGAGAGGCAGGCTTCCCGTGGAGCAGGGAGCCCGATGCGGGGCTCGATCCCAGGACCATGGGATCATGATCTGAGCCGAAGACAGACACTTAATGACTGAGCCACCCCCAGGCGCCCCTACATTTTTCATTTTAGACATTGCAGTTTTTAATCTCTAGAAATTTGATTTTTTTTAAAGATTTTATTTTTAAGTAATCTCTGCACCCAACATGGGCCTCAAACTCACAGCCCAAGATCAAGAGTCACACACTCCACAAACTGAGCCAGCTAGATGCCCCAAGAAGTTTGCTTTTTTAATATTCTTTAATGTCTTTACTTAACATGTTTAACAATTCCTCTAGCTCTTTGAATATGTAAAACGCAGATTATAATAACTCTTTCAGTGTCCTTATCTAATAATCCCAACATCTATGTTAGTTCTGGCTTGGTTTTGGTTCATTGATTTTCTCCTCATTCTGGCATACCCTTAAACATAGAATATGTAGAATTTTGTGTCTGGCTTTTTTTTTTTTTTTTTAAGATTTTATTTATTTATTTGACAGAGAGAGACACAGTGAGAGAGGGAACACAAGCAGGGGGAGTGGGAGAGGGAGAAGCAGGCTTCCCGCGGAGCAGGGAGCCCGATGTGGGGCTCGATCCCAGGACCCTGGGATCATGACCTGAGCCGAAGGCAGGCGCTTAACGACTGAGCCACCCAGGCGCCCCTGTCTGCCTTTTTTTTTTGAGAGAGAGAAAGAGAGTGTGTGCATGTGGGGGGGAGGGGCAGAGGCAATAGGAGAATCTTTTTTTTTTTCTTTTTAGATTTTATTTATTTGTGAGAGAGAGTGAGAGTGCACAAGCAGGGAGAGAGCAAAGCAGCAGGCAGAGGGAGAAGCAGGCTCCCCACGGAGCAAGGAGCCTCATATGCAACTTGATCCCAGGATCCTGGGATCATGACCTGAGCCAAAGGCAGACGCTTAACTGACTGAGCCACTCAGGCGTCCCAAGGGAGAGAGAGAATTTTTTTTTTTGTTTAAGATTTTATTTATTTATTTGACAGAGAGAATGACAGCGAGAGAGGGAACACAAGCAGGGGGAGTGGGAGAGCGAGAAGCAGGCTTCCCACTGAGCAGGGAGTCCGATCCGGGGCTTGATCTCAGGACCCTGGGATCATGACCTGAGCTGAAGGCAGATGCTTAACCGACTGAGCCACCCAGGTGCCCCGAGAGAGAATCTTAAGCAGGCTCCACACTCAATGCAGAGCCTGACCTGGCTGGATCCCATGACCCTGAGATCATGACCTGAGCCAAAATCAATAACCAACTGAGCCACCCAGAGGCCCCATGTGTCTGGCTTCTTTCACTGTGTAATGATTCCAGAGTTCATCCATGTTGTAACATGTATTAGAACTTCACATTTTTTGTGGACAAATGATATTCCCATGTATGGATATATCATATTTTGTTCATTTATCAGTTGATGGGCATTTGACTTTTTGGCTATGATGAATAATGCTGCTATTAATATTCATGTACAACTTTTTGTGTGGACATATGTTCTCAATTCTTTTATAAATATACCTAGGATTTATTGCTGAGTCATATTGTAACTATGTTCAACTTTCTGAAGACTGCCAAACTGTTTCCAAAGTGGATGTACCATTTCTGTAGCCATTATCTCTTGAATATTGCATTTCCTCTATTCTACCCATTTCCTTCTTATCAGAGATACATTGGAGTTTTTGATTCTATCTTTCATGTCTTTACTTCTCTTTAAATTTTCCCATTTTTTAGATGTTTGTGCTTCCTTCCTCAGATCTATCTTTCAGTTCATCAATTTTTTTTTCAGCTGTACTTACTCTTTTATTCAGCCCATTCTTTGAGTTTTAGCTTTTTTCTTTTCATTTTAAGTGTTTAATTTTTTACTTCTGAAAGTGCTGATCCTATTGTTTTTCTAAGTTTTATAGTATTTTTTGCTCCATAATCAGCTTCTTTTCATACTACCTCCTCTTTTATGGCTTTATTCCTTTCTTAATATTGTCTTACAGAGTGTAATTTTATTGAAATTCTTAGACACAGACTCTTGATCATTATGGATTTTTTCCTTACATGTTTTATTGTGGGATTATCTTTACTGAAGCCTTTTTGCTTTGGCTTCCACCAGTTGCTTCAGAGAGATCACCAACCAAAGCTCAGTCATTGTGTTAACTTCGCAATATGAGGCCCCCGAAACCATGCATTTTATTTTCATTTTAGCCTCAAATTTATGGAAGGCACAGGCCTGAGATTGTGAATTTTGGGGAGGTTTTTTTCCCTCCCTCCAACTTAAAGCCCAAAAGAGACAGATAAGCTTCTTTTGTCATCTAGTCGTGGTAAACATATTTCTTTTCTAGTTCATCTCTTCTCAGAAAGAGCAGACATTTAAGAATCTTGGCTTTATCCATTAATTCTTAGTTCCTCATGCACACCCAAAGCCCCATTTTTTTTTCCTATGTGAATATTAAAACCTAAGTTTTTAGGTTACTGAAACCAAGTCTTCCTATGTGAATATGAAAACCTAAGTCTTTAGGTTATGGAAACCAGTTCTTCCCCAAGCCAACTGAAACTCTGTTCTACCTTATGGTTTAGCAATCTGTTCATTTTTGGCACCTAGGATTGATTGATTATCTTTATTCCTTCTTTCTTTCTCAGTTGTACTTTTATTTTTTTATTTTTTATTTTTTTAACATTTTATTTATTTATTCATGAGTGACAGAGAGAGAGAAAGAGGCAGAGGGAGAAGCAGGCTTCCCATGGAACAGGGAGCCCGATGCAGGACTCTATCCCAAGAGTCATGACCTGAGCTGAAGGCAGACGCTTAACCGACTGAGCCACCCAGGTGCCCTCAGTTGTACTTTTATTTTTTTTTTTGTACTTTTAAAATAATGTTTATTTTATTTCTTCCAGCATTTCTAGGTCTTCGTAGTGAACAGCTTGTTTTCATTATCTTAAATCACTATATTGTCAGAAGTCCCAGTTTCCTCACCAGTAATGTGGGGAAAGTAATTTATTTACCTCATAGGGTTTTTAGGATTACGTGAGATAATGTAATGAAGTGCTTAGCATAGTGCCCATTATGGAAGTGGGGTTCGAACTCATGACCCAGAGATCAAGAGCCCTGTGCTCCATTGACTGAGCCAGCCAGGTCCCCACCTTTTTTTTTTTCTTAAGTAAGCTCTATGGCCAATGTGGGACTTGAACTTAGGACTCCAGATGAAGAGTTGCATGTTCTACCAACTGAGCTGGCCAGGCGCCCCAGTTATAATTTCTAATTAATGCTGATTGACAAGCTCTAGATAAGAACTCAAATCTGCATAAGGAAAATTACTAAAATAAATTTAAAAATTAATATTTTGACCTCCTTTTAGAATGTAATGTTGGCCTATTTTAAAGTTAGCTCCCTTTTTGATAAGATGTGAACACACAAAACTTAGCAATTGAGTATATTCTATCTTGCATTTTACATCCTTGAGTGTCCCATTTCACTTTGATCCTGCTCTGCTTAGAATGTGGGTGAGGCATGGAACAGTTTTTGTCGATATTTGATGCCTGATTCAATTGAAATGTGTCTTTTTTTCATTTTACATTTACATTTACAGATAAATTTCAATCCTTATAATGTACCTTATTTTATAAACATGTTGATAAGTTTCTCTATCAAAAATCATCACATTTTAAGCTTACATAAAATTAGATCATTTGAAATTCATTTTATTAAGAAAAATATAATCTCTCAGTCTTGTTCTAAAATATTTATTTACCAGAAGATATGAAATTTGAAAGACATTGCATGGATTATTAACAGGCTATCTGGTTTGATTATTTCTACTTAGGAATATAATTCATTTAAACAAAGACATATCTGATTAAAATGCTGTGTGAGAGTGATCTCTTTCATGTTCTTAAAAAAGAGGAATGATGGAGGAAAAAAATAGCATTTTTGATCTGAGTTTTTATGTAAAATTGAAGTAGATGCTGTTCTTTTTGCTTCCTCTCTGTAGTAGACATTGTGTTTGTGATGCAGTCTGTGTGTGTGTGTAGTCCCACTTTTTTTAATGTGTCTTCATTTCTCGGTGAAATGAAAGCTGACCTAGAACTGTGGTCATTCCTGTGTCAAAGTTGCAACAACTGTGGTCACTGAGCAATTACTATGGCAATCCGACTGGTCCTAAAGGGATAGTTGTGTTAGACCAAGATCTAAAATAATCTGTAGAAGGGGAATGAACTGAGCTGTATGAGCTGAGTGAACTGTAATGGAGTTTGATCTTGTGTCACTGTTTAAACCAGATGACCAAATTTATAAACAAGTAACTTATTCTGCAGAAGGATTAAAATCCTAGAAAACCTTTAAGTGCTGCTTTTTTACTTAATTGCTTTTTCTTGACAATTTTATTTTAATAATGAAATATTGGTAGAACTCTAAGAAATGATACAGATTCCTATGTCCAAATAAAGTACTATTTTTCTTTTCTTTTTTCTTTTTTTTTTTAGGAACATCAAAACATTTTTGAACTGGTATATAAGTAAAATGTTTTTAACATGATCCTAAAATATTTACAAGGTGTGTAACTGATAGAGATTATTAATATCAGAAGAAAATTTGAAAAAATGACAAGGTATATAGCAATAGGACATGTGTTTTCATTCCTTTTTTTCCAGAGGGGTAATAAGTTTGTGCTGATCCATCTACCTTTTCTCCTTCCCTCACATCTATTGTTCAGTGGTGAGATTTTTGTCTGCAGTTAGTACTCAGCTGGAAACAAATGAATATCCTGCCTTTTTCAAAACTGTTTTTATTCCTTCAGCATATACCAAACACTTGTTCTATACCAGGCACTGTGGTATGTGTTAGAGGTACCTTACTGAACAAGACTATCAGGGCTTCCTTGATTAGTTTCTAGTCCTAGACAATTTTTTCCCTCTCTTTACTTTCATTCTTGTATTTTCCTATTGTTTTCTTTCTGTACCCTTTCTCTTCCTTACCTTTATTTCTTTCCCTCATTTTCTTGCTTTTCTTCCTTTCTTTCTTTGTCAGGAAATTGCTAAAGGGCTTCCCTTTCTTGTTCAGGCTTGTCTAGGCTCAATAGATGAAACTCCTTTCTTTGCACTACAGTCTTTTCCCGTGGGAATTCAGGGGCATTCATAACTTTTGGCCTGACTTAGCTGTGTCTGTACCTCCTCTGAGGAAAATTGGTTGCCAGCTGATGAGAGTATCATTTCCTCTACTGCCATGGAATCATGCTCCTCTGCCTTTCATCATGCTGCCAAACTTTGTGAAGAGTGAGTCCTTTGGGGAAAGACCTCTTCCTGTCTCAGTCTACAAGCAATCATTTTTTGTTAAAACCATTTTTTAAAAATTGGTTTTTATATCTGTATACCTAAATTTATCTCCAATTTGGTTCCAGTGGTCACAGAATAGTTTCACCTTACTGGCTGAGTATTTTCATTCCTGCTGAGCTTCCCTCAGTCAATATTACAGGGTATTTTCCAGCGGTATTTTTGGGAAAGAGGGGCTAGTGGTAGACAGAAGCCTAATATAAATTCAGATATAGCCCTTGTCCTATTGCTTTCTGACACAATGTAGTAAGAAATCAATGCAATCAGGGTCACAAATGACTGTCGATAAGGATAAGCAAACTGGGTTTATCTGAAAGAACAGATGAATTAGAATTATAGGATTACTTTTGTCTCGGAAGAATTCTTTTGATCCAATCCTGACTCTTTAAAGTTGAAGAGCAGAGATGTGACATGCTAGAAATCACAGCAAGTTAATGATAGCTGGGGCTAGAACTCACATCACAATTTCCAGTTTTCTTTTTTTTTTTTTTAAGATTTTATTTTTAAGTAATCTCTACACCCAACATAAGACTGGAACTTATAACCCCAAGATCAAGAGTCGCATGCTGTACTGACTGAGCCAGCCAGGCACCCCTCAATTCCCAGTTTTCTTTTTCACCTGGCAGGATAAAGGAAGTAGGATATTGGGAAAATTATCTTTTTGATAGGGAGTTATTATTTGATGGAAAAAGGTTTGTCAAACCCGCTGGGATTCAGACTTTCATACTTTTCAGCTGAGACTCAGAGAATCTAGTTGCATTCGTGCAACCTCGTGCAACCAGCTGAGATGTTGAAAAGAACTAGTATAATAAAATTAAGTGCTGCCTACTGAATATTCAGTTTGTGTCTTTTAGCTCCTATATTCATAAGTGTGGGTTTATTTTATGTCTTGTTTGTTGATGTCTATTGGTTAGGAGAAATATGATTTTTCCCTCACCCCAAGTTTTGCAGTTATAGGTAAAGTTGGGGAAGGTAAATTTACTTTTGTTGAATTCAGGGAATAAGTGATACAGTGAAAAGTTGTGGATATAAAAAACCACAGAAATAAGGAATCAGAACTCCAACAAGTTCATCTACTTAATTAATTAATTGTTATTTGAACTGGCTTAGTACAGTTTAATCTCAGTGCTGAGGAAGTCATTTTGACTCTGGCTTTCCACCCCCTAATCAACTGAGAATCATTTCTTCTCTGCTCCATTGGCATGGATATTAATATTTTTTTGGCGTGGTAACCAGGCTCCAAGATGGTCTCCAGTGATCCCTTGCCTCCCGGTAATCATGACCTTGTATAGTCTCCTCCTAACATTATATCAGCATTGGTTTGTGCGACCAATAGAATATGATAGAAAGAATGGTATGTCACTTCCTCATAGAAGACATTGTGGCTTCTTTCTGCCTTGTACTCTCTTGCATCTTTCACTCTGGGGAAGGCAGCTGTGAGCTCATGAAAATACTCAGACAACTCTATGAGAGGTCCACATGGCAAGGGACAGAGGCCTTCTGCCTGTAACCAGTGAGGAAAACCAGCTTTTTGCTAATAGACAAGTGAGTGAGCCATCTTGGAAATGGGTCCCCTAGCTCTGGTCAAAGTTTCAGAAGGCTGCAGCGCTGATTGTTGGACTGCATGAGAGATCCTGCACTAGAGCCACTTAGCTTAGTCACACTCTGATTCCTGACCCCCAAAACTGTGTAAGATAATAAATGCTTGCTGTTTTGAGTTGCTAAATTTGGGGGATATGTTACACAGCAGTGGATAACTATACAATTCACAAAAGTTGAATATTCTCAATTTAAAAACAATAATAATAACAATAAATGTAGATGTTTTTATTATGAGATTTGACCCTTAGAAACAAACACTGTATCTATTCTTGGCCTCTATCAGTATTTTCATTTTATGACATAGGAAACAGGAATAGAAAAGTCAAGTGATTTATGTTGGAGGAATGGTGGTAGCTAAAAATTGAAACATACTTTTTTTCTTTTTCCATTTCTCTTTGAACTATGGTTCTATTAAAATACAGGTAAAGACTAAGTCCAAAGTGACACCAACAAATTCAAAAGAGTTATGGTTTGAGGACACTTTTATTTAAAGAGAAGTTTTCTGGGCACCTGGGTGGCTCAGTCATTAGGCGTCTGCCTACGGCTCAGGTCATGATCCCAGGGTCCTGGGATTGAGCCCTGCATCGGGCTCCCTGCTCCGTGGGAAGCCTGCTTCTCCCTCTCCCACTCCCCCTGCTTGTGTTCCCTCTCTCGCTGTGTCTCTCTCTGTCAAATAAATAAAATCTTAAAAAAAAAAAAAGTTTTCTGACAGCTCTTTGGTTTTTTGTTTATTTGCTTTCTAAGATTTTATTTATTTAAGAGAGCAAGAGAGCGAGAGAGAGAAAAAGTGAGAGAGAGATTAAGGGGGGGGTGGCAGATGAAGAGAATCTTAAGCAGACTCCATATTGAGCACAGAGCCCAATGTGGGGCTTGATCTCACAACCCTGAGATCATGACCTGAGCTGAAATCAAGAGTCGGATGCTTGGGGTGCCTGGGTGGCTCAGTCATTAAGCATCTGCCTTCGGCCCAGGTCATGATCCCAGGGTCCTGGGATTGAGCCCCGCATCGGGCTCCCTGCTCGGCGGGGAGTCTGCTTCTCCCTCTCCCACTCCCCCTGCTTGTGTTCCCTCTCTCGCTGTGTCTCTCTCTGTCAAATAAATAAATAAAATCTTAAAAAAAAAAAAAAAGTCGGACGCTTAACTGACTGAGACACCCAGGCGCCCCAACTCTTGTTTTAATATTAAACCATTTCAAGTGATCTGAGTCATTTTATCTTTACATGCAGGTCAATTATGCCACTTTCAATTAATAAATATGGAGGGGATTTCAATGGATCATTTAACTCAGGCCTGGATGCGAATATTTTTTATTAATTCAGCAAACATTTATCAAGAACACCACTGCTGGCCAGGGGACACAGAAATAAATAAGATATCTTGCTCTAAGTAACCTAAGATAGGTTAGTGGTGGGGAAGATAATTTCAGTAGTGTGGGAAGAGTTCTGATATAAATTTCAGTAGTGTGGGAAGAGTTCTGATATAGGCTTCAAAGGGAACAGGTAGCTCCCTAATCCAGCTTGGGAGTTCAGGGAAGACAAATGACTTTCTCAAAGGGGTACGGCCACTTGGTGGCATTTTGAATCTGTCTAGGCTGTTTTCTAGACACCTGGGAGTTACAGTAGCAAGATTGTATGCTGCCTGCCTATTATCTTTCATATATGGGTAAGGTGCTCTCTGTTTTTCTACAGAGACCCTTTCTATGACCATTATTCATTGAGATATTATTCAAACTTTTTTTTTTTAAGAACTTGCTTTTTCTTCCAACCAGGATAAATGGAATGGGATAGAGACACTAAGAAAAAGAAACCTTAAACTACAAAACAAAACCCCAGGAAAGAGAGAAATGTTGGGAACGTGAATTAGGAGATTGAAATACATGTCAAACTGTAAGAATAAAACATTTAGGGTATGGGATTCTTAAAAAAATTTTTATTAAGCAAATCTTCTTAGTGATTTGTCACATATATTTTTAGCCACCAGTCCTTAAGAAATTTGTGACAAAGTTTTAATTTGACTTTAAGGAAAGATTGCACCTGTGGATCAGTTTGGTAGAATCTGGGGATCTGGGGTGCCTGGATGGCTCAATTGGTTGGGTGTCCAACTCTTGATTGGGTCTTGATCTCAGGGTCGTGGGTTCAACCTCCATGTGGGGATCCACTCAGGATGGAGCCTACTTAAAAAAAAAAACAAAACTGGTAGAATCTGGAACTTACTTCTCTCAGTATGAACAAGGAAGTTGCAGACATTAGAGAGCCAAGGAAACTTCCAACATTGTTTCATGAATGAGGCAGTATGAATGAATAGGTCTTTTATATCTTCATTTTGAGCTCTGCCTGCAAACCAGAGGTCAGCAGGCTCTTTGATCCAAAGGGGGTGCACAATGCCTAGAGGTGCTGCTGGTGCCAGTGGTTGGTACTGTGGGACAGGTGGGGATAAAAGAAAAAGGGAAGAGGGGCCAAAAGATAAAGAGACTGGAAGAAGTGAAGAGGGAGAGAAAGAAAGAAGGAAATGGGAGAATTAATAACAATGGTTTGTGGCACACTGCTAGCCACTGTACTGAGTGCTTTGCAAACCTGATCTCAGTCCTCACAATAGCCCTATAAGGTGGTTGCTGGTAGTATCTGTTTTACTGATTAGGATATTGAGGCTAAAAGATGTCATTTGCCAAAAGTCATACAGCTAGTAAATAGCAGAGGTGTGATTTGAACTCAAATCTGTCTGACTCCCAACTCCAACATTCCTAAACATAATGCTGGGAAGGGAATATATTTACCTACTGTGGTGTGAGGGAGGGTCACCACAGACAACCACCTGGACCGTTCCATGGCTGGCTCTGGGATTTTTTTTTTTTTTTTTTTTAAGTTTGTAGACAAGTCTTTAACAGAATGAAGATCCCTTAATTGGATTTGCCTGTTATCCAATATTGCACACCACATCGTATGCTGTGCTTCAGTTCCCTACATGAATCAGTTAGAACCTTCCCATTTAGTCTAATGAACCCTAATTTCAGACAAAGGTAACTGTCACCTTTTGTTTCATCCTGTGCTTTTATTTTTCAAATACCAGAGCCGACCTCTGAACTCAATCTGCACTTGCCTATTGATGCATAAATATCTATAATATCACAGTAAATTAAATTCTATTTTAAAGGGTTTCTATTTAACAATCTGTCAGAACTTTCACAGTATTTGATTTCTGGTTTCCTCCGTCCAGTGACAGGTTTATCTCAATATGGCTTGATTAATGAAACCTTTTATTTGGTGTAAGCACACCTATTATTACCATAATCTCTTAATGCTTGCTTAGGCAACATTGAGGTCTGGTGGCAGGGACTCTCAAAACTTCTAGCTTCTTTAGCTCCACCAGAACATTGGGTGAGATTAACGGGCCTGGAGACTGATGCCCTCCTAATGGGGAGCATGGTAATGTTAGTGTCAGCTAAATGATCTAGCACTCTGTCTCAGAGGCTTGGCCAAACTCCCTTTCAACCTCTAGGGTTTAAGAAATGTTTCCGACATAGTGCCAACAAATCCGCCTTCCTCTCCATTGCTACCTTGTCCTTGCATGTCAGTCACTGGGGGGCGTGGCTGACAGCTCCCTTGGTAGCCCGGAAATTGCAATGTGCACTGTGTAGCTGAGAAGTGGGATGAAGTCTAAAATAAGAGAATATATTGAAAAAGAGTGTCTTAATGAAGCCAAGGGGCCAGGCACTAATAGCTCTTAAGAAATAGAAATGACTTTATGATGGATATTCCACAAGCAACCTTTTCAGAAAAGAAGAGTGCAATTGAATTACGTTTTGCTCCTGACAAGTATTTACCTCGGAGAGGAGCTGCCATTACTACTGGATTACCTCCTTTGCGTCCTACATGCTTCCAAAGCCCTGCGAAAAAAATATTTTGGATTTCACATAGACTCAACGCTGTCACTCTGTTTTACTTGCTATTAAATATTTAGTAATGTTAAAAGTGAGACATTGCAAATAAAATGTGAAACTTGTTTGTGCTGCAGAAATGATCTTCTCTGCAGATTTTTCCTCGCAGGTATTTTCTGCACTGGTAGAATGATAGGCTTGTGCCGTATTATTATACTCTTCCTTTATTTGTATTCCTGTCTGCCTCTAATGCTTAAAACATCTCATACTTTTTTTTTTTTCTTTCTCTTTTCAGTTTGTGGTCATTGTGGTTTTAAGTGCAATAAATCCACCTGGAGAGTTTTGCTGTTTTTAAACTTCCTGAGGGAGGAAAGAGAACAAGGTAATATTCATAAATGTGAGTCAAGGTCCTAACAAATAATTAAATCAGATAAAAAAAACAAGTGAGTCTGTTATTTAAAAAGAACATGTTTTTAAAAAGAGCATGTTAGTTAAAAAGTGCCTTATAATTATTAACATTCTTTGTTCAGACTGGAATAGTCAGGGAGAAAATAACCCTTGAAAACAATAGAAAACAGTATTTGTTTAGTGACTGTACTAGCTTGATTATTAATTTGATTGAGTTTGCAATTTGTTATTAAATATATATACTTATATAGACTTTAAAGTGCAGAAGTTCTCTTTCTGGAATTTCTGTAGTGAAAAGGAAAATACTATAGAAAATATTTCTTTTAAAGTGGTGACATCAGATTTTTATTATCAGTTTAGCTTTAACTGAATTAATTATAATCATACTGAATAAATAAGTATGGTTAACTGTACTTTCAAAATTAGATATATGGTTTAAGAAGATCCATTCAATAAAATAAGGAAGTAGAGAACCTAGTTTAATTTAAAATGAGACTGAAAGTCAGTCAAATAATTCTCAATTAACATAATTAATAATAAGAATCTGGTGTTCTGTTGAAAAGTATATAACATTTTTCTTCATTAAAAATGTTCTTTTGTAAGAAAATACAGAAACCTCTCAATGAGATACTGAGTGGAGGATTATTATAATTCTCCAACATGTTTCTTAGTTTTTAGTTTATTTCACATCATGCTTTCTAACCTTCGACAACAAATATTGTTGTACCATGAAGACAGCAAATCCAAACAATTACATATGTAGTCCAAAGGCATACACAAGAAAATCAATATTTGACATCTTTGCAACTCCCTCTTTGCTATAGTGTTCAATAGCTCTTATTCATTATACACTTATATCTCTTTCAGATTCGCCTTTGTCACTGGAAACCCATTTTTTTTTCTCCTTTGACTTCCACATAACTTCTTTGCCCTGTACTTTTACAGATGCCTTCTGGCTATAAATACTAATGAAATCTCTTTGCTTAATTCAATTTTGCTGGTACACTTACAGTTATGACCTAACTTTCCCACGAGAGAGACTGATTGAACATTCTACTACCTTATGGATGGGAGCAAACATTCTTACAGAACTGGACTGACAATTTCCATAATTATAGAATTCACAGCCTAATGACCTTAAAAAACAATAAAAAGATCTCTTGTTAATTCCATTTCTGTTACTGACATTCAAGATATTTCATTTTTCACGGGACAACAAATTTACTTTTTTATTTTCCAAAGAGCAGTCTATCCTTTTCCCCCAGATTAAATTTTCTGAATATTGAAGTATTCCATTGAATATTTAGCATTTCTTTGTCTTTTAAAAGTTAGAATATTTATGATCCTTAGAATGCGTTTGACTGATTTATAGCAATCAATTATAAGAGTACGTTTTCAAATAGCCCTTTTAAAAATGAAGAATAGAATAATTAAAAAGATCACAAGTCCTCCCTTGCATATAATTATTTCATTATTTCATTACAGTGCAGAAATTATTTTTGCTGACTGTGAGCAATTTTAATTGAGCGAGATCTGTGTTAATATACGATAGCAAGCAGTTCTTCCTAAGAAATAAGATCACTAATTGCCTAAATTTTTATTCAGTACAGTGAGTCTTATGAGTCACATTGCAATATAAACCTAATCACTAGGTAGAGTGGGTACAATATCTTTTCTGTAGTATAGATATCCTAAAAGCAATTTATTCCTTCAACAGGTTTATTGCCTTATTAAGCATTTGTTTTGTAGAAAATTCTTAGTCTATCCAGTTATCACAAAAAACTATGATAATGAAACATTAAAATTCAGACTCAAAGTCTATTAAAGCTAGCATAAATAAGCAAAGCTAAAACACAGCATCTTTCATTCTTCTTAAATACCAAAATGCTTAGCATCCTAGTATATATTCTGGAAGCTTTTGGCTTACAAATAAAGATTGCTCCTCAGATATGGAAATCTTGAGAGTAGAAAGATAGCCTGCTATTAAGTGAAGTTAAATTAAATGTTAATAATAATCATACTGTTGCAAAAATTTAATATTCATCATAAATGTTATTGTATCTTTGGCATATCTAAATATTTTATATGTATCTGAGATATTTTCTTCCCAATAGTATTTTACATATATTTATTATTATGAGAGAATGAATAAATTATAATAAAATCAATCAGAACCATTACCTTAATAACATAAACTGTTTTGGTAAAACGTGAGTAAACATTTAAAAAAACATATTTGTTCTTATGTATAGTTTAGTATTGAATATACTGTTGAGGGTTTAACTTAGACCTTAACCAAAAAGTACTGTATTTGAGTGTTTTCTTAGTTTATATATATAATTTTTGAAAGTGGAAACAAAATATTTTGAAAACTCAGTAGTATTTATTGGTAAACCCATTTGTTCATTTAACAAATATTTAGTAAGCCCTCTATGTGCTAGATGTAATTCTAATGTGCCAATACTTCTTTCCTGAACCCTTCCAAGAGAAGTGTTAACATATTTGCCTTCTTTGCTTGGATTCAGGTATGTTTGCTGCTAAATGGGGAAGTTGACCAGATTGGTATTTAACCACCAATGTAGAAATTACAGAGTTGTTTACAGTTCTAATTTCTAGACTTCAATATTTAATGTGTTAGTGACCAAAACCTTTTGGAAATCTCTAAGAAATGAGTTACTATTGTGAAGAGAACAATTTTTTTTATTTAGAGCTTTTTTCATTGGAAGTCAAGAATTATGTGTGTTTTGAAGGGTAAAATAAACTATTGGCTATAGAAAGAGGCTTTCTTATGGTGAAGAAGTTCCATAGTGCAGTGGGAAGGTGATGTGACCTAGAAGAATAACCAGACTGTTCAGAGTCCTGGGTTCTGCACTGCTTGTTGTTAACTAGATGTAAGACTTTGACTAGACTAGATGTAAGACTAAGACTAAGACTAGATCTGGAAAATGTGAATAGTACTTACTCTGCCTGCTCATAGGGATCCTGTCATGATTAAATAGTAGCTTCCTCATTTGTAAATTGAGTTACAATTTAGAGCACTTCTTAACCTGGCGGCAGTCCAAGAATCCCTTTGAAACTATGTAGATATGTGTGTATATGTTCATTTGTACATCTTTCTGGGTAGGAGGTCTGTAGCTTTTGTCAGATTCTCAAATAGGCAGGCGACCCAAAGAAGGTTAAGAAACACTGGATTTGAGAATCTCTAACATCCTTTCTTCTCTTAAATTCAAATTTCATTCTTCCTCTCTGAATAATATATACGGAAGCACTTTGAAAGACTGCTAAACAAATGCAAAGTATCATTCTCCATCTCTCTTTATGGATCTAGCCTATGTAAAAGTCATAGCCCTACTTGAAAAGGTGATATTATATTATGTTGCATGGATTATTGAATAAACATATTGCCTGGGGGAATTCCTCAAATACAAGGTTCAGTATTGGACCCTTAGGAGAGTTAGAGTGTGTCACAGAGGCTCAGAGAAAGTAGAAGGAAATCTAGGTGAGAGTGCAAAATATTTTAACATAGGTTCAGTGTAGTTTAGTGGGGAGGCTTTAAACTAGTAATTAAACTAGCATGCGGCTATTGATCTAGTTCTAGTCTAGATTATGACACTCATAGCTGTGTCTCAATTTCTTCTACTCTAAAATGATTTTACAATTCATGCCTCACAGGATTTGGGGAAAATTAAGCTAGTTAGATTAAATTAGTATGGGTGAGAGTGTTTTTAGTCAATGGTACAGTGTTACATAAAAGCAAGGAGTTCTCCCTTCAGAGGAGGAAATTCCCACTATTCAGAAATTCCTGATAATGGAGGGGAGGTAAGTTAGGGAAGGCACATTGAGTTAGAGTACCCTTCACCACAATGAAACAAACCTGCATAGGCAGAAGGTTTTTTATCTAAGAAATAGTTGACATGGGTTTCAGTCTCCTCTTTTTTTTTTTTTTTCTTTTCTTTTCTGGATTTGCATCAGAACGGAGTAAAAAGAACACTAGGTTCTAGAGCTTGTTTGCTTTCTTACTAAGAGTGAGTGTGAGTTCCTAGATAGAAGGCAGGGATGGGGTTTCATGAATTTTCATATTCACAGCCCTATGCAGGTACTCAATAAAGTCTATTCCATTGAATGCCCTTGGGCGGGTTGCTTTCTCTAAGCAATGTTTCCTCTGCTCGTAGGGATGATAATAATTAAAAAAAAAACAAAAACAAACCCAGGCCACCGTTTATTGAGTACTCTGTACCAAGTACTTTACACGTTATTTTGTTCTAGCCTGACAGCAACCCTGTGAAATATATCCCCATTTAAAAATGAGGATTCTGGGGCGCCTGGGTGGCTCAGATGGTTAAGCGTCTGCCTTCAGCTCAGATCCTGATCCCGGGGTCCTGGGATCGAGACCCACATCGGGCTCCTGGCCCGGTGGAAAGCCTGCTTCTCCCTCTCCCTCTGCCTCTCCCCCTCTCTGTGTCTCTGTGTCTCAAATGAATAAATAAAATCTTTAAAAAAAAAAAATGAGGATTCTGGTGTGCCTGGGTGGCTCAGTCGTTAAGTGCCTTCAGCTCGGGTCATGATCCCAGGGTCCTGGGATGGAGCCCTGCATCGGGCTCCCTGCTTGGCGGGAGGCCTGCTTCTCCCTCTCCCACTCCCCCTGCTTGTGTTCCCTCTCTCGCTGTGTCTCTCTCTGTCAAATAAATAAATAAAATCTTTAAAAAAAAATGAGGATTCTGAAGTTCACACAAGATCAAGGGACTTAATACTAATGCCATAACCACCTTACAAATTTATTGGAAAAATAAAATTGTATAACTATTTAGACTACATAAACATGTTGCTGCTACCGCTCCTTTGCTTTTTGTTCCTTTTGTCAGCAGCTCTAGTGTCAAAGGTTTTTACTTTATTAATAAACAGTCTCCTCATTGAACCAAGAGGGTTCTTTGACAGAAGACTTAAGGTACGTTGTGTCCCAGCAATGCAGATTCAGTGATGACGGTTATTGCTAGGTTATTTTTGATTGTGACACATCTCCTCTGTCCCCAAGTAGCTGCTGCTGGGAGCTGTGAGAGGAAATGTCTGATGAGTGAGACCCTTTGTAAATACTTTGCGTGGAGCTCCTCCCACCTCCTCATCATTCAGATGGATTAAGATTTTGAAAACCAAGACTTTAAGACCTAAAGCTAAGATTCAAGGTTGGGTATCATCAGTTTTAACTGGTGAATGTAAAACCAGGAACTTTTGTGGGACCAAGGCCATGAGTTTGCTCTGAATCTCTTGGTTTTTGTGGAGCTGAGATTCATATTCAATGTAAATATGCAAAATTGAAATACTTTAAAGCTTCATAACATAACAAAGACAGATTTATAATTATAGAAAAGCACTGTCTACCACCCTGTCATTGGAGGAGTGGTAAAGTCAGGTCAGAGGAAAACTGCTGATTACCATGGAGAGTTACCTTTTATTTTTGACAACTACATTTCTCCTTGGTTTTAAAAATACCTTTTTTATGAAGCAATTTGATTTTGTGCAATTTTTTCTACTTAAAAAATTTGTTAGGTGACCTGGTGGAGGAATTTGATCATTTGTTGCACTACACATTCACTAATAATGATGGAAGATTTTTTTGGTTGTCTAGTTTATCTGAGAGAGAGATGAGCCATACCATAAGAGAGAGTGGGGAATCTGGGCTAAGTGCCCAGGATTTTTCTTTGCTATTTGGATCACCGTGTTTGCTAGAATATTTAATCCCACTCTTGGAGTAATGCTTATTGCTGATGGACATTGCTGAACTGAAATATTAAACCATATGTAATATATCTTCAATAAAATTTAGATTTAAAAAGCCCTAAATGATGTATATATTTGACAGTCCTTAGTGAAAACTGACTAAAGGAATTTCAGAGAATGGATAGTCTTACTGGTAACTTCATTCATGTGAAAGGAAGTTCAGGATTATAAAATTAAACCTAGAGTATTAGCACAAAATTGGGGGTAGGATTATACCAATTCTTGAATATAGAGGTTGTTGTTATTGTTGTTTAAGTTTTAGCTTTTCTACTATGTCTCTGGTGAAGGACTTTCCTGAAGTTCTTTAAGACCAGTTCTTTTTGGAGTACATTTTAGCCATAGTTAGACCATCAGGGGATTCTCTGATAATTCTCTTTTTTGAGTAATTCAATACATGGCATGATTTTCTCTTATTATTGAACCGATGCCTCAGCAAAGGGTTAGAGGAATTCTGCTGTTTGTAGCAAAAATCTTGTGCCAGGAGCATTAACCTTGAAGTTCTATACACTTTGCAGGTCAGGCAATTACCACAGTTATCCTATTTACTTATTTAAGGATGTGGCAAGAAGAGCTTCCAAAAAATGGACTGATAAATGTGAGTGGAGGGGAAAAAATCTATTTCTTTTTTTTGAAAGGCTAGATCCAGAATTGTAATGATGGAAAGAATTCTAAGATTCAGTTAAAATGTCTCTTGAACAGGTTAGGACAAATTGCCTGATGTATTGGAGTATGCCTGTACAGTCAAGAGTGATAGAATATTTGAAATGAGACAATACTTAAGAATTTGATCAAATCCATTGGTCTTCAAACTTTGTAAAGGCTTGAGTTCCTTTATTTAAACAAAATCTCATATACTTAATATGTAAAACAGGTTTAGGGGGAGCTATTCTCCTTGAAGCCGAAGATGTCGCACCTGTTCATATGCTTCCCCTTCTTCCTTCCTTATGAGCTTTGAAAATCAGTCACCTAATCCAACTCTTACATTCGGCAAATATGAACATTCATTTCCAAGAGGAGTGAAGCGACTTGTCCAAGTTTGTATAAATAAAAAGTGTCAGCGTTCATTCCCAGACCAGTTCTGTGCTCTATTACATAACTTTCTACTTCAGACACTCTGCTTCTTGCTTGGAACTTGGCGAAGAGAACAACTGGAGAATACTAGAGAAAATACCAGGAATACTAGGGAAAAGTAATGTGGTCAGGAGTTGTGAAGACAAGTGGGTAATATGGGTCACAAATACTGTTCTCTCAGCCTAGAGCTCAACAATTCATAGGATAGGTATTTGTTGATTGTCCATGATGTACAAGGCATGGCTTGAGGCCACAAAGGAATTGCAGAATCCCACAGTAGAAAAATAATATCTTTACCATCCTTTGCCTTGTATTTTCTCCCTAGAAATGTGAACAAAAAAGGGCTCAGTTTGGTGGCTCAGTCGGTTAAGCATCTGCCTTCAGCTCGGGTCATGATCTTAGGGTCCTGGGATGGAGCCCCACATCACATCGGGCTCCCTGCTCAGTGGGGAGTCTGCTTCTCTCTCTCTCTCTCTGTCCCCACATGCTCTCTCTCTCAAATAAATAAAATCTTTTTAAAAATGTGAACATTTTTAATGTTATTATTCTCTAAATAATCTAAATGATAATTTAGAGAATATATATCATATACTCACTACATGGGCATAGACTCTGGAGAAAGACTGCCTGCTTTGGAAGTGTGGCCCTGACACTTACCTTGGGCAAATTTTTTTTTTTTAAGATTTTGATGGGTGTTAAAGAGGGCACGTACTGCTTGGAGCACTGGGTGTTATACGCAAACAATGAATCATGGAACACTACATCAAAAGCTAATGATGTAATGTATGGTGATTAATACGACATAATAAAAAAAAGTTAAAAAAATAAACATATTTTTGTTTGAAAAAAGAAATTTTATTTATTTATTTCATAGAGAGAAAGAGAGAGCACAAGTAGGCAGAGCGGCAGACAGAGGGAGAGGGAGAAGCAGCCTCCCCACTGAGCAAGGAGCCTGACGTGGGGCTCAATGCCAGGACCCTGGGATCATGACCTGAGCTGAAGGCATACGCTTAATTGACTGAGCCACCCAGGTGCTCCTTACTTTGGGCAAATTACTTAACTTCTCAGTACCTCAGTTTTCTCATCTGTAAAGTAGGAATAATAAATTACCTGCATCATAGAATTGTGAGCTTGAAGTATGTACTTATATATAACTTAGAACAGTACCTGGCACATAGTAAATACTAGGTAAATCTTAGCTATGGTTGTGGTTATGATTATCATATCTTATATCACTCACAGTAGCAATTTAAGGGTCTCCTCTGAATCAGTGTTTTGGTTTTGTACTTCTTGTGCATATTATTAAATCATATGGAAATTATATTTTGAATATCTAAATTATTATTAAAGCATTATCCATTCAATAATCTTCATTTCTTATTTTATAAAACGGTGTCTTTTTTTTTTTTAAGATTTTATTTATTTATTTGGTAGAGAGAGAGAAAGCATAGGCAGGGAGAGCAGCATGGAGAGGGAGAAGCAGGCTCCCCACTGAGCAGGCAGCCCAATTTTGTGGGGCTCAATCCCAGGACCCTGTGATCATGACCCGAGCTAAAGGCAGACACTTAACCAGCTAAGCCACCCAGGTGCCCCTAAAATGGTGTCTTTAACTTGTCTTCGTCATTTTGGGCTGCTATCACAAAGTACTATAGACAGAGTGGCCTATAAACAACAGAAATTTATTTCTCACAGTTCTCGAGGCTGGAAGTCCAAGATCAGGGTGCCAGCAAGGTCAGGGTCTGGTGAGAGCTCTCTTCTGGGTTGCAGACTGACAGCTTCTCATTACACCTCACATGGGGTAAAGAGCAGAGAGATGGAGCAAGCTCTTGTGTCTTTTCTTTCTTTCTTTCTTTTTTTTTTTTTTTAAAGATTTTATTTATTTATTTGACAGAGAAAGACACAGCGAGAGAGGGAACACAAACGGGGAGTGGGAGAGGGAGAAGCAGACTCCCTGCCGAGCAGGGAGCCCAATGCGGGACTTGATCCAGGGACTCCAGGATCATGACCTGAGCCGAAGGCAGTCGCTTAACCAACTGAGCCACCCAGGCGCCCACTCTTGTGTCTTTTCTTATGAGGGTACCAATCCTATTCATGAGGGCTTTATACAATTACATTGGGGGTTTAGGATTTCAGCATATGAATTTTGGGGGAATACATTCAATTCATAATAATACTTTAAGTTTAGTGTAGTTCTTACACTATATATACTATATACAGTATGATATACTTCACTTATTCATGACTCCTAAGAAGCTTTGTACATCTTAAATGGGAATCTTGATAATTAGAAATATATGACACTTGCCAGTAATAACCTTGTACATTAGTTATTCTTTTCAATACATATGCTATCTTCTCAAATAAAAGGTAATACTGTGGGCATGGACAAGGTCTTGTATATCTCTTCATGTTTCCAGAGTCTAGCCTTGTACCTTGCACACAGAAGGCAATCAACAGATGTTTGCTATGTCATGAATTCTCTACTGTTAATGACAACATCTCTTCTCAATTTTAGTTTTTCTTTTCTAATTTTAAACTGTCAGCTTCTATACTAATTTTTCTTTGTTCTGCTGGATCTGAGTTTCATAAATTTGTTGAACCATGAATAAAAGCAAAAAGCTAACACATGTAGGTAAGAGCCATATGCATTGCTTTAATGAATAGTCATAGTGACATATGGAGGAGGACTGCCCGATTAATTATTGGGTATGATGGAGTTGCTGCCTGCCTGAATGAGTCAGTCCAGGGGCCAATTTATAGCGGCAAAATTCTGTGATGGGCTGGGCTGACCGATAAACAAAGTAAATAAATGAACCAAGTTGACTCAGTAGCCCAGATAATTTGCTAGATTAGCATGAAAATATTATACTGCTTCTTAACAAGATTTGCCTATTTTTTGGAAGTATGTAGAATCTCATGGTGAGATCCCATTTAATAAATTTCTTCACATATAAACAAAATGTTTTGGTTCTTTAGAACCAATAGTGCAAATTGTCAGTCATGTTAATAGTCAATAGACAAGTGTTTTTTAGACTAACTTGTTTTTTTTTTTAGACTTTTTAAAGTAGTAAAAACCATGAGTACTCAGAAAAACAAATTAAAATTCCACAGGATATAAATTGAAAAGTGTTTTCTTCCTGCCACTCCTAACTCCCTTATACCTCTTTCCCAGCAATAAGCAGTGTTACACATCTAAAAAAAATTCTTCAAGATATTTTTATGTATTTACACAAGCAGGATCATATTTACCTATTTTTTTTTACAATTTGCTTTGTTCTCTTAACAATTTCCCATACCAGAACATATAGATCTACCTCATTAAAAAATAATTGTATAATATTCGTCTCTATGAATGCATCAAAATTTAACAACTTCCATATTAATGGACAATGTTTTGCCATTACAATCAATGCCTCAGTGATCATCTTTTAAATAACATCTTTGTGCACTGGTAGATTTATCTGTAGGATAAATTTCTTGAAATACAATTGGGCAAAAAGAAAGTGCATTTGAATTTTAAATAGATATTGCTAACTTGCCCACTCAAAAGAATACATAAAAATGTCTGTTTCCTTATTTGGTGTTTTGCTATTAGTTTGTTTTAAAATTTTTTACTTTATCTTCAATAGATATTAATTTTTTCTGCTCCTCATTATTTCTAAAAGCTACCCAAATGTCTTTTGGAGAACTGTCTCTTTCCCATGTAGTTCCATTAGTAATAGGCCAGTGACTCAGTCATGGCCAATCAAGAGCATTAGATCTTGCTAATAATTTTTTTTAATGGCTTTATTTTTTCCAGTTTTATTGAGATATAATTGACAAATAAAATTCTATATATTTAAAAGGTACAGTGTGATGACTTGATAGACATATGCATTGTGTAATGACTATTGCAATCAAGTTAATTAACACATCCATCACCTCACATAGTTACTCTTCCTTTTTTTTTTTTTAAAGATTTTATTTATTTATTTGACAGAGAGAGAGACAGTGAGAGAGGGAACACAAGCAAGGGGAGTGTGAGAGGCAGAAGCAGGCTTCCCGCGGAGCAGGGAGCTGGATGCGGGGCTCGATCCCAGGACCCTGGGATCATGACCTGAGCCGAAGGCAGACACTTAACGACTGAGCCACCCAGGCGCCCCTCACATAGTTACTCTTCCTGATAACATTGTTGTCTGCGGAGGGAGAGCAAGACCTACTTCGTTCCAACGCCCAAAACTCCTATGGGAGCACCAGGAAGAGGTGCTTTCTTTTTTGCTGGACTGAAACCTGGGAGAATGTAGGCATGGAGTTGCTGGCTGGCGCATTGCCTCCTTGTTGCATACCAGTGTGGTGGAGAGTAAAGCTGAGAGATAGAGGCGGATAGTGCCTCTAGATCAAGTTAGGATGAAAGTCAGAAAAATCTACCTCTGCACATTCACAAGTGCATGGGAATGTTTGCCCTACATTTTGACTTTTTTTTTTTTTTATGACCATTGTCAGGAAATGTGTTCTCTTTGGCACCTGTTTCTCCATCATAACATGTTTTTTATTTAATCCGCAGTGTCTGAAGTGCCTATACCCTGGAAGCAAGTTTGTGTGACATTAGACTTACCACTCTTTTCTCTCTGGGCCTCAGTTTCCCTCATTTAAAAAATGAAGTGGGAATGGAGAGTAGACATTATCTAAGGTAACTTCCAGCTCTGCCATTCTGGTCCAACTGTGTCTCCCTGGATTCTGATCCCATAGGTGCCCTGGTGTGCCAAGCCAATTTAATTGGGTTTTCACTTTTTCTACCTTGCCCTTCCATCTAGATCCACTGCATTTTTTTGTTTTGTGATGTATTTTAACATTCTTATTTTTATTAATTTTAAAGTTGCAAAAGCAACACTGGTCCTTGATCAGAGTTTAATAATTTTGAGACATAAGAAAAGCCGGGTTTTTTTTTTTTCGTAGAGCACACTCCCTATGCCCACTCACAATTCCTTCCCCATTAACAACTTGGTATAGACATCTCCTTATATTTATTATCTATTAGTATTTTTCTTCCTCTGTCTTTTCCCATTTTTTTCCTTTGGGTTCTTCTATTTCTTATTGGCTGACCTTTTGACTTCTCACCTTGTCTTACCTGTGGTATTTGTGACCCCCAACTTGCTGCCTCCCTACTTGGTTTTAGTCCAGTGCTTTGCTTGACCCTTATTACTCTAGGCTAGTCATTTTCCAGGCTTCTTAGCTTCAACTTGAGTGCCAGCTTCCAGCTTTACCTTTTTCAGTCCTACTCCTGCTTCTGTTCCCTGGCTTTCCAGAGCAACCCAGGATAGGGAGGTGTCTAGAGTCAGTCTCTAGAGCCAAGCTCCTGGCTTCAAGTCATAGCTCTACCACTTATTGGTCATGAGACCTTGGGCAAAGGATTTCAATTCTCCATGCCTCAATTTCGTTCTCTCTAAAAAGGGGATACTATTAACAATAGTATCTCATGGTTCTTTTTAGTGTTAAGGGGGTTTTACATGTAATACTTTCTCAATCTTATCACAACATCCCAATCTAGTTCAGGTCCTGGCATAATGTGTGTTCTTAAAACTGTCAATTCTTTTTGGGATGCCTGGGTGGCTCAGTCAGTTAAGCGTCTGATTCTTGATTTTGTTGGCTCAGGTCATGATCTCAGGGTCGTGAGATGAGCCCCGCATGGGGCGGGAACCTGCTTGGGATTCTCCTTCCCTCTCCCACTGCCTCTCCGCTCATGTGCATGCACTCTCTCTCTCTCTCTAAAAAAAAAAAAAACCAAAAAACCCCCCCAAACCCCAAAACCAAACCAAAACAAAAGAACCCCCAAAACCCTTGTCAATTCTTTTTGCAAAGCACTTCCCATTAACAAGTTGAATAATTCATATTGGCAGATACAAAAACAACAGTGAGGTTCAAAGAGATTGAAATGACTTGCTTAAAATCATATGCATGGTAAATGACAGAGTCAGGATTCAAAATCAAATTTATTGGCTCCAGATCTCTGTGCTTCTCACCACTTTCAGCAGTGATAATCCATATCTTATTTACTGGAGGACTTTGATACTCTCCTGATGCTTATGGAGCCTTCCATTCTCTAACTTGGAATCTGGTTGGCTCGTTCTTTCACAGGCATGTCTTTTTTTAAAGATTTTATTTATTTATTTGACAGAGAGAGAGACAGCGAGACAGGGAACACAAGCAGCGGGGAGCTGGAGAGGGAGAAGCAGGCTCTGCTGAGCAGGGAGCCTGATGCGAGGCTCGATCCCAGGACCCTGGGACCATGAACCGAGCCGAAGGCAGATGCTTAACCAACTGAGCCATCCAGGCGGCCCTGATGTGTATATATATATATATATATTTTTTTTTCTGATGTATATTTTCTATCCACCTTATTTCCATGTTCTATTTTTATTTTTTTTTTTTACATTTTTTTTTAAGTAGGCTCCGCACCCAGTGTGGGACTTGAACTCATGACCCTGAGATTAAGAGTGTGATGTTTTACCAACTAAGCTACCCAGGGACACTATTTCCATGTTCTGTTTTAGAGCCTGTGGAAGAACAGCTGAAGACCACTCAGTGTTGTTCTTACCCAGTCAGTGGCCTGAGCAATGGGAGCTGAGAGCAGTCTTCAGTGGCAGGCCAGTGGCTCTGGTCTTCAGTGGGGGACTGCTGGATAGGCACAGAGGCCACCTGCGTGCTTTCAGGCCCGTCTGCCACCTGGGCTCGGTAGCCATCAACTCAAGCCGTTTACTTGGGCTGGAGCAGTCGTTCACCCGGAAATTCCTCCTCGGTCGTGGCCTTTTCAGCAGCAGCCTGCTCTTCCTTTTCAATCTCTTGAGGGTCTCTGTCAAAATGGATCAGGCATGAGCTCCCCTGGGTGTCCATGAGGGAAGGTGGCACACACACACAGAACTTCCCCGGTCATCACATAGCATGTTAGACCCACTGGGCTCTCTTGTTGTTGCGAAGATGACAGTGTCCACATAGCACGGAGGAGAGTCTGTGTTACACTGAGCAGTGGTTGGCAGGTTAACCTAAGATGCCTCTGTGGGAGGCTGGTGGTCAGCCCCAGGATCAGGAGCCACCAGGAGATGTGGCTCCTGGAGGGCTGCCTGGATCTGGTTAGTGAAGGTTCTGGGAGTGAAGTAGTCAGCAGGAGGAGTGGCTCCAGGGGCAGCAGCAAATTCGGGACAGCCCACTGGCCAGTATTCTCGGAGGACATGACACTGACATCAACCAGGTTTTCTTTTTTCTTCCTTCCTTCCTTCCTTCCTTCCTTCCTTCCTTCCTTCCTTCCTTCCTTCCTTCCTTCCTTTTTTCTTTCTTTCTTTCTTTCTTTCTTTCTTTCTTTCTTTCTTTCTTTCTTTCTTTCTTTCTTTCTTTCAGATTTTATTTATTTATTTGAGAGAGAGAGAGAGCACAAGCAGAGGGAACAGCAGGCAGAGGGAGAGGTAGAAGCAGACTTCCCGCTGAGCAGGGAGCCCGATGCGGGGGTCGATCCCAGGACCCTGGGATCATGACCTGAGCCGAAGGCAGACGCTTAACAACTGAGCCACCCAGGTGCCCCTCAACCAGGTTTTCAGTGGTAACAATGGCACAAGCCATCAGCGGAAGTTTCTCCCAGGTCCCTTTCAGATTTAAGATGTAGATGCCATCACTTCAACTTTTGTAGATGTACTGTTCCATTTGGAAATCAAGGTTGGTGCCATGTAAGTGGGTTCCTGCTGCAAAGAATTTGAGGACATCCTCCTCCTTGATCTGTAGGACATCAAGGGCTCTGGATATTGTAAAAGTTTCCCTTTAAGTTATTCTGAGAAGCGAGGACCACACCATGTGGACTCCTCTCTGGGGAGTGCAGAGTGGCATACCTAAAGTTTGATTGCTGGTATGCTCATTCTTCCGTGGCTGGAAATCCCCCCCAAATAAAATGTTAAGGGAGTTATTATGCTGAGTAAAACACCCAAGCTTAGGAACTAGTGTGCATAAGACCTCAAATTTCTTTCTGGCTCTCAATATGAGAGTCATGATTGTTTCCCTTGCGTCATCCTCCGCATGTGGCTTTTCATCTTACATTCTGGCTTGACTCCAGGAGACGACACTGTCTTATGCCAGGGACCTGGTGAAAGGTCACGCTCAGAATGGCCAGGCTGGGAGGAGCTCTCTTAGCAGTGTGGGTCCCTAACTGCATTTTTAGTGTTCCATCTCAGTGGGGTAAAATCAAGAATGAAAAATTCCAAAGGGGCCTAAAATTTAGATTTTGTCTTGAGAGTATAGATAGAAGTTTTTGCTCTGAAATGCTGTAACCAAAGTGAGTGAGTTTCTGTCATTTTCTCAAATAAAAAATGGAATTTATGATGAATCATTGTTAAATAGAGTGATCTGGACTTATTCTTTTCAGCGTGGTGAGACCATCCCAATCTTTTAACAGACAGTTTCTTTCAAGACAGCATGAAAAACCTCAGTGTCCACTGGAGGTTTTTGTAAATGGGTGCCAGCCCAGCCTTTATTAAACTGGGTTTATACATCATATAATTGCTCATCAAGACATACCTCTTTCAGACTCTGCTTGAGCAAGGACAAAATGAGTTGAGGGTTCTCTTCTGCTACAAATGATGATCTTTGGTGGTTTTTGGTTGACGGTGCTTCAACTTCATCTTTTCCCATGTTGTCCTTGAATTTCTTGAAGTTTCTCTCTTTTTCAGTCTTTTTTTTTAATCTACATAGATTATGTGTACTTAGATTGTTATTCACCTCAATCCAATTCAAAGTCCTATAGCAAACATTTACTGAGCACTTATTCTATATAAAACATGATGGAGCTGTTTTCTAAAGCTTCAATACAGTCTTTAGAGCTCAGCATCCAATACGGTAGCCATTATTCACATGTGACTGTTTACATTTAAATTATTAAAATTAAATGAAATAAAGATTTTTATTTCCTCAGTTGTACTAGCCATATTTCGAGTGCTTCATACAGTGAAGCACCACATACAGTTCAAGTGCCACATACTGTGGCTATGGTACTGGATAGCATAGGTATAGAATATTTCCATCATTGTGGAAAGTTCTATCGGACAGTGCTGTTATTATAGAGTTTCAATTATTTAGGACTACATCTCACTACTTGTCTTTCATTTAGAAGATAGTCAAAAACTCGTATCTTTCAATGAGAACTTTTTTTAGAAATTCAAATCACATTAATTGAATTTTACTGTTAGGTGCTGTGGGAAATACAAGAACAAATATGTTTCTTGTCCTCAAGGAACCTAAAATATTTTGAGGAAAACTGGTACATAACACAACTAATGAGATTGCAAGGCAGGATATGCGAAGTAATGTAGTAGAGGCACATAGTCAAAGTACAATGGACTCATTTGAGGAGGGATTTATTTCTATTCTGCATCAGAGTCTTCATTTGGAAGGGGGCATTTAGAAAGGGAAGGATATCAGGAAGTCAGAAAGTCATTTTAGGTGCCAAAGGAAGAATATGAGTAAAGACACGGAATAGGGAAAGTAGTTCAGTCTAAGGCAGGTAATATAGCATAGAGATTAAGAGCATGGCCTCTGTGGACAATCTGCCTGGGCTCAAAAACCTGGCTTCTTGTTAGCAAAGAGATTCATCTTTCTAAGTCTGTTTCTTCATCTGTAAAATGGAACTAATAGTAGCTATCTAGTAGAGTATTTGTGAGGATTCAACAAGATAATGTTTTGGAGACTTAGCACAGTGCCTGGCTTATAGCTGGCTACTAGGGGAGGATCTGGAGGAAAGGGAGGTTGAAAATAACAGAGTCTGCCAACAGTGGCTGAATTTAGTGGCTAAAATAAGATAGAAAATAATATCCCCTTCTGTTAAAAACCTGGAGGTGGGCAATCCAGGACTGGTATATTGACTCTGTTCCACAAAGTCCTCAAGGACCCACTTCCTACCAGTTCACCATCCCTAGGGTGTGGCCCTTGTCATGAAATCCAGGATGGAACTTTAATCATGACATTCATGTCCCAATCAGCAGGATGAGTAGGTATTCTTTGTCTCTTCAGGTTCCCAGAAGTTGCAACATGGCATTTCCACTTGCATACCATTAGCCTAAATATAGTCACATGGCTACACCTAGCTGTAGGGGAAACTGGGAAACATCATCTTTTTTTCTGGGTGGCCTTGTTTCCAGCTAAAATTTTTATTACTAATAGAAGAAGGGGAAATGGTTGTAGTCTCTGTTACAAAGAGGGACAAGACTGAAGCCAGATGACCGAGATCTTTAATGCAGCCTAAGGAGTTTGTACTTTTATTGCTTGGGTTCTGTGGAGCTGCTGATACTCTCAACATAGGGGGCTAATAAAATTAAGAGAATGTTCATGGTAATGGACTTGGACATGGTTCCTCAATCCAGAAATACTCACCCCAGCAATACTCAGATATTTTCAAGAACAGTTACTTTCTTTCTTTTTTTTTTTTTTTTGTTTAAAGATTTTATTTATTTGGGGCACCTGGGTGGCTCAGTTGGTTAAGCGACTGCCTTCGGCTCAGGTCATGGTCCTGGAGTCCCTGGATCGAGTCCCGCATCGGGCTCCCTGCTCGGCAGGGAGTCTGCTTCTCCCTCTGACCCTCCCCACTCTCATGTGCTCTCTCTCTCATTCTCTCTCTGTCAAATAAATAAATAAAATCTTAAAAAAAAGATTTTATTTATTTATTTGACAGAGACAGACTCTGCGAGAGAGGGAACACAAGCAGGGGGAGTGGGAGAGGGAGAAGCTGGCTTCCCGCCGAGCAGGGAGCCCGATGCGGCGCTTGATCCAACGACCCTGTGATCATGGCCTGAGCTGAAGGCAGACGCTTAACGACTGAGCCACCCAGGCACCCCAAGAACAGTTACTTTCAATTTAAAAAAAAAGAAAACATTTCCCCTTGAGCTTCCAACAGTCTTTCCCATTCTCCTTCCTCTTTAAGGAAGGGAAGAGGTAACCTGAGGGGAGGAAATGTGAGAAGGCAATCCTTCCACCTGGCAGCTCTCTTTTAGACTTTCTCCAGTGTATCATTGGCCCTCTCAAAATGTGCTGAGAATGGAAATCAGTTCTTTCTATGGATGGGTAGTGCCAAGTAAAGGGAATTGATACCTTATTATCAGGATGTCGTGCGCTTTCTCTGAGTACTTTGTGCTTACCTTAGACACTGCACTGTTGATAATGCACCCAACTAGATTCTAAGCAGCTTGAAAACAGAGTTCAGGTCTTGAGTCTATATCCTCTGCATTTAACAGTGCCTAGTGCAAGGCACACATAAAATTGTCAAATGTCTGGATAAATGCTGAGTATATAAATGCTGCCTAGACAGTGTTGGCTTTAAAGCAGCTGTACCAGAGCTTAAATCCTCATACTGTTGATTATTACTGAGTCTATGGTGAAAGCATTTCAGGCAAAGGCTAAGAAAAAGACTTATGTAAGGTGAAGACATAATTGTGTCCACCTGGATTATGGTTCTGCTATGGTTCTTATGGACAGTGAAACAATGAGATCAGGTCAAATAATTTGTGTTAAATTCTGAAGGCTGTCTTTTCTTAGTCTTTGTAATTCTAGGCACTGCTTTACTTAGACAATAAAAATATACTGAATTTGTGTGCTTACAATATCTTGAAGTAAGCCCCTCCAAAAAGATTTTTATTTATTTTTTATTTTTATTTTTTAAAATATTCTCTATGCCCAACATAGGGCTTGAACTCATGACCCTGAGATCAAGAGTCACATGCTCTTCTGACTGAGCCAGCAAGGCACCCCCCAAAAGATTTTTAAATCAACAAATATTTACTGAGTATGTCTGAAGCATTAAGGTAAGGCCTATAAGGAATAACACTAATAAAGAACCAATCCTTGCTTTCAAGGAATTTACAATCAACAAACACTGTGCTAGGTTGTAGGAATCTAAGTATGACTGACTAGGCTCCTACCCACCCAGGATTTACAATATGGTATGAAAAACAGATAAACGGATGATCACATGTACTGTGATCTACTGTTTGAACCTTTCTCAGGGCCAAATATACATAGTTTGGTAAAAATTTGAAGAAATTTGTGCATTTGAGATTTTGTAAAGTCTGCAGATTCATTCTAGTTAACTAGTACGTAAAATGTTTTCGGGAGTTGGATATATTTCAGGAGTGGCAGTGATATGATATGCAACCAGGAGAGAGAGAGACAGGGGAGAAAAAAAAAGAGGGTTGATCATTTTGAGGTGACATTAAATTATCTTTTGACACCAGCTGTATCTTTTTTATAACAGAAAGTGGAAACAACTCTGTCCTTGACCTTCAAAAAGAAATTGACTTACCTAGCTTAACTATTCAAACAAACAACTGTGTACTCTCAATTCCTATGATGATTTTGATTTACTCTAAATGACTGAATTTAATGAACTAAATTATGCTATTTAAATGCATTTTGTGAATGGTATTGTAGTTTGTTACAAAGCATTATGTCTATGCTAAATTGTGCCATAAATGATATGGTATGGAACATATGTGCTGTATTCATAATTTAACTGTTGCTATGGAGTACCTTCTTGGATAGGACATACTGAAAAAGGAACCTTTATTTACCTGGTGAAATGAAGGTGATATCTCAGCAAATCACTAGGTCTTACTGACCTTGGCAGAATTACAGTACTAATATTTTCACATGGATGAACTGTTCTTGAACAATTTCTCTAATGTATATGGCAGAAATAGGCTTTCCATTAAAACTGGGTATATATGGTATATCTTCTCTTTCCATTTTTTTCCCCTTCAACAAACATTTACTGCAGTCATTGCAAGGATAATTCCACCTCCATTAAGGTACATGTTTTCTCCTGGCCTCTCAAATGGTAGATATAATAGAATACAAAGGTTTGTCATGCAGTTATGCTGGTGCTCTCTGAAAGGACTTGCATTAAATAACATACTGCTTTTTCTGTTTCTGAATAATTCGAGGAAACTTAAAATTTTAAGAGTAAACACTGGAGCCAAAATACCACCTTTATTACTGATAATAAAGTTGGCTAAGTTGGCTTAGTGTGGGAGCCAAATTTTCTAACAATATCCTGACGTCAGGTATACTTATTTACTAGGTCCTGAGCTTCTTTACAGGGAAGAACTGCTGAAGTGAGATTTTTAACATGGAAGAGCAAAGAATTTGTGCTTTTGCAGGACAAGCTCATCTAAAGAGAAAAAAAGACTAAAGAGAAAAAAAGAGTTGAGCCAATTGGAGCATGCCTAGTTATTCTTTGCAAAATGTACCAGTTAGGTTTGAATGGTGGTGGAGAGAGGGCTTAGTTCTCTTCATAGGAAGGAAACATTAAACATAAGAAGATCATTCCCCAATAACAAGTGTAGTTTTTTTTTTTAAAAAAACGAATAGAAAAGTTTATTGCTAGAGAGAAATCCACATTTCTGATAATGCTTCTATTTTCCCCTCTAAGGAGTATCTTCATCACAACAATATTTCTGTTATTTGATGGAAGGTGAAGACATAGCAGCTTTTGGGGTGGTCACAATTAAAGTACAGGGAGAATTGCTTGGGAATTGAATGATCATTCTCAGTACTTCACTGCTGACCACTCTGCTATGCTGATATAGCACAAGACAAAGAGTCAAAAGGCTTTGGTTCTAGGAGAAGTTTCATGAACATTAGCTCTTAGTTTGGGCTACCATAACAAAATACTACAGATAGAGTAGTTTAAACAACAGACATTTATTTTCTTGTAGATCAGGAGGCTAGAAATCCCAGATTAGAGTTTCAGCATGGTTGGTTTCTGGTGAGGACTCTTCCTGGCTTGTAAGAAGCTGCCATCTTGCCGTATACTCACCTAACCTTTTCTTTGTGTGCATTCAGAGACAGTAAGCGAGTGCTCTCCTTGTAAGAATACTAATCCTTTCATATCTGGGACCCATCCTTATGACTTCCTTTAACCTTTAATTACTTTCTTATAGGCTCTGTCTCTAAATGCAGTCACACTGGGGGTTAGGGCTTCAACATGAATTAGGGGGTGAGGCACAATTCAGTCCATAGCAAGCTCATTGTGTGACCAGGCAAGTGATTTCTGTTTCATTTTCCCTTCCTATAAATGGGAGTTCATGCCTTATGTAACCTTAAAAGGTTAACAGTACATCAAAGTAAAATCATAGGCATTAATTCTAAAGTGTTTAAAGTGTAAAAAATACAAACACCATTATTTTAATTTATTTCTGAATCTAATAGTTACTGAGGGTAGGTTTTTCTTGTTATTTAGCCATCCATAGTTCTTTTTTTCTTACCTGAGTATTTCTGGATGGTAGATAGGAAAGGTAAGTTATGTTGGTGGTCTCACCCCTTTAAGAAAATATCTTTTGGGGGTGCCTGGCTGGCTCAGTCAGTGGAGCATGCAACTGTTGATCTCAGGGTCATGAGTTCAAGCCCCACATTGGGTGTAGAGCTTACTTAAAAAAAAGAAAAAGAAAAAGAAAACATCCTCTGGAGGTAGAGAACAGCATGAAGTAGGCATTGCACAATAAGAAATGTCAATTTTTCCATGATGACTTCAAACATTCAGCAACTAGATTTCACAACCAACCAATCCTATGGCAGGAAATAAGAGTTAAATTTTATTTTGATTGTTTTTGAAGGAGAGTTTTTGAATCAAATGAATGAAAGATTAAGAGAAGAAATCTGTAAAGACCCATCTCTAATTGTACTGCAAAAGAATATCATAATGTCAACACTGGACAGAGTATTTTAAGCTGGTGGGTGAGTTTTCTCATTTTAATGAGATTGCTTCTGAATTTAGCTTAGAGTTAGGGGTATGCAAATGACTAGACAGTCAATTTTGATGAGTTGCTGTAAGAAAAGAATTAGTCATTTTTCTGTCCTGTATTTGGCATATTTCTCAGAGTGATTCATTTAACACGTCTCTTGGTAATATTCTCTCTATATTTATTTTAGAAGCAGCAGTAAATGGTACAACTAATATTTTTAAATGTTGTAATGGCAAAAAAATTTAATTTAAACTCTGAGCTCATTTACTTGCTCTTTCTTTCTTTCTTTCTTTCTTTCTTTCTTTCTTTCTTTCTTTCTTTCTTTCTTTCTTTCTTTCTTTCTTTCTTTTTTTAAAGATTTTATTTATTTATTTGACAGAGAGGGAACACAGCAGGGGGAGTCGGAGAGGGAGAAGCAGGCTTCCCACTGAGCAGGGAGCCCAGTGTGGGGCTCGATCCCAGGACCCTGGGATCATGACCTGAGCTGAAGGCAGACGCTTAACGACTGAGCCACCCAGGCACCCCTTACTTGCTCTTTCTTAGGATTGTAGCACAGAGTTACTTTGGGAGCAGGAGCAATATGATTCTTATCAGAGATGTGAAACTGTTTGGTAATACAATCTGCAAGTTGAAGGTTGGAGCTGGTATGTGAAGGTCATTCATTGATAACTAGAAAAACTTCAAGGGCCTTTCTTTATGATTGGCCACTATGAATGGGTATGGTTGAAGCAAACAGGTAGAAGTCGGTTATTTTTGTTTTCTTGTTTTGTTTTGTTTGTTTTTAGTTTCAGAGGTAGAATTTAGTGATTCATCAGTTGCCTATAACACCCAGTGCTCATTCTATCAAGTGCCTAAAGGCCAGTTTTGACTGTATAATTTTCCACATCAACAACATGGAATTATACTGTCAGAGATTTACACTTTTCTGAATGCCAGAAACAGAATTTTGGCTGGTTATTCTAGCACGTCTCTAGGATGATATACAGGTAAGATTCAGAGACTTGGGAAATCAAAGTCTATAAATGGAATGAACTCTTGAGACATGTGTTTAGAGCCCCCAGGCCACACTTGCAGATGACAAAACCAAAACCAAGAAATAAAAATGATTTGTTCAAAGTTACCCAACAAATTAGTGATAGAACCAGAACTACCTTAGGTCTCCTTATAATCCAATATTTCCTATATACAATAAAGAGACAAGCATTACAGTCATCCTATGGAGAAATTAAGGCAAAGGAAATTCCTAGTATGAACACCAAAGCATTTAGGATCATAGAATCAGATCACCTGAATGTTTAGAAAAACTTAAAGATTAGGTCTTTAAATGTTGTTTAATCTAATCTTCTACACAACACTTGAATTCAGTCTATGAAATCCCTGTCAAATGGCCAGTCAATGTTTGCACACTTAGAGTGATAGGACACTTGATGTTTGAGCTCTAGAAAGTTTAGGAAGTTAGAAAGTTAGAAAGTTTAGTGTTATATTGGGCCTAATTTATCTTCCTGCAACTTCAACTCATAGATTTTAGTTCTGCTTTCTGGTACTTCAAAAATCATGCAGTTAGCCAGAGGAATATTACCCTCTGTCCTCTTTCACGTGTATTACCTTTGTCTTTTCTTTTTTTTTTTTTTTTTAAAGATTTTATTTATTTATTCATGAGAGACAGAGAGAGAGAGAGAGAGGGAGAAGCAGGCTCCCAAGGAGCAGAGAGCCTGATGTGGGACTCGATCCCAGGACCCTGGATCATGACCTGAGCCGAAGGCAGATGCTTAACCATCTGAGCCACCCAGGTGCCCTACCTTTGTCTTTTCTTACATCAATGCTCTATTTTAGTAGAACATACTTAAATGTCCACTGGACCAACCATAAATATGCTTACTACCAAAATATTTCAAGTTCATTGTATAAAACAGGCTTGAAAAATCTCACAAAAGGGGTAAGAAAAGGGAAACTGGAGTCCATTATAATTCATTTAGGCCAATTGTTTGATTTCTTTGATGTCTTTGCAAATGCTGGTTTTCCTGTGGGTCTCAGTATGACTAATATAATCTCTTTCCTCAGGTTGATTCAACACATTTTCTAAAATTGATTGACTTGTTCTCTCTATGTATCTTTGTGAGATCTTTATTTTTGTGTACCTAGTGTTAAGTAAATTTGATGTATAAAAATCAGATTTAGGGGTGCCTGGGTGGCTCAGTCAGTTAAGCGACTGCCTTCGGCTCAGGTCATGATCCTGGAGTCCCGGGATCAAGTCCCGCATCGGGCTCCCTGCTCAGCAGGGAGTCTGCTTCTCCCTCTGACCCTCCTCCCTCTCATGCTCTCTGTCTCTCATTCTCTCTCTCAAAAAAATAAATAAAATCTTTAAAAAAAATAAAAAAAATTTCAGATTTAGACAAAAAGTTCAGAAAATGGTCAATACGCTCAAATAATTATTTGATTTTATTTTTTAAAAGATTTTATTTATTCATTTGAGAGGGAGAGAGACAGAGAGAGCACAAGCAGGGGGAGAGGTGGAGGTAGAGGGAGAAGCAGACTCCCTGCTCAGCTGGGAGCCTGCCGTGGGGCTAGAGATCATGACCTGAGCAGAAGGCAGATGCTTAACCATCTGAGGCGCCCCAAAGAATTCTTTTAGATAACAAGTTTTCCAAATTCCCTTAAGGTGTAATTAAAATAGAAAAAAGTTCCATTTCACCCTAAAATCTCTGGAATACTTCGAGTATATAAAGTAAGACACAGACATTTGAAAACTCCATGAGGGAGAATAGAATTACAGAAATAAACTTGTGGATGAACAAATAGAAACAGGGAGGTAAAATTCAACACAAAAAAAGGCTATCTGAATATTACCACATTTTGGGACCTGCAGACATGCATCAAGCTTTGCTGTTTGAGAGTTAGTAATGGAGCTTGTGGCTCAGCCTAAACAATTCAAGTATCATTTCAACCAACCAAGTGTTCCCGGACTTATAGAAAAGATAGGTCAGGTGTATGTCGTATTTATTGGAAATATATCCATATTACATAGTCAGAATAGAACTTGAAGTTTACAACTTCAAGAAACATTCTGCTGTTTGTGTTTTTAATCCATCCTAAGGTCAGCAAGTTTTTCCTACCGATCTAACCTAAGCCTCTAGCTTGATTCTCTTGTAAGAAAAAGTTACAGCTGGTTAGCATCTCTTTGTAAGGACCCTCTGTGCACACAGGCCCCATTTCTCTCTGGATCATGAAGGCCTGAATTTGACACGAAGGTCATGGTGATTTTGTCAGGACCTGGTAAGTGGGAAGATTCTCTTACTGATCCTGTGCCTTATTTTATCCCAGTGAATAAAAGCCAATTAAAGGACAGAGGCATTGCTTACCAGCACTTATTTGTCTGGTTCAGGCTCCTGCCTCTGCACTTGCTGGGGCCTAATTTGATATTTTATGGTAATGTTTTAGAGTATAAAGCTAAGTAACCTTATAATGATAATGAGAATAGGAAACATTTATTTTTATTTTTTTAAAGGTTTATTTCTTATTTGAGAGAGAGGGGGGAGAGGGATTTTCTAAGCTGACTCCCCTCAAGCCTGGAGCTCCATGGCCGCTGGATCTTACAACCCTTAGATCATGCTTTGGGTGGAAACCAAGAGTTCACTGCTCAACAGACTGAGCCGCCCAGGCGCTCCCATTTATTTTTAGTTTAAGAGTTCAGCTTTTTATTGAACAGATTACAGAAGGGGTTTAGTCAAGAAGCCCAAAGCCCATGTCATCATCAGACTCCTCTGATTCTTCTTTCTTGGCTTCCACTTTCTTCTCAGCTGGGGCAGCAGAGGTGGATGGAGCAGGACCTCCTGCTGGGGCAGGTCCACCAGTCCCTACATTGCAGGTGAGCCTCCTGATGCTCACATCGGCCAGGGCCTTTGCAAACAAGCCTGGCCAGAAAGGTTCAACATTCATACTGGCTGCTTTAATGAGGGCATTGATCTTAGTCTCTGTGCCTGGTACTTCATCATCCTGCAGGATGAGGGCTGAGTAGATGCGGGTGAGCTCCAAGACAGAGGCCATGGTGCAGGTGTGTGCTGAGCAGGTACTGACAGGCGAGGTGCTGGCTGTGCGGATAAAGAGGAGAGCCTTACCCCCACTGGGCCTTAGCTTCCTGGGCAGGACCAGCACCTTAAAGGCAGCTGAGGAAAGGAAGGAAACATTTCTTTATAAAGTCAGTAAGTAAAGAATAAAATTCATTATAAAATTCTGAAATATTTCTCATGCTTAGTGGCAAAATTGACTATTTGCATTAGATTGAAAATTACTCTTAGAAAATCTTCTGAGCCAGTGTTATAGGAACCAAATATGAGACTGACTTTGGATCAGGTCTGGACCAATATATCTTGGTTTCTGTTAGAGACATTTAAAATGTATCTACAATGCATTTAAAAGTACATTTTAGGCTACTTGATTTATGATGAACCTTGGTATAGCTTCATTTTTAGGGGGTATATAATTTCCATCAAAATTGGAAAAGTTTTGGTTATTATTTCTTCAAATAGTTTTTCTTGTCCCTTCTTCCCTCTCTTCTCCTAGGACTTCAATTACTCATGTATCAAGCTGCTTGAAGTTGTCCCACATCTCACTGTCCCACAACTCACTGTCCTTTTTTTTTTTTTCAGTCTGCAATGTCAAACTACTCTTAATCCTATCCAGTGTATTTTTCATCTTTAGAAATTTGATTTTGGTCATTTTTGTATCTCCCATGCTCTTTTCATGACTTAATGAATTTGGGTGTTAGACATTGTGAAATTTATGTTGTTTAAGTGTTTGACTCTTTTGTATTCCTATAAATATTTTTGAGCATTGTTCTGGGCATTCACAGAACTTGGAAATAGGTTGATCCTTTTGCAATTTGCCTTTAAGTTTTGTTAAGTGGCACCAGAACAACTTTAAGTCTAGAGCTAATTTGCCCCTACCACTGAGACAATGTCCTTCTGGGTTCTGTACCTGTTGCCTTATGTATTATAAGGTGTTTGTTCTGTTTTGTTTTTAACTCTGGCTGTGAGAATATTCCTAGCCCTGTGTGAGCTCTGACAATTGTTCCACCTGCTCTTTTTCTAGTGGTTCTTTTTTCAGCCTTGAATAGTTTCCTCTTATGTATGTGCTCATCAACACTCAGCATGAGACCTGAAGGGTACCCTCTGCAGATCTACAGATCTCTTCCTTGGTACCCTGGTACTCTCTCCTCCTGGGTACTCTGTCCTGTGAATTCTAGCCACCTTGGCTTCCCCAAATTCTCAACTCTGTCTCTCAACTCAGAGAGGCAACTTCTTTTATTTCCCCTTCTCTCAGGGATCATTGTCCTGCACTGCTGTTGTCCAGTGTCTGAAAACTACTATTAGGGATCATTGTCCTACACTGCCTGTTGTCCAGTGTCTGAAAACTACTATTTCATATATTTGTCTATTTTTTTAGTTACTCCACCATAGCCAGAAGTGTCATCCTAAAAGTCCGTATATTTTAGGACACTTAAGTGAGAAGAATAGTTTCTGGCTTTCTAATAGTATATCCTTAAAGTGTTTAATACATAGTATTTAAAGGCATTTATATAAACAGTTGAAGTCTTTCTTTGGGGAAATTAAAACAACAAAACTTGATTGCATATCATACTTTCATATTTTGCAGATGTTAATATTTAATCATATGCAGAACCATTTAGCTTAAGTGCATTAATGTAACTCATTTAAAAGAGGCCAGTAATTGTCCTATTAACTCCCAGTCTGGATGTTATCTGCTCTGCCCTGCTGGTAAGGCCAGAGGGGGACTCTTCTATTGGCACCCACAGAGATTGCTCTGATCTGTTGAAAATCCTGTTAAAATCTAATTACTTAGGAGAATCAGCCAGGGAATATCTAATGAGCTCTAGGAAACCCACTGGAAGAAATTCTGTATTACTAACGAATGAAATGTCTTCTGTCTTTCAATTACACCGGTACCACATGAATGTAATTGCTGCCTTATAAAATGTGACTCTTGTTTTTAATTGTGTGTCATGAATTTTTTTGATCATGTGAAAATAACTTAATTTCTTGTGGAGGAGGAATGATGGTGTAAAGCTTTGGAAGGTATACCTTATTTCCTCATGAATATTTGATAACTTGTTAACAAATGCTTAAAGAAAGTATGTACATTATTTAATGAAGCCACTACACAGGTGTGAAAACATGATGATTAAAAGACATTGACTTTTAAGTCTAGAATGAAAAACATGTTCATCAGGAAACTCTGAAAGGACTATTCTCTGCAGTCATTGATACAATGTATGGTGATTAACATAACATAAAAAAAATTGCCAAAAGAAATGGATTTATTAAAAATGAAAATTCATTTGTCTCACTTATTTTGTAAATATATTCTTGAGACTCCTAGTGTAGTTTATGTTCCTCCTCTCTTTAGCAATCAGTAGTGTCTTTTTTTCATGTCTAGCCTAACTTCATATTTCAATTTTGTTGGCTTCCATTTCTCTATATTTAGGACTTTGTTTTCTTAAAATTGGATGGTTGGTTAAGACTATGAGGTTTGTAGTGAGGTAGACGTGAGGTATTCAAATACTGGTTCTTATGTTCACAACAAATATCTTAACCCTCTGAGTCTCAGTTTCCATTTCTATAAAATGGGGACACTAATTAATATGTATAGTACTGCATAAGGTTGTTGTGAGGATTTTGTGGAGTAAAGCATATAAAGTGCGTAGCATAGTATTGTGCATGTTGTAACTGTTCAAGAGATGGTAGTTATTATTTTTGAAGACTAATTAAAATTTGGAATATGAAAGAATTGTGATATCTAAGATTCATTAAAAACTAATGTAGGGTGAATTTCTATTATCCTAATGTATTTCTATCACCATGTTCATATTAAATTTGTTGAAAAAATTAAAAGGGGTCTAATTTTAGTATCATGTCAGTGAACTTCATTCCAAAGTTTATCAAGTTTTTAGCAATATATCATTTTATAACATGGATTGATTTCAGCAGATGACACCAGAAACAAAATGTGGTTTGGTGATACATTACTTAGAAAAATATCTGTCTTAGTGATAAATTATTATTGGAATATTATATAAGATTTTAATGATTGAGGAGAAAAAAGACTATTATATATTATTTCAACAATTAACAATGTAACTATTATTTAAAATTATTATCTGGTCTATAGAACCCTGGCAGTTGAAATACTTAAATTGACAGTGCTTTTATTTTCAGTCATTTGATAACATGTTAAAATTAGATTTCCTTTTTTGCCTAAAATATAGATTAAAACATTTTTTAATCAGACTATTTGCAAGTTGATATACAAGTAGCCATATAAAATGATTTTTATGTATTATAACTGGACGAGGAGGTAGAATTGTTATAATAATATTTTCACTTAGAAATAGGCTCCTTTGTACTTAAAATTCCTTTTTTGTATAACTCATTAATTCTTACAGCAATTTTATGAAGTAGCCGCATAGTACTATATTGTAGGCAATAAAAGGAAACAAAGAGTTTTTGTATACACATAGCTCTGATTATATTTCTAATATAAAAGATATACATACAAATTAGGATGTTTCAATGAAAGAATATTTAAATATTTAAAATAATTTGCTAATGCTTGTTAATTTAATACTTTACATGGATTTAATTCTTAAAAATATCTGATTAAGAGGTAATGGTGTTATTTGGTAGGGAAAGATGTTAGAGTTGATGAATTTCTGGTGACTCGCACTATTTGTTAAAAAGTTTATGTATAATAAATAAACATGGTGAACTTATTTTATCTGGCAGGAATCATTATGCTGTAATCAAGGACCCAACATCAGCTAATTAGGTCATTCAACAAATATTTATTGAGGGCTTATTATTTGCCAGAATGGGAATGTAATGTTGAACAAGACAGGCAGGGAAGAAGAATTAGCAGATTTATTATTAAAACTAATATTTTGCCACATTGTCAGTTCATGAAACTTCACTCAGTTGAAGTCCTTGACAGAAAGTGCTTTGGTTGTTGATATTGGCATATGAAACTACTGGCTAAGCCTGGCTTTGCTGGGGAATTCATCTATTAACTTGATTAAGTTAGCATGTTTTCATTAACCAGTTTCTGTTTATAACAGAAAACAAATACTTCACTTTGACAATAGAAGTAGAAGTCAGAAAGAGGTAGTTTTATATCTTTCCCTGTGCCTTTCTTAAGTCAGACTGTCTGCTTGGGGAACGCCTGGGTGGCTCAGTCGGTTAAGCATCTGCCTTCGGCTCAGGTCATGATCCCAGGGTCCTGAGATCGAGTCCCACATTGGGCTCCTTGCTCAGTGAGGCACCTGCTTCCCCCTCTGCCTACTGTTCCCCCTGCTTGTGCTTGCTCACTCTCTCTCTGAGACAAAGTAATAAATAGAATCTTAAAAAAAAACAACCCCAAAAACAAAACAAAAAAAACCTCTTTGCTTGGCAAGCTTCACATGTCCAAATCGCTATAAAGCGTGCTTCCCCTCCCACCCCAAGCCCCACCCTGCCCCACACACATACACACACTTCCACAACTTTGCCTGCCATGTGGTAGGTGCTCAATGAGTGCCATTGAGTTAGCATAATTAATAATTCATATTCTATTAGGTTATATTCCTAGTTCTGTTAATTGATTCCTTTGTGGTATCTGGCAAAAGCCAAGTTACAGGACCCCGTAATTTTCCTGCATAAAAAAGAACACTTTGTTTTCCAAAAACCTGATTAAAATATAATGAGGACTGTGAGATACTAGCTTGAACCATATGAAATTGTGATATTTGATCATTTTTTGACCTACAAAAATAAAAATTTCATTTGATTAAACCTAATATTGTTTTTCCAAGGTGTTTTAACTTGACCAAAAATGTAATATAATCATCAAAGTAATCACAACTCCAAATACGTTAATTACATCACTACTTATAGTTTTCTTTCTGCCTTTCTATCTATTTCACCTTGATTGCTGATTTTGGCCTTGCTTTCTTCACTGAATGATATTTTATTACCAAAAAATTAATTGCATAATATACCTGTCACTCCAAATATTAAATTATATATTTTTTAATGTTAATGATCCTAGAGTCCAATAGGCTAGGTCTAGCAAGCAGTATTATTTGACTTTTTTAAGGACTTCTGGGTATCAGGGGATACTGGGTAGTGTTTAATTTGCAAATTTAGTTATATTTAAAAGATTTTATTTATTTATTTGAGAGAGAGAGAGAACACATGAGAGGGGATAGGGTCAGAGGACAAAGCAGACTCCCTGCCGAGCAGGGAGCCCGATGCGGGACTCGATCCCGGGACTCCAGGATCATGACCTGAGCCGAAGGCAGTCGCTTAACCAACTGAGCCACCCAGGCGCCCCAAATTTAGTTATATTTAAAAAAAATCTGTTTCTTTCAATATTAGAAAGTATATATAAGACTAATTTTTATTGTTTCGGACAAATTGGAAGATTTCATTAGTTTATAATTTGAAAATTATTACTGTGTTTACTCTGAAACTTTACTTGAAACTAAAATTTCAAGCCCTGGCCCACTAATTTCTGATTTATTCTGATAATACTGTGAATAAACTTAAAAGCTTCACAAAATATGGTTATGACAAAATGATATTTTCTCCAGAAATTATTATTCTATCTCTGAAGAAACAGGAATATTCCCAAAGTAAGCTTTTTTCTGGAAAGGCCACAGATGATCGTTCTTTCTTTCTTAATATAAAGCAACCCCACTGAATGAGCTAAAGCTCCCCTAAGGTAAAGCCTGAGTTGCTCTGTTTTACATCTTTTAAGGAAAGCCAACATAATTTAATTTGCCTAACATAGGGCATCTGGAAGATGGTGGGAGAAGAGAGATGTAACCTGGCTCTTTATGCAAATACCAGGAAGTCCTTATAGCTACTTATCACTTAATCCAGGAGCTCTGAGCAAGTAACTCAAATGAGTGGTCCCCAAATTTGGGGCCTGCAACAAGGCTTTTATTGGTTGTCAGCAAAAGGAGAAAAGAAAGGACAATACAAATTTTCCATAGAGCTAAATTTATAGAATCGAAAGGATTGTTTATGTTCTTTTACATATATATATAATGTATGTGTATATATATATGTATACATATATATATATATTTAAATGGAACTTTTCTTTTTAAAGAAAATTCTTTAACAACAATTTTAGGTTCATAGCAAAATTAAGAGGAGGGTACAAAGATTTCCCACATGTCCCTGCTCCCCAACTTGCACGGCCTCTCCCATTATCAACATCCCCCACCAGAGTGATACATTTGTTACAATTGATTAACCTATGCTGATACATCATTATCACCCAAAGTCCATAGTTTACATTAAATTTCACTCTTGGTCTTTACATTCTGTGGTTTGGACAAATGTATAATGATATATATCCACCATTAGTATCATACAGAGTAGTTTCATTGCCCTGAAAATCCTCTGTGCTCCATCTTTTCATTCTTTCTCTCCTCCCCTCCCTGCAACCACTAATCTTTTTACTATCTCCGTAGTTTTACCTTTTCCAGAATGTGCATATAGTTGGGATCATACAGTATGTAGTCTTTTCAGATTGGCTTCTTAGTAATTTGAATTTAAATTTCCTCCATGTAATATAGTCTATCTTTTATGAAATTAGAGTAAATGATTTTTTCAGTGTTCCTCTTTGCCAAAAACAAAACAAATAGTAATCCTGTGTAACTCCTCCTAATATTTTTTGAAATGTCTTTGAAACCTAAAAATTTTGGAAACATCTATTTTATATACCTGTTTTCTCACCTTTTAAATGATTCTTATTTTATTGGACTAGTGTGATGATTAAATGAGGTACAGAGGTAAATATGCTTGGGATAGTACCTGACACTCTGTGGATGCTTCCAACTTCAGTCCAATTGAAATGCTGGTGTAAGCCCCAAGGTTTCGTCCAGTTTTCCTTTCAGGAGAGTGAAGATAATAGTTCATACTGGGACATTACTTAGCACTTAGTAGATGCCAAATAAATATTGGCATACTAAAGTAGTAGTCTTATATGCGGGTGGGTATGAGGATCAAGAGTTCTGGAATGAGTTCTAGACAGGAAATCATTAGTATAGCATAGATGGTAACTGAAGTCAGGGAAGTATGAAGACAAGAGGATCTGGGACACGATGTAATGATTTTAAAGCCCATGATGATGTGTTTCCTCCCCATCACATATGCAGAAGAGTCACAAAGGTCAGGACATCCTACAATGTCAATGTCCTCATAACAGTTGTTTGTACCATGTCCTTAAATTTTTGGACTTTTTATTCTAGATGAAAGTGTGAAAGTCTTTGGATTCTCCTTATTGAATCTTTCATTCCAGAGCTAGAACCTCTTTTCCTGTGAGACCTTAGTCACTCTGGGTACTATTGGCACTAGAGATAATCCTTCGGGGTGGAAAAAAAAAAAGTTAGAACTAAGAGATTATTTAGGGGCTCTTGAATGAAGTTGGCTTATTCTCTGATAATAAGTATACTCTTCTCTGAAGAATGATCCACCCTACTAGAGAAGCATGCCCTCTTTGACAGAGCATGCAGCTTGAGGAGAGATGCATGTGGAAAGGTAAGAGAGAAAGGAGACCCTAGCCTAGCCAGCCAGAACTAATGAAGCCAGCCTGGCAATCAATGGAAAGACAGATGTAGCCAGATCACTCTCACACCCAACAGAGATGTATGGTTTTCTTACTCCTGTGTAAAAGGGAAGCCAGAAAGACTTTTGTGCAGCCTGGCCTTTGTTACCAGCTGTCTGGCTGTTGGTAGGACTTGTCTCTGTTTATAGTACCCTCCCCATTTCATCCCAAGGGACACATTTACTCTATAAACCCCATTCTCATGTGCTGGGTCAATCTGTCCATTTGAATAGTTTTAAAGTTTTATTGGCATAATTTTAATTCCTAGACTTTTTGTTATTGGGAGTGGGCCTCAGCTAAGCTGTGAAGTTGGCAAAATTCATGGTCCACAACTCTGGGATTTTGCCTGTGGCCCTCTCTTTTGGGCTACATGGTGCCTTCTCCCTTTCAAGAGACCATACTTCATATTTACACAGTCCTCTTCTTAATGGAGATCAGATAGACAATGTGATAAATCAATAAACAATATTTATGGTAAATCCAACTTCCTTAGACCCCCTAAAAGCTAATCTGTATTCACACCCACCCTTTTCTTCTAGTTTGAATGTAAGGGATATTCATCCTTAAATCTAAGGATTATTCCTCTATTTGTGTCCTAGATGTCATTTCCTCCTCCTACCTTAGGTTCCTTGCTTTATCAGTGATGCCCACTCTCTCCTGTACTTTCATTCTCTTCCTCTCTTTTATAAAATATCTGAGTTCTAACTTTGGTTTTGCTGTCTGCTGCTTACTGTGTAAACTTGGAAAAATACCTTCACCTCTCTGGACCATAATGTTCTCATCTGTAGAATGAAAGAATTAGATAAGATGATCTCTAACTCCTTTTTGTTTCTTACTTTCTGATCTAAAGGTAAAAATTTATGAAGCCTGGTTTATCTTTGCATTCTCACATACTGACCTGTCTTGGTGATAAATTATGACTGGAATATTATATATTAATGATTGAAGAGAAAAAAGTCTATTGCATATTATTTCAACAATTAACAATGTAAGTATTTTTTAAAGTTTTTATTTTAATTCCAGTTGGTTAATATATAGAATAATATTACATTCAGGTGTACAATATCATGATTCAGCCCTTCCATAGAGCCCCTGGTGCTCATCACAATTAGTGTACTACTAAATCCCCATCACCTAACAACGTAACTTTTTTTTTAAGTAAACTCTACCCCCAGTGGGGGGCTTGAACTCATGACCCTGAGATCAAGAGTCCCATGTTCAACCAACTGAGACAGCCAGGCACCCTTACAATGTAAATATTATTTAAAATCATTATCTGAGTTAGAGGAAAATTTTTCTGGCCTATAGAAGCCAAGAAATACTTGAAGCACTCTCAGGTACTTAGAATTTAATATTGTTCTAGTTCTTCTTAGAAAGCAAAATGATTTTGTAAGTAACTCAGTTTACAATAAGGTATTATTGATTTTTTCTTTTTTACATATTTCCTCCTGTGTTTGTCAGAAGTGTTTTCATTGCAAGAAACTGAAACCCAATTCAAACCAATTTAAGCAAAAGGCTTTCCCAGAGGAGTAGCTAGCTTCAAGCCTAGATGGCTCTATGGATTCAAACAAGGTCACTAGGGCTCTGTATTTCTCTATTAATTGGCGTAGGCTAAATGCTGTTATAAACAACACCCAAATTTCAGTAGCTCAACACAATAGAAGTGTATTTCTGTACACATAATAGTTTTAATGAACATGTCCCATGGGTAGCCTTCCATGTGGTAATTTAGGACTTAAAGCCCATTTCATCTTCTAGTCTGCTACTTCTAGGGCATCTGAGACCAATGCTGGACTCTACATCTAGCCAACAGATAAGAGTGGAATTTGGGGAGACCATAGAGGATCACAGCCACTGGCCAGAGTTCAGTCACATAGCTATAATCATCTGCAAGGGAGACAGAGAACTATAATCTAACTGTGATCAGAGATAAGAGGAACAGGTTTTCGTAAACACACAGTGGTCTGTATTGCATTTTCTTTCCATTTCTTGGCTTAATTGTCTCCCTGTGTCATTCTTCACCAAGTTCTCTCCATGTGGGAGCAAAAATGGTAGCAGGCAACCACAGACTCAAATCCTCCTACTTTATCAAACCTCACTGAAAGTAACCATCTTCCTTACTAGCTCCAGCAGAAAAGCCCATTCATGGACCAAATGAGGTCAGTGGAGTGGGTCACACTATTTGGCCAGGCCTGGACCTTTACCCCTCCAACATCATTCTACCCAAAATACATGAATGGGTTATCCCAGAAAAGAAGAATTCTGTAACCAAAAAATATAGGAGGAAGGGTTGCTATATAGGCAAAAAACAAGAAATGTATACTATCTCCCTATTAGGAACAATGATTATTTTAATTTTGTTTAAAAACATTTCTCGTTGCTCATGTCTTGATAATTTGTAAAATGCCTCTTCCATCATTTACACTGATATGTGAATTTATTGATCTTATCAAACAAATGAGTACAGATGGGGACAATATATTTGAGTAGATGTGTGCCAACATCATTCTGAAAAATGTCCCCAGAGGTATTGTCACCAATACAAGTCTGTTCAGAATAGTATCTATGTAAAGAGAAGAGGGCAGTGCTTATCCCACAGGAATTAATCTTTAGTAGTAGAATTTTAGGTCCCTGATTGGGGAAGATGCTTTGGGCTGTGTTGTTGCTCTGAAGCCTTCAAATCAGGCCACGTAAGTGACTCTGTGTAGATGAAAGGGCAGCGAGTGAGAGTTCAGTGCCTGTGCACCAGCAGCACTGCTGGCCCCGTTGCTCGTGTGGAGAAGGTTGACTTACGCAGGCTTATAAGAGTTATGAACAAGGGTTGGTTCTTAATGCCCACATAGATTGTAAGAGGTTTTGACTAACAGGCCTATACAAGGTGGGAAAGCTGGAATTGATGCCCCTGTTCAGACCCTAGAACTTAGAAGTTCATATATTCATGGGCTAGAAAAACACTCTCTGACCCATCTGCCATCTGTCTAGGAAATTAAAATCTAAAGCTTGTGTCATCTGTATGTGTGGTACCCAGATTTATTCTACCTGCATGATATAGGATTCATAATCCAAGAAATAGTCCAGAGCCACTGATACCACTGGGAGAGATATGTTTGTAAAAACAAGCTTGAAAATATGCATCTTCCTTGCTCTCACAATCCAGGGCAACTATGACTACTATAGAATGAATAAACTCCTCTGAAAATGGAATAGAAAAACATTACAAACCACAAAAAGAAAGAAAACCTTTCTGAGGGAGAGTCAGCAGATGCAGTCAACAGAATTAACACCCTAAGAACTAGAAATAATAGAACAGTTTGAAAGAGGTTGTAAAATAAATATGTTTATAATGATTTAAAAAAATAAAAGGAAGAATAAGGGTGCCTGGGTGGCTTAGTAGGTTAAGCATCTGATTTTGGCTCAGGTCCTGATCTCCAGGTACAGGGATCAAGCCTCTAGTCAAGTTAGACTCCATGCTCAGCAGGGAGTCTGCTTGTCCTTCTCCCTTTCTCTTTGCCCATTCCCCCTCCTTATGCACTCTCTCTCTCTCTCAAATAAGTAAATAAATAAAATCTTTAAAAAAAATGAATAAAAGGGAGAAAAGAAGCCAAATTGAAGTAAGATTATTATACAAAAAATGATTAACAAAATAGGTACAAGACCTATATAAAGGAAATTATAAAACTCTGATGAAAGTAGAATACATGAATTCAGCAAAATTGTAGGAGACAAAATCAGAACACAAAAATCAGTTGCATTTCTATACACTAACAAATAATCAAAAGGGAAATTAAGAAAAATAATTCCATTTACAATATGATCAAAAAGAATAATATACTTAGGAACAAACCTAACCAAAGAGGTGAAAGCCTTGTACACTGAAAACTACAAAATATTGCTGAAAAAAATTAAAGACGAATGAATGGAAAAACATCCCATGTTCATGGATTGGGAGACTTACTATTGCTAAGATGTCCATACCACCCAAAGCTATCTACAGATTCAATGCAATTCAAATCAAAAACTGAAAGGCATTTTTTTTGCAGACATAGAAAAACTCATCCTAAAATACATTTGGGATCATAAGGGACTCCGAAAAGGCAAAACAATTTTGAAAAAGAACGAAGCTGGAGGACTCACATTTCCTGATTTCAAAACATATTATAAAGCCAAAACAAAAGTAATCAAAACAGTGCCATACTAGAATAAAGACACAAAAATAGACCCATGGAATAAAATTGAGAGCCCAGAAAGAAATCCTCGTATATATGGTCAAATGATCTTCAACAAGAGTGCTAAGACCACTCAATGGGGAAAAGGCAGTCTTTTCAACAAATGGTGTCTGAAAAATTGGATATCCACATGCAAAAGAATGAAGTTGGGCTTTTGTCTTACACCATATACAATTATTAATCCAAAATGGATTAAAGACCTAAACATAAAACCCCAAATGACAAAACTCCTAGAAAAAACATAGGGAAAAAACTTTATGCCAGTGTACTTGGCAGTGATTTCTTGGCTATAACACCAAATACACAGGCAACAAAAACAAATATAAACAAATGGGACTACATAAAACTTAAAACCTTTTGGTGCATCATTCAACAGAGTGAGGAAGGCAACCTATGGAATGGGAGAAAATATTTTCAAATGACTGAATAATATTTCATTATATATGGTGTGTGTGTGTGTGTGTGTGTGTATAACTTCTTTATCCAATCATCCAACAGTGGACATTTAAGTTGTTCCTGTGTCTTAACTATTGTAAATAAAGCTGCTATGAACATGAGAGTGAGAGTGCAGATATCTTTTTGAGTTAAAAGAGATCAGACTTGTGGTTATCAAAGATGGGGGTGGGGGGTGGGGGTGGGGGTGAGAGGAGGATTGGAGGAAGGTGGCCAAAAGCTACAAACTTCCAGTTATAAGGTAAATAAGCGGTAGGATGCAATGTACAACATGATGACTATAGTTAACACTGCTGTATGATAAAAAAGAAAGTTGTTAAAAGAATAGATCCTAACATTTCTCATCACAGAGAGAAAATTTTTCTTTTCTTTTTATTGTATACATATAAGATGATGGATGTTAACTAAACCTATTGTGGTAATTATTTAAAAATATATGTAAATCAAACTATTATTTTGCACACCTTAAACTTATACAGTGATGTATGTAAATTGTTTCTCAGTAAAACTGGAAAAAAAGTATTGTACACTAAAAAAAAAATGCAATGAGATATCGCTTCACACTCATTAGGATGGCTACTCTAAATACACACACACACACACACACACACACCATACCAGAAAATAGTGTTGACAAAGATATGGGGAAGAAATTGGAACCCTTGTACATTTTTGGTGGGATTATAAAATGGTGCAGCCATTATGGAAAACAGTATGGAAGTTCCTAAAAACAGTTAAAAACAGAACTACCATATGAGCCAGCAATTGCTAGATATATAAGAAAGCAGGGTCTCAGAGAAATTTGCGTACCCGTGTTCACAGCAGCACTACTCATAATAGACAAGAAATGGGTTGCAACCTAAATGTCCATCAGTGAATGAATGGAGAAATAAATGGAATACTATTCAGCTGTAAAAAGGAAGGAAATCCTGTCACATGCTATAACATGGATGAACCTTAAGGACATTATGTTAAGTGTAATATTAGTCAAAAAAGACCAATATTGTATGATTTTACTTGTATGAGGTATCTAAAGTTGTCAAATTCATAGAAATAGAAAGTAGAATTGTGTTACCAGGGGCTGGGAGAAAGAGGAAAGAGAGAGTTATTGTTTAATAAAATGGAATTTCAGATTTACAAATGAAAAAGTTCTGGAGATTTGTTTCATAACACGAATATATTTATTACTGAACTTCACACTTAAAAATGGTTAGGATGATAAAAACAAAACAGGAGGAGAAGAATTAAGAAAAAGAAAAATAATTCATATAAACATGTCCAAATAAGAATATTTAGTGTATATGGGTTTTCTTATTCTGTGCACTTTTCCATATGTTTGAAATATTTCACAATAAAAATGTGATTTATTATTCTTAAAAAAATCTCTGATAAAAAAATCAAAGAATAAATGGAGCAGTATTCCATGTTCATGGATAGGAAGACTTGATCAACATTGTCAAGTTGTCAGTTCTTCCTAACTTAATTTATACATTCGATGCAATCCCAATAAAAATCTCAGCAAGTTATTTTGTGGATATTGACAAACTGATCTTATAGTTTGTATGGACCAACAAAAGACCCAGAATAGCCAACACAATATTGAAGGAGAACAAAGTCAATAACTACTACTATCCAACTTCAAGACTTACTATAAAACTACAGTAATCTAGACAAGGTGGTACTGGTGAAAAAAATAAGGAAATAGACCAATGAAACAGAATAGAGAGCCCATAAATAGACCCACATAAATATGTCAGTTGGTCTTTGACAAAAGAGCAAAGGCAATACAGTGGAGCAAAGATAGCCTTTTCAACAAATGATACTGGAAAAACTGGACATCTACATACCAAAAAAAAAATGAATCTAGATGCAGAACTTACACCCTTCACAAAAATGAACTGAAAATGGATCACAGACCTAAATGGAATGCAAAACTATAAAACTCCTAGAAGATAATATAGGATAAAGTATAGATGACTTTGGGTATGGTGATGACTCATTAGATACAACACTAAAGGCATGATCCATGAAAGAAACAATTGATGAGCTGGACTTCATTAAAATTTAAAAACTTCTGGTCTGCAAAAGAGACTGTCAAGAGAATGAGAAGACAAGCCAGAGAAAGGGAGAAATATTTGCAAAAAACAGATCTGATAAAGGACTGTTACTAAAATATACAAAAAATTCTTCAATTTTAACAATAAGAAAATGAGGGGCACCTGGGTGGCTCAAGTTTTAAGCATCTGCCTTTGGCTCAGGTCATGATCCCAGAGTCCTGGGATCAAGCCCCGCATCAGGCGGGCTCCCTGCTCAGCGGGAAGCCTGCTTCTCCCTCTCCCACTCCCCCTGCTTGTGTTCCCTCTCTCGCTGTGTCTCTCTCTGTCAAATAAATAAACAAAATCTTAAAAAAAAAAAATAAGAAAATGAACAACCCAATTAAAAAATGAGCAGAAGACACCTCATCCAAGGAGATACAGATGGCAAATAAGCATATGAAAGGATGCGCCACATAATATGTCATCAGAGAAATGCAAATTATTATTATTTTTAAAGATTTTATTGTGAAAAAGTGAAAGAAACCAATCTGAAAAATTATACTTACTGTATGATTCCAACTATATGACATTCTGATAAAGGCAAAACTATGGGACAGTAAAAGAACCAGTGGTTGCTGGAAGTTAGGGGGTTGGCAGGGATAAATAGGCAGAACAAAGAGGACTCTTACGACAATGAAACTATTCTGTATGATACTGTAATGGTGGATATATGCCTTTATAGATTTGTCCAAACACATAGAATGTACAACAGCAAGAGTGAACCCTCATGTAAACTATGAACTCTGGTGATCATATATCAGTGTAGGTTCATCAAATGTAACAAACATATCACTCTGATGGGATATGTTGATAGTTTTAGAGAGGCTGTGAGTGTGGGAGGGCAGCAGGTATATGGAAACTGTCTACTTCCGTCTCAATTTTGATGTGAACCTAAATGTGCTCTAAAAAATGAAGTCTATTTTTTTAAAGCTGTATTCTGAAAAAGAATATGTTGAACTTAGAGAAAAGAAAAGCTGCATGGATGGTGTAGGAGCCATTACCATGTTGACCAGTGTTGTTTTCTGAGCACATGGAAATCTATATTTCTCAGCTCCCCTTGTAATCAGGCAGTGCCATGGAACTAGTTCTGGCCAATCAGCTCTGAGAGGAGTTCACTCTTAGGTTCAAAGTATTTCATTGTAGATATAATAAATACAGGTGCTTGTTTCCTATGTGTTGACCAAGGAAGCCACTTGTTTGAGATTGTGAAATTTCCACCATGGTAGGGATGAATATTGCCTATCTTGTACCCTCATACTATATTCTTGCTTTCTAGTTGATTTGCAGCTTGGAATGGCCATGAGACTCATTTTAACCAATGGGTTGTAAGGGAGTGCCTGTTTTTCTTCTTAGATAAAATGAAAGGGCTTGATGAGAAAGCCTTTATCCCTTTCTTTTCTGCTTGGAACAGTGGTGTGAGGATGTTATATTTGGAACTGTGACATCTCTATCATGTGACTAAGCATGAGTACCAAGGAGAGTGAGGAGCAGAAAAATAGAGCCTGTGTGTGTGTCTGTGTGTGTGTGTTTAATTCCAGTATAGTTAACGTAGAGTGCTATATTAGTTTCAGATGTACAATATAGTGAGTCAACAATTCTATACATTACTCAGTGCTCATTGTGATAAGTGTATTCTTAATCCTCTTCAGCTATGTCACCCATCCCCCCACACACCTCCCCTGTGGTAACCATCAGTTGGTTCTCTATAGTTAAGAATGTGGGTTTCTTTGGTTTGTCTCTTTTGTTTGTTCCTTTGTTTTGTTTTTTGAATTCCACATATGAGTGAAATCATGTGATACTTGTCTTTCTCTGACTGACTTATTTCACTTAACCTTATACTCTCTGGATCCATCCATGTCGTTGCAAATGGCAAGATTTCATTCTTTCTTATGGTTGAGTAATATTCCATTGTATGTATTTACCACTTCTTCTTTACCCATTCATCTATCAGTGGACACTTGCACTGCTTCCATAATTTGCCTATTGTAAAGAATGCTACAATAAACATAGGGGTGCATATATCTTTTCAAATTAGTGTCTTTGTATTCTTTGGGTAAATGCTCAGTAGTGCAATTACTAGATCATATGGGAAGTTCTATTTTTACTTTTTGAGAATGTCCATACTGTTTTCCACAGTGGCTGCACCAGTTTGCACTCCCCATCTCCGCCCAGTGCCTGAGGGTTCCTTTTTCTCCACATCGCCAACACTTGTTTCTTATGCTTTTGATTTTAACCATTCTGACAGGTGTGAGGTGATATCTCATTGTGGTTTTGATTTGCAGTTCCCTGGTGATGAGTGATGTTGAGCATCTTTTCATGTGTCTGTTGGCCATCTATATGTCTTCTTTGAAGAAAGGTCTGTTCATGTCTTCTGCCCATTTTTAAATTGGATTATTTGTTTTTTTTGGCGTTGAGTTGTGTAAGTTCTTTATATATTTTGGACACTAACCCTTTATTGGATATGTCATTTGCAAATATCTTCTCCCGTTCGCTAGGTTGTCTTTTAGTTTTATTGATTGTTTCCTTTGCTGTGCAGAAGCTTTTAATTTTGATATAGTCCCAATTAGTTTATTTTTTTATTTAAATTCAGTTAGCCAACATATAGTAGTACCTCATTAGTCTCAGATGTAGTGTTCAATAATTTATCAGTTGTGTATAGTCCCAATAGTTTATTTTTGCTTTTGTTTCCTTTGCTTCAGGGGACAGATCTAGAAAAATGTTGCTATGGCTGATTCAGAGAAATTATTGCCTGTGCTCTCTTCTAGGATTTCTATGGTTTCAGGTCTCACATTTAGGTCCTTAATCCATTTTGAGTTTATTTTTGTGTATGGTGTAAGAAAGTGGTCCAGTTTCATTCTTTTGCATGTAGCTGTCCAGTTTTCCCAACACCATTTGTTGAAGAGACTGTCTTTTTCCCACTGCATATTCTTGCCTCCTCCGTTGAAGATTGGTTGACCATATAATTATAGGTTTATTTCTGGGCTCCCTATCCTGTTCCATTGATCTATGTGTCTATTTTTGTGCCAGTACCATACCGTTTTGACCACTATAGCTTTGTAGTATATCTTGAAGCCTGGGATTGTGATACCTTCAGTTTTATTCTTCCTTTTCAAGATTGCTCTGGCTATTTGGGGTCTTTGTGGTTCCATACAAATTTTAAGAGTGTTTGTTCTAGTTCTGTGAAAAATGCTGTTGGTATTTTGATAGGGATTGCATTAAACCTGTAGATTGCTTTGGGTAGTACAGACATTTTAACAATATTTGTTCTTCCAAGCCATGAGCATGGAATATCTTTCCGTTTGTTTGAGTCATATTCAATTTCTTTTTTTGTTAAGTTTTTATTTTATTTTTTTAAGATTTTATTTATTTGACAGAGAGATAGCAACAGCAGGAACACAAGCAGGGGGAGTGGGAGCGGAAGAAGCAGGCTTCCTGCGGAGCAGGGAGCCCCATGTGGGGCTTGATCCCAGCACCCTGGGATCATGACCTGAGCCAAAGGCAGACTTTTAACAACTGAGCCACCGAGGTGCCCCAAGTTTTTATTTTAATTCTATATAGTTAACTTAGAGTGTTATATTAGTTTTAGGTGTGTGATATAGTGATTCAGCACTTCCATACATCACCCAATGCTCATCACAAGTGCACTCCTTAATCCCCATCACCTATTTCACCCATTCCCCCACCCCCTTCCCCTCCAGAAACCCTCAGTTTGTTCCCTATGATTAAGAGTCTCTTATTGGTTTGTCTCTCTCTCTGATTTTGTCAATGAATGATTTTTTAAAAAGTACTGTTGGATTCAGTTTGCTAATATTTTGTTGAGGGTTGTATCTATGTTCAGCAGAGATATTGGTCTGTAGTTCTCTTTTTTTGTAGTGTCTTTATCTGATTTGGTATCAGGATAATGCTGACCTCAGAGAATGAATTTGGAATATTTCCTTCCTCTTTTATTTTTTGGAATAATTTGAGAGGAATAGGTATTTAGAGCCTGTGTTTTTGATGACAGCATTAAGCTGCTTCTCTCAGCTTTCAACTCTGGAGCATCCAACCTCCATACTTCTAATTATGTAAGATAGTTAAGGTCTTTATTGCTTAAGTCACTTTTCATGGGGTATTCTGACCTATTTCACATAGAAATCACTTGTCTAATAGCTACCATTCACTGAACTTTTTGCATTTATGCTTAGAGGTTAACAGCATCTCAATTAATTCCCACAAGTACCTTAAAGAGAATATTACTATCCCCACTGAATAGATGAGGAAACCAAGACTCAGGGAGATTCAATAAATTTCTTAAGGTCACATAGCTAGTATGTGACAGAGGCAGAATTCTAATGTGCGATTAGACCTATTCCTTATATTTGAAGTTTCTTGAATGTCAAAGACAGTTTTGTTGTGATAGGTTTGCTGGTTGAATTTTGTATAGAGACTGGCAGGTATAATGAATAGGCATTTCTCTTACAGTGCAGTTTGCACAACACAAGTAGGATACAGGGAGGTAGAGTAATTAGAGAACATGATTTGTATTACATGCAGCTGTTGGCTATATATCAGTTGCAGGAGAAAGGTTGTTATTCACGCAGCATTGAGAACACATGCATGTTTGTTTTGAATTGCTGGCTGTTCATTTGACAACTTATTCTTGTGGTTCCTTTTTTGGCAGTTATGAACTGTGCTATTTATTTTGATTCTGTACTTTAAAAATACCAACTTATTAAAAATTTCTGCCTTGTTTATCATTTGATAATAATGGGTCTAAAATCTCAGTCATTTTTATATAGTCTTGTATACTACTTAGGATTTGCTAAAGATGATTTGATCACCTAATTTTCACCTCAAAACTAGAATATACTCATGCATTATAAATTCCTTTATTCTCCCTTGTTGCTAGGAACCTGAGACCCTGCAAGCCTTCTTTTTCCCCATTGCTTTTACAATCAGCTTTATTTTTAAAATTAAAAAAAATTAAGTTATAATTGACATTATATTAGTTTCAAGTGTACCTGTAATGATTTGATGTTTGTATATATTGTAAAATGTTCACCACAATAAGTCCAGTTAACGTCCATCACCATACATAGTTACAATTTTTTTTCTTGTGATGAGAGCTTTCAAGATTCACTCTCCTAGCTACTTTAAAATACCCAATACAGTATTATTACTGTGGTCACTGTGCTATATCTTACTTGCCTATGACTTATTCATTTTATAAGTGAAAACTTATACTTTTTGACTCCCTTTGAAATAGATGAAAGTGGTCGAAAAGTATAATCACTTCTTAAATAACATTAGTTTTACAGAACGCAAATACTGTATAATTATAGTAAAGAAGCTATACTTTAGGAAAAATACACACCAACAACAGGAGGAAAAAGGCTTCATTCTTGTGAAAACCATGGAAGAGTCTTTTCAGAAATCTTTCTGAAAGTCACGGGGTTCAGAGATATGGTAAAAACCTTACTCAAGTTCTAGTTTTTTGGTAAAAAAAAGATTGCCATGGTTTTGGAGGCTCCTTAAAGAAAAATCTTGTGTTCTTATCAGAGTCAAGGAAATATAACATTTTAAAAACATTTTCAAAGGGAAGAATTTTCATGCTTTCCTTTTAAGACATTAATAAATAACTAAGTGAATGAGAACCTCTCAAACCTAAGTGAATGAGAACCTCTCAATTTGATTGTATAATTAAAGATGTGTACTTCTCAGGGCACCTGGATGGCTCAGTTGGTTGAATGTCTGACCCTTGGTTTCTGCTGGGGTCATGATCTCATGGATTGTAGGGTCGAGCCCTGCATCAGGCTCCACCATCTGTGGGGAATCTGCTGGGGACTCTCTCCCTCTGCCCTTCTCCCCCCCCCACACACCCTACACACACTCTCTCTCTCTAAAGTATAGGTAACTCTTAAAAAAAAGAGATCAGGTAGTCTAATCTTTTAAAAATAAAAAATAATAAAGCTGTGTATTTCTCTTAAAATAGTGAATAAAATTATGAAAGCCAAAGGACCCTTAGTTATGCCTGGTCCCCTTGGCTTGTGTTTCTACATTATATATGTGCATCCCAGCAAATCGAGTACTCTGGATGGAAAACACTGAATACAATGCCTGAATACAATGTATTATTATCTTCATTTTTTTGGATGAGGAAACAGAATCTCAAAGAGATTATGCAACTTCCCCAGGTCATTCAGCAAGGAAGTGGTTGTGTTTAGGATTTCATTGAATTCTCCCACTAAAGTAGACATCAGATAATTGAAATAAATTAAAGAACATGTAGTAAGCCAATAAGCATTACTATATGTTATCATTATTCCTTGAGCTTATCCATAGTTTATCTTCATTAATTCAAGAAAAATTTATGGAGTACCTAATATGTGACAACCACTATTTTGGGCACTGAGTATACATCAGTGAATAAAACAGACAAAAATCCCAGTCTTCTCAGAATTTCCATTATTGTTTATTAAGATATAATTGCCTGCTGATTTGCTTTGTTACTAAAATGAGATGGTTAATGTAGGAATTTAATCAAAAAATGTGCAGCTACTATGTACAAGGTACTGTGATATGTGCTGAGAAAAAATAGTGATAAGCAAAAACAGGCACAAACCTTGCTCTTATGGAGCTTATGGTTCATTGAAGGAGATAGCTAATAATTTTTTTTAAAGATTTTATTTATTTATTTGACAGAGAGAGAGCACAAGTAGGCAGGGCGGCAGGCAGAGGGAGAGGGAGAAGCAGGCTCTCCGCTGAGCAGGGAGCCCGATGGAGGGCTCAATCCCAGGATCCCGGGACCATGACCTGAGCCGAAGGCAGACACCTAACTGACTGAGCCACCCAGGCACCCTGGAGATAGCTAATAATTAAATAATGAGTGCTCAGTGCGGAGGAGATGTTCATGGTACTATGAGAATATATAAAGGGGGGTTGGACCAGGTAAGAGAGGACAGGAAAGGCATTCCTTCAGAAGTGATGACTGAGTTAAGATAAGTAAGAGTTAACTACATGAAAAGGCAGAGGGAACAGCATGTTGTAGGTAAGACAGTGGCACTTACAAAGAAGCTAAAAGAAGGTGATGTGGTTGAAGTAAAGAGAGGAAAGGGATTGATAAGACTTGAGAAGTAGGTAGGACCAGATCATGTGGGCTCTTATAGGTCTCATTAAAAATTTCAGTTTTATTTTTAGAACATTCAGAAGTCATTGAAGTGTTTTAAGCATGAGGAGTAACAGGACCAGATTTGGATTTGGAAAAGATCACAGTTACAGGACGCCTGGGTGGCTCAGTCGGTTAAGCACCTGCCTTTGGCTCAGGGTCCTGGGATTGAGTCCCACATCAGGCTCCTCGCTCAGAGGGGAGCTTGCTTCTCCGTCTGCCTGCTACTCTCCCTGCTTGTGCTCTCTCTCTCTGGTAAATAAATAAATAAAATCTTTAAAAAAAAAGTCACAGTTACAATAAGTATCCAGAGTGGCATGTGGGTAATCTAGTTAGCAGGTTATGGTAGTAGTCTATACAAGAGATGATGAAATGACGCCATCTTGGACCTGGGAAGATGGAGACAATGGATACATTCAAGGTAAAAATGAGAGGATTCAGGGGCATGTGGCTAGCTCTGTCAGTGGAGCATGCAACTCTTGATCTTAGGATTGTGGGTTTGAGCCCCACATTGGGTATAGAGATTACTTAAAAATAAAATCTTTTCAAAAAATGACAGGATTCAGTGTTGGTTTGAATATGGGCAGTGATGGAGAGGATGTGTCAGGGATGACTTCCTTGAAGTTGAAGCTGAATCTTGTTCAATCAAGTATTTCTAGCACCTAGCACAGTGTTTGGCACATAGTTGGTACTGCTAGTAGAATTGGGACTAGAATGAAGTCACGTGACTACCAGTGTGCTTTATTATTCTTCCCCTACTATTAGAGTTTCACACTTTGTGGTTTTAGGTCACTTAGGTGAAACAAGGTACTCATTATTGGATTGGTGGATGACCAGAGATAAGAACTAGAATTGACGATCACAGTGGGAGGAGAGAGGAAATGGAATTATGAGAGATATTTTCTGTTGGGCATTAGGTTGCTTTTTAGTAAAAGAGGCCATTTCTGCAGTATTTAGGGGGTAACATATATTTAATTTAGAAAAATTGTTTTTTTTAAAGATTTTATTTATTTACAGAGAGAGACACAGCAGGAGAGCGAACACAAGCAGGGGGAGTGGGAGAGGAAGAAGCAGGCTCTCCACTGGGCAGGGAGCCTGATGTGGAGCTCGATCCCAGGACCCTGGGTTCATGACCTGAGCCAAAGGCAGACGCTTAACAACTGAGCCACCCAGGCGCCCCTAATTTAGAAAAATTATTATTGACTACAGGAACGGGTGTTTGCATTTTCAAATGGCTTTCATTTAAACTGCTATTTTGAGCATCATAAATACTTTAAGTGAGGGATAGGGCAAGCATTGTTCTCTCTCATTTATAATAGAAGAAATTATAGCTTGGAGAGATTTCATGTCTAGTGCCAGTAAGTGGAACTTGTATCCATATCTTTGAACTCCAAGTTCAATGTGCTTTTTATTAGGCTATACTCAGTATATACAGATTCTTACACTTTTGGTGGGATTGAATATGGAAGTAAATTATTACAGAGTATTAAGAATAAGTTGTTGAGGGGCACCTGGGTGGCTCAGTTGTTAAGCATCTGCCTTTGGTTCAGGTCATGGAGCCCAGCACAGGGCTGATCCCATGACCCCAAGATCATGACCTGAGCCAAAATCAAGAGGCAATTGCCCAATTGACTGAGCCACCCTAGGCACCCCTGAAATCATATACTTGTATTCACTTTAGTTTTGCTTTGGATTTTCAGAGATACCAGTTGATTCTCCCAAACAGAGCATATTTAATGGTATGTTAGAGAAAATCAGCTTTTCAAATAGCCTCTTGCAGAACAGATTATTTGGTTCTCATTCAGGTTTTAGAATCAGAAATCCTCTTCTAAGCCGATATAACTGTCAAGTGAAAGGACTAAGGAAGACAGTAGGAATAGGAGACAAAAGGATCTTTGGCAGGTTTTCAACTTCCCCAGGCAGTACTCTACCTTGCCATTGCCTTTTCCCCTTCTCCAGATGAAGTTTCTATCAGACTGACCTTTCCCCAGGTCAAGGCAGTCTGCTGTTCCCAGCATCTGCTGCCTTCCCGGACTGGTAGAGATTGGAAGGCTGTAGATATATTGTGATGAATTGGGCCTGTGTGTTAGCAACTCAATCTGCTGCCACCAAGAGATCCACACGTTTTAATTATGGGCTTAGTTTTTTAGGCTTTGGACTTATAGTATCTTCGTGTATCCCTGGTTTGCACATTTAGGGATGTGTTCTCATCTCAGTTTGTGAGAATTTATGTGCACAATTCCCATTAGCATTAATGGGAGTTGCATATATAAATCGCTGAACGTCAAAATGAGAATATACCCTTTAGTCTGAAGGATGAATTAACCACATCTCTCTTTTTATCTCTTCTTACTAGGTGATCTTCAGAATTTCTTTGGCAAATTTTTTTTTTTTAAAGATTTTATTTATTTATTTGAGACAGAGAGAATGAGAGAGAGAGAGCACATGAGAGGGGGAGGGTCAGAGGGAGAAGCAGACTCCCTGCCGAGCAGGGAGCCCGATGCGGGACTCGATCCCGGGACTCCGGGATCATGACCTGAGCCGAAGGCAGTCGCTCAACCAACTGAGCCACCCAGGCACCCTCTTTGGCAAATTTTTGACCATCTGATAGTTGGTTTGTGGTGTAAGTCCTAAATATAGCACAAAATCATTTTATTTTACCAGTTTTATAAAAATGATTTTCAGTATATGCATGGAATATTTATGTGCTTATTTTGGGAGATTCTATAAATACCTTATTAAAGCTCATTGTTTTATTATTTAAAATGTTAAAACATCATAAAATATACTAAAACTATTAATAATCACCAATGAATGTGCTTTCATTCCTTTAACTAACATTTACTGAATTGCTACTATGTATCAGGTACTGTGCTAAGCTCTGGAAAAACTAAGAGACACAATGAGTTTCTTAACGAAGAAGACAGATATAAAAACAGTGACTATAGTTAATAATAATATATTGTATATTTGAAAGTTGCTAAGAGAGTAGATCTTAAAAGTTCTCATCACAAGAAAAAAACTTTCTAACTATGTATGGTAATGATGTTAACTAGATTACTGTTGTGATTGTTTTACAATATGTACCAATAGGGAATCATATTGTAGGCCTGAAACTAATATGTTATATGTCAATTACACTTCAATAAAAAAATTAAAAACAAACAACAAGCTTTACAATAGAAAGCTATTAAAAAGAGTAAGTGCAAAGAATCTTGAGAATAATGAGGAGAGAGAGAAGGTTTGGAGGAAATGGGAAAGCCTTCATATAGGATATGCTATTTGAAATGGGTCTTGAAGACTGAATAGAAATTCTCCCAGCTCAGAAGTTGGGACAGGTCATGGAAGGGTAGAGACATTCTAAGTAGAAGAAAGTGAATGTTCAAAGACTAAATGAGGAATATATTGTAGCAGGTGTAGAAAAGTTTTGAAGGGGACCAGAAAGAGATGAGCCTAGAAAGGAGGATAAGATTAGATTAAGAAAAGTTTCCTTAAGAACTATATTCACTGGGAGCGGTTGAAATTTTTAAGAAAAAGAGTTATGGGAATGTCATATATTTTAAAAAGTTTATTCTGGGAGCAGAGCAAAGAATGGATTGGCATGGGAAGATGTGGTTTAGCTGAAGTAATTGGGAGACCATTAACTCAATATCAGAATGATTTGTTCTTTGGCATATGTATGTGTATATATATATATATATATATATATATATATATATATATGGCTTTTAGGGGCACCTGGGTGGCTCGGTTGTTAAGCGTCTGCCTTCGGCTCAGGTCATGATGCCGGGGTCCTGGGATCAAGCCCCGTGTCGGGCTCCCTGCTCAGCAGGAGGCCTACTTCTTCCTCTCCCACTCCCCCTGCTTGTGTTCCCTCTCTCGCTGTCTCTCTCTCTGTCAAATAAATTAATAAAATCTTTTAAAAAATAAAGGTAAAATTGACATAAAATGCACATATTTAAGGTGTAAAATTTGATAAATTTTGACATATGAATATACCTGTGAAACCATCATTACAACCAATGTTATGAATACATTTGTCACCCCCAACAGTTTCCTTCTGCCTGTTTATAATTCATCCCTTTTGGGCCCCTTGTCTTTCTGTATCCCTGTCCTAGGCAACCACCCCTGTGCTTCCTATCGCTATAGACTAGTTAGCATTTTCTAGAATTTTATAAGTGGAGTCATATGGTATGTACTTTTTTTGGTCTGTCATTTTTCACTCAGCATAATTATTTTGAGATTCATCTATTCTGCTGTTGTATCAATAGTTTCTTTTTATTGCTGAGTAGTGTTCTATTGATGGATATACCATAATTGGTTTATCCATTCACCTGCTGGTGAGCGTTTTGGTTGTTTCCAGTTTTTGGCTGTTGCTGATAAAGCTACTATAGACATTAGTATACAAGTCTTGTCATTTCTCTTGGGTGAATACCTAGAAGTGCAAAGCCTAGGTCATACGGTATGTGTATGTTTAACTTTTTAAGAAATTGGAAAACTGTTTTCTAAAGGATTTATACAGGATGCCTGGGTGGCTCAGTTTTTTAAGTGTCTGCCTTCAGCTCAGGTCATGATCCCAGGGTCCTGGGATCAAGTCCTGCATCAGGCTCCCTGCTCAGCAGGGAGTCTGCTTCTCCCTCTCCCTCTGCCCCTCCCCACTGCTTGTGCGCGCTCTCTCAAATAAATAAATAAAACCTTTTATTTATTTTTTAAAGATTTTCTTTATTTATTTGACAGAGAGAGAGACAGCAAGAGAAGGAACACAGCAGGGGGAGTGGGAGAGGGAGAAGCAGGCTTCCCACGGAGCAAGGAGCCCCATGCGGGGCTCGATCCCAGAACCCTGGGATCATGACGTGAGCTGAAGCCAGACGCTTAACAACTGAGCCACCCAGGCGCCCCAAATAAAATCTTTTTAAAAAGGGTTTATACAATTTACATTCCTGCCAATAGTGTGTGAGAGTTCTGGTTTTTCCACATCTCAACAAGACCTGTTATGATCAGTCTTTTCATGTTAGCCATTTTAATAGGTGTCTAGTGGTATTTCACTGTGATAATTTGAATTTCCCTACTTATCTGATGTGGAGCATGTTTTCATGTGTGCTATGGGGCTGATTTTTGTCCTCTCAAAATTCATATGTTCAAGTCCTAACCCCCAAACATCTCAGAATGTAACAATATTTGGAGACAAAATCTTTAAAGAGACAATTAAATTAAATAAGGTCATTAGAATGTGGCTCTAATCCAACATGAGGGTGTCCCCATAAGAAGAGGAAGAGGCACCACCTCTTGACAGGTTTGTTGATATTGGACTTTCAGCCTCTGGAACTGTAAGAAATAAACTTCTGTTGTTTAAGCCCCATTTTGAGGACTTTGTTATGGCAGCCCTAGCAAACTAATACGATATACTTATTTGCTATCTGTATATCTTCTTTGGTAAAACAACTGTTCGACTCTTTTTTTTTTTTTAAAGATTTCATTTACCCATTTGACACAGAGAGAGAGAGCACAAGCAGGGGGAGCGGCATAGGGAGAGAGAGAAGCAGGCTCCCCGCCGAGCAAGGAGCCTGACATGGGACTTGATCCCAGGACCCTGGGATCATGACCTGAGCCGAAGGGAGATGCTTAACCGACTAAGCCAACCAGGCATCCCAATTTTTTTTATTGGTTGAGCCATAAGTGTCTTTTACATACTTTGGCAACAAGCCTTTTATCAGATATGTGATTTGCAAATATTTTCTCCCATTCTGTGAGTTGTCTTTTTTACTTTCTTGGTGGTATTCTTGGAAGAACAAAACAAAATTTTTTTTTAAATAGAGAGAGGGCTCAAATAAACAAAATAAAAAATTAAAGAGGAGAAATAACAACTGACACCACAGAAATAAAGGCTTATAAGGGAATATTATGAAAAATGATATGCTGATGAATCAGACAACCTAGAAGAAAGGATAAATTCCTAAAAACTTATAGCCTATCAAAATTGAATCAGAAAGAATAGAAAATTTGAACAGACCAGCAATGAAATTGAATCAGTAAAAAAAACCAAAACAAAACAAAAAACTCCCAACAAACAAAAGTCCAGGACCAGATGGCTTCACAGGTGAATTGTACCAAACATTTATTTAAAAAATTTTTTTTAAGATTTTATTTTTAAGTAATCTCTATATCCAATGTGGGGCTCGAACCTACAACCCTGAGATCAAGAATCACACTCCACTGACTGAGCCAGCCGGGTGGCCCTGTATTCTGCCAAATAATTAAAGAAGACTTAATATCTATTCTTCAACTATTCCAAAAAATAGAAGCAGAAAGAAATGTTCCAAATTAATTCTATGAGGCCAGCATTACACTGATACCAAAAACCAGATAAAGACACTACAAAAAAAGAGAACAACAGACCAATATCTCTGATGGAAATTGATGCCAAACCCACAACAAAATATTAGCAAACTGAATCCAACAATACTTAAAAAAAATCATTCACCACAATCAAGTGGGATTTATTCCTGGGATGCAAGGGTGGTTCAATAATTGACAGTGTGATACCTCACATCAGCAAGAGAAAGGATAAAAGCCATATGATCATTTCATTAGGTGAACAAAAAGCATTTGACAAAGTACAACATCCATTCATGATAAAAACTCTCAACAAAGTAGGTTTAGAGGGAACATACCTCAATGTAATAAAGACCATATATGAAAAATCAACAGCTAACATTATATTCAATGGGGAAAAACTGAGAGCCTCTCCCCTAAGATCAGGAACAAGACAAGGATGTCCACTCTCATCACTTTTATTCAACATAGTACTGGGAGTCCTAGCCACAGCAATTAGACAAGAAAAAAAATACGAGGCATCTAAATTGGTAAGGAAGAAGTAAAACTTCACTATTTGTAAATGACATGATACTACATATAGAAAAACAAAGACTCTACCAAAAAATGACAGGAACTGATGAATGAATTCAGTAAGCTCACAGAATACAAAATCAATATACAGAACTGTATTGCATTTCTATACATAAATAATGGAGTACCAGAAAGAGAGATTAAGAAAACAATCCCATTTACAATTGCACCAAAAATAGTAAAATACCTAGGAATAAACTTAACTAAGGAGGTGAAAGACTTGTACTCTGAAAACTATAAAACACTGATGAAAGAAATTAAAGATGGCACATGCACTACTGGGTATTTACCCAGAATACAAAAACTATTTCAAAGGGCTACATGCACCCATATCCTAATTGCAGCCTTATTTATGATATTACAATAGCCAAGATATGGAAGAAACTTAAGTGTCCATAGGTACATGAATGAATAGAGAAGATGTGATATATATCTATCATATATATATATATCTCACATTATTCAGCCAGAAAAAAGAATTAAATCTTGCCATTTGCAATGACATGGACAGCACTAAGGAGTATAATGCTAAGTGAAGTAAGTCAGTCAGAGAAAGACAAATGCCATATGATTTCACTATATGTGGAATTTAAGAAACAAAACAAATGAGCAAAGGGGGGAAAAAGAGAGAGACAAACCAAAAAACAGACTCTGAACTAGAGAACAAACTGAGGGTTTCTGGAGGGGAGGGGGAATGGGGAGATGGGTGAAATAGGTGATGGGAATTAAGGAGTGCACTTGTGATGAGCTCTGGGTGATGTATGGAAGTGCTGAATCACTACATCACACACCTAAAACTAATATAACACTCTATGTTAACTAAATGGAATTAAAATAAAAACTTAACAAAAAGAAATTGAATATAACTCAAACAAATGGAAAGATATTCCATGCTCATGGCTTGGAAGAACAAATATTGTTAAAATGTCTGTACTACCCAAAGCAATCTACAGGTTTAATGCAATCCCTATCAAAATACCAACAGCATTTTTCACAGAACTAGAACAAACACTCTTAAAATTTGTATGGAACCACAAAGACCCCAAATAGCCAGAGCAATCTTGAAAAGGAAGAATAAAACTGAAGGTATCACAATCCCAGGCTTCAAGATATACTACAAAGCTATAGTGGTCAAAACGGTATGGTACTGGCACAAAAATAGACACATAGATCAATGGAACAGGATAGGGAGCCCAGAAATAAACCTATGATTATATGGTCAACCAATCTTCAACGGAGGAGGCAAGAATATGCAGTGGGAAAAAGACAGTCTCTTCAACAAATGGTGTTGGGAAAACTGGACAGCTACATGCAAAAGAATGAAACTGGACCACTTTCTTACACCATACACAAAAATAAACTCAAAATGGATTAAGGACCTAAATGTGAGACCTGAAACCATAGAAATCCTAGAAGAGAGCACAGGCAATAATTTCTCTGAATCAGCCATAGCAACATTTTTCTAGATCTGTCCCCTGAAGCAAAGGAAACAAAAGCAAAAATAAACTATTGGGACTATACACAACTGATAAATTATTGAACACTACATCTGAGACTAATGAGGTACTACTATATGTTGGCTAACTGAATTTAAATAAAAAAATAAACTAATTGGGACTATATCAAAATTAAAAGCTTCTGCACAGCAAAGGAAACAATCAATAAAACTAAAAGACAACCTAGCGAACGGGAGAAGATATTTGCAAATGACATATCCAATAAAGGGTTAGTGTCCAAAATATATAAAGAACTTACACAACTCAACGCCAAAAAAAACAAATAATCCAATTTAAAAATGGGCAGAAGACATGAACAGACCTTTCTTCAAAGAAGACATATAGATGGCCAACAGACACATGAAAAGATGCTCAACATCACTCATCACCAGGGAACTGCAAATCAAAACCACAATGAGATATCACCTCACACCTGTCAGAATGGTTAAAATCAAAAGCATAAGAAACAAGTGTTGGCGATGTGGAGAAAAAGGAACCCTCAGGCACTGGGCGGAGATGGGGAGTGCAAACTGGTGCAGCCACTGTGGAAAACAGTATGGACATTCTCAAAAAGTAAAAATAGAACTTCCCATATGATCTAGTAATTGCACTACTGAGCATTTACCCAAAGAATACAAAGACACTAATTTGAAAAGATATATGCACCCCTATGTTTATTGTAGCATTCTTTACAATAGGCAAATTATGGAAGCAGTGCAAGTGTCCACTGATAGATGAATGGGTAAAGAAGAAGTGGTAAATACATACAATGGAATATTACTCAACCATAAGAAAGAATGAAATCTTGCCATTTGCAACGACATGGATGGATCCAGAGAGTATAAGGTTAAGTGAAATAAGTCAGTCAGAGAAAGACAAGTATCACATGATTTCACTCATATGTGGAATTCAAAAAACAAAACAAAGGAACAAACAAAAGAGACAAACCAAAGAAACCCACATTCTTAACTATAGAGAACCAACTGATGGTTACCACAGGGGAGGTGTGTGGGGGGATGGGTGACATAGCTGAAGAGGATTAAGAATACACTTATCACAATGAGCACTGAGTAATGTATAGAATTGTTGACTCACTATATTGTACATCTGAAACTAATATAGCACTCTATGTTAACTATACTGGAATTAAAATTTAAAAATATAAAAATTTAAAAAAATTTAATTTTGATGAAGTGTAAAATTATATATTTTTTCCTTTGTCACTTGTCACTTACAATAAAACTTGTAAGTTTTATTTCTTACAATTAGGTTTAATGTTCATTTTGAGTTCATTTTTGTATGTGGCGTAAGGTAAGGGTCCAGTTATTCCATGACTGTTGAAAAGACTATTCTTTCTGCACTAAATTATTTTGTTACCCTCTCCAAAAGTTAATTGACCATAGATTTATTTCTAGAATCTCATTTTATTCCATTCATCTAGATGTTTATCCTTATGCCAGTACAATGCTAGTGATTACTCCAACTTTGTTCTTTTCTTCTCAAGATTGTTTTGACTATTCTGAGTTCCTTGAAACTCCATTTCCTTTTAAATTTTATTTTATTTATTAATTTTTTAAAATATTTATTTATTTACTTGAGAGAGAGAAGAGAGAGGGAGAGCAAGAGCAGGAGGGGCAGAAGGAGAGTGAGAGAGATCCTGAAGCGGACTCCGAGCTAGGCAGGGACCGAGGCAGGGCTCGATCTCACGACTCTGATATCACGACCTGAGCCTAAACCAAGAATCGGATGTTTAACCAACTGTTCCACCCAGGAGACCCCCTTTTGAATTTTAGATTAGCTTGTCAACTTCTATAAAAAGGCCAACTGGAATTTTTATAAGGATTGAATGAAATCTATAGATAAATTTGGGGAGAATTGACACCCTGATAAAGTAAGGCTATCTTTCCATTTATTTAGGTTTTCTTTAATTTCTTTCAATAGGAACAGTGGATCTTCCTGAATGACATGGGAAGCCATTGGAAGGTTTTGAGCAGAGGGATAATAGAATGTGACTCATGTTACCATCAAAAGATTGACTTTGGTTGCTTTTTGTACGATAAAACATAGGAGGCAAAAGTAGACCATTTAGAAGGCTACTACAATTGGCCAAATAAGTGGAGGCTTGGATGATGGTCATGATAATGGTGATAGTGAATAGTGTAAGATCCAAAGTCAATTTTTAGGATAGAGCTGACAAGATTTGTTGAAGAATTGGTAAGGGGAGAAAAAGAGATGAGTCAAATGGTGAGTCCAATGTTTTGGCTTGAGCAACTGGAAGAGTGGAGTTGCCATTTACTGAGATAAGGAAGAGTTGTGAGAGAAACATGTTCATGGCAATTGGGGCAGGGACCTTTCAGGAGTTCAACTAAGTATGGAATGCCTATTAGACATTCAAACTGAGATGTCAAATAGGCACTTGGTATAAGAACATAGGAATTCAGGGTAGAAGTCCACGTAGTATATATAGATGGTGTTTAAACACCAGAGATTATGTGACATTATCTAGAGAAGGAGTCTAGACAAGGACGAGGTCTCAGGTCTGAACCTTGGGAGACTGCAGTGTTAGATATTAGGGAGATGAGGTGGATCTACCAAAGGAGGCTAGAAGGAGCAGTCAGTGCAGAGGGGGAAAATCAAGAAAGCATGGTGTCTTAGAATTAAGTAAAAAAATATTTTAAGAGAAGGACTGATCAAGTTTGTCAAACACTGCTAGTAGGTTGAATAGGATGAGAACAGAACAGATCATTGGATTGGTCTGTGTGAAAGTCATTGCTGACTTTGCCAAGATCTTTTTTGGTGAAGAGGTGGGGAGTTAGCCTATTTAGGGAGTTAAACTAAATTCAAGAAAGAATAGAAAGAGAGGAAATGGAAACTTTGAGTATACAACTCTTTCCAAGGGGAATAGAGAAATGGAGCATTAGTTATTTTGAAAGAGATGCTGTCAACAGAGCCTTTTAAAAAGAAATTTTTACTTTAGAAAATTTCAAACCTACAGAAAATTTGGAGGAATTATACAATGAACAACTACATATTCTTCACCTAGATTCACCAATTTTTGTTATCTTTCTCCGCTTTCTCTAAGTGGGTTATTGAAGCATTTGAAACCAAGTTGCCAATATCATGACATCTTACCCATAAATACTTCAGCTTTCATATCCCAAGAAAATTAATAATTCCACATGATCTAATATCCAGTCATAGTCACATTCTCCCAATAGTCTCAAAAAATCTTTTATATATTTTTAAAATCTGGAAACCAATCAAAGTTCACATGCTGCATGTTGTTATGTCTCTTTAGTATTGATTAATAGAAAAGTCCTCCTGTATTTTTTTAAAAATGAATTTTATTTTTTGAAAGTTCAGGTCAGTTGTCCTATGGAATATCCCATATTCTGGATTTTTCTAATTGTTCATGGTATAGTTTAGCTTGTTTCTTTTTCACCTATGTATCCTGTTAACTGGAAATTAGGTCTAGAGGCTTAATGAAATTTTTTGGTAAGAATATCTTTTTTTTTTTTTTAAAGATTTTATTTATTTGACAGAGAGAGACATAGCAAGAGAGGGAACACAGCAGGGAGAGTGGGAGAGGGAGAGGGAGAGGCAGGCTTCCCGCAGAGCAGGGAGCCCGATGCAGGGCTCGATCCCAGGACCCAGGGATCATGACTTGAGCCGAAGGCAGACGCTTAACCATCTGAGCCACCCAGGCGCCCCTTGGTAAGAATATCTTAAGTTACACTGTGTGCTTCACATTATATTCCATCAGGAGGCACATAATGTTAGTTGTCCACTGTAATGATGCTAAATTTGATCTCATAGTTAAAATGGTGACTGCCAGATTTCTCCCTTATAAAGTTCTTTCTCCACTTTGTAATTAGTAAAAAAAAAAAAAAAAAGAACTGTGGAGTAATGTTATAGTGCTATGCACATATTTCATTCATCAAGAGAGAGCTTTTTTTAAAGACAAAAGTAAGTGTAGCAGATTTATTTGCTGATGGAAATGACCTTGAAAAGAATGAAAAATTGATGATACAGAAGAAAGAAGAGACCGTTGCTTGGACACCTGGGTGGCTCAGTCTGTGAAGCATGGGACTCTTGGTTTCGGCCCAGGTCATCATCTCAGGGTTGTGGGATCTAGCCCAGTGTGGACCAAGCTCAGCTTGGAGTTGGCTTGAGATTCTTTCCCTTCTCCTCCCCCTCTGCTCCTCCCCCAGCATGCACTCTCTCCCTCTAGATAAATAAATAAATAAATAAATAAATAAATAAATAAATAAATAAATAAAACCTTAAAAAAGAAAAAGAAGAACATTGTTCTTGAATAGATGAGAGGATAGGATCCAATGCACGGAGAACTAGACTTTAGAGAGAAGCATAAACATTCTCCACAGTAGTTGAAGGGAAGTAGGTTATATGGGTATGGATGTAAGTAGCATGGTGTACATGATGGTGGGAGTTTTGGAAGTTCTTTCCTAATTGTTCTTTTTTGCCACTAATTATATAGCGACTATTTCAAATGTGTACTCAACCAAATTTAGGGTTCCACCCTTCCCTATGGCGACATCTAAGCTCTTCAGAGTTTAAATTTGCTGTGGTCTGTGGAGAAGGACAAATTTGGTCTATGATAATCTTTTGTCTCTGCTATTCATTAGTCACTCTTGCATCTGCTTCAGTATCTATGGCTCTATTATGACTTCCAGCTTGTACAGTTCATACCTACAGTACCTTCTTGTCCTTCAGTTCAACTGGCCTTCTTGCAGCCACTTCTGGGGTCAAGGAAGATTTGGAGAACTGTCCCAAGTTCTTTCTTCCTACACCTTGTTGAGTTTCTGCTGAATTGTTGCTTTATACTTCAGGTACTGCGGTTTTCTTTATGACAGTTGCTGTCTTTCTGGACTTTACCCAGGAAGCAAAGTACAGATCTCTGTTCTTAGAATAACCCAAACCTATCTGAGATTTTTATTGTCATCTCACGAGGAGCAGAGCCTAGGGGAACCAGAGTGCCAGCTCCCTCTCAGAGACTCACATCAGTGGCTAACTTCATTGCTCTCCTTTCCATTCTCAAATCTTTCTTCAGCCCAACTTTCAAACATAGATCCCCTAGCATTATGTCTTTTTCCCAATTCTACTGTTTCAATATGGGGCTTATACTTTAAGAACTTCATACTCCTACTTTTAAAAAGAAAACCTCCTCTCTTTTTCAAAAACCAAATAAACAACCATACCAACAAAATAAAACGAAACATTTGTAGGCTTTTCCAGATAACCGTTTCTGTCAGAGATTTAAGAGATTTTTTTTTTCCAAAGACAACTTGACTGTGCTTTCTGGATTTTGGTTTCCCTTGAATACATAAGCTTTAGTGTCAAGGTTTCATTTTAATGGCAGAAGAATAAAGCAATTCCAAGAACAAAAATCATTGAGTAATCTTTAAAATGTTATTCTATACATATACTATTTTCTAAAGTTTTTATTTAAATTCCTGTTAGTTAACATGCAGTATAATATTAATTTCAGGTGTACAATATAGTGATGCAGCACTTCCATACAATACCCGGTGCTCATCACTGCAAGTGCACTCCTTAACCCCCATCACGTTCACCCATTCCCCCACACCCCTCCCCTCTGGTCACCAGCAGTTTGTTCTCCATAGTTAAGAGTCTGTTTCTTGCTTTGCTGGTCTCTTTTTTCTTTTTTTCCCTTTGCTGATTTGTTTTGCTTCTTAAATTCCACATGTGAGTAAAATCATATGGTATTTGTCTTTCTCTGACTTATTTCACTTGGCGTAATACTCTAGCACCATTCATGTTGTCACAAACGGCAAGATTTCATTCTTACTGATGTCTGAGTAATATTCCATTGTGTGTATATACCACATCTTCTTTATCCATTCATCAGTTGATGGGTACCTGGGCTGTTTCCATAATTTGGCTATTGTGGATAATGCTGCTATAAACATCAGGATGCATGTATCCCCTTGAATTAGTATTTTTGTATTTTGTATTTGGGCAAATACATAGTAGTGAAATTGCTGGATCATAGGGTAGTTCTATTTTTTTTTTTTTTAAGATTTTATTTATTTATTTGAGACAGAGAGAATGAGAGACAGAGAGCATGAGAGGGAGGAGGGTCAGAGGGAGAAGCAGACTCTCTGCCGAGCAGGGAGCCCGATGGGGGACTTGATCCCGGGACTCCAGGATCATGACCTGAGCCGAAGGCAGTCGCTTAACCAACTGAGCCACCCAGGTGCCCAGGGTAGTTCTATTTTAACTTTTTGAGGAACCTCCATACTATCTTCCAGAGTGGCTGCGCCAGTTTGCATTCTCTATACATATACTATAAAGGCATGTATTATCCTCTGCTATTGGTATATTAATCAGAATATTGAATATCTACTTTAAAAGACAAAAAGAAGCATTTCAGAGTGTTCTAGGGAATGAACGACAGAACCGGTACAGATAGGCTCCAAAAAAAAAATGTAGATTGAGATTTAAAGTAGAAAGGAGGATATTCTGACTTCATGCATAATACTGATACTCAATCACTATTAGTCTATGGAGTGGCAAATATGAAGGTATTGATTTGAAATGTCATGAATTCATCAAGAAATGGATGGGGTTCCTTTGGAACCACATCTTATTTTGGCCCTCCTAAAGCAGAGAAAGCAGAATTATATTACCCTTCTGATAATCCAAGGGAAACTACCAAGCTCACCGTTTGGTTCTGCTGATTCTTTTAGTGTGTACTCAAGTAGTGTGACTCAACATCATATTAATTTCAAAATGTGTACCATTCTATTTAAACAGGATTTTTTTTTTGCAGGCAAAAAGAAATATTTTCTGGGCTTAAAGTCATTTTAGCAATTTATTAAAAATGAATAATGCAGAGATTTGAGAGCTTGTTTTAGAGAGTGTACTGAAAAGTGACAATTTGCTTTTAAATTTAGGGTGAAATCTTGGTATCATTTCTCTTCATACATAAATATTAGCTCTATCAGCATATTTATACATGCATGTGATGTTACTGGTTATATTATACTTATTCAGTAGTATGTATTTGTCACAAGACATATTTATGTAGATGCCCTAAAGTTATGGAATCTTAGAGGACACTGGAAACATAAATCAATCCAGTGCTTCAAGATATGTTACTGAATAGTGGAGGAGGTAGTCTCTCCTAGAGAGTTCACTTGAATATTCTGTCCTAGAGGCAGCTTTTGTTTCTTAGGTACCTGATTGATTTTAGGGCTGATTCTTTTATTGCAGAAGCTCTTGGAATACTACCTGGTTGAAAATGGTCAAAACAACTTTTGTTACGGTGTGTAAAACTGCTTATATGAGGGTTCTTTATAATGTATGTATACTAAAAGACACATTTGAGAGTGTCTACTATTTGCTCTAATACATGCATCCATTTAAGAATAAAGTCTCTAAAAATAATTTGCATATGCGGACTGGAAATGTAACCTTTTACTAGATGATATATACATGTGGGTCACAGCCTATACCTGAAATGCCACCCCTCTTTTCTATATCCATATAAATCCTTCCCATCCCTTGAGGCCCAGTTTCATCTTTTCCACGAAGCCTTCCCTGATTCCATTAGCCCATAGTGATTTCTCTTTCTCTGCTTTCCAGTGGTGTGTACTCTCTGTCTCATACCTGTAGTTTTTCTCATTTAGTCCTGTTTGTATGACCATTTAACTCTTTCTGTTTTTATGTCTTGTTCTTCAATTGGATTACAGATTCTTTGAGATCACAGACTATGTACAATAAGTCTTCACATCTTTTTACATTGCTTAGCACATGCTGAATGTTCAAACCACATTTGTTAAGGAAGTGGATGAAGCAAATGCCATTTTTATGCACACCACAATAAGCTATGTACAAATGTGGTCTATGAACTAAGCGTAAGAGAGATATATGTTTTCAGAGGATTGTGGACTTTTAGGATGAGAAAACACTTTAAGGATTACTTAGTTTATTCCACAACCTGATGTGAAATCTCCTCTGCAAAGCAGCGTTGTCCCCCTTAGACAAAACATCTCCCATGATTCAGAATGAATGCCTTTAAGTTTTTCAGGTACTATAGTAAAATGATGAAGCATGGTAAAATCTCAACCAAATTGTCTGCTCCTTATTATCTCTGTGCCCTTGGACAAGTTTTTTTTTTAAAGATTTTATTTTTACGTAATCTCTATACCCAACATGGGGCTCAAACTCACAACCCCAAAATCAAGAGTCACCTTCTCTATCTACTGAGCCAGCCAGGCACCCCACTTTGGACAAGTTCTTTAGTTTTAGTTTCTTCATCTAATCATCCCAGATTATACAAACAATTTTTTGTTTGTAATTCTGAAATCCCAAATCTCTGAAAATCAAAGTTTTTTGTAATTCATTTCCCAGGGAAACCTGCCCTGATCTGAACTCAGAAAGAATCTAACTTAATCTGGTAGTGGTGATACCCGTAGCATATGTACCTATTAATTTTTGGAAAAGTTCTGAACGCCAAAACGTGTTTGGCCAAATGGTTCAAAAAGGGATCATTGACCTTTATTATGTACTCATAGGATTGTATGAGGATTAAATGAGATAATAGATGGGAACCATTTATCACAGTGCCTGGCATACAGTAAGCCCTTAATAAATGTCACCTAATGTTATTGGTACTTATATTTTAAATTAATCACATCAACTTTTTGTGAAAGTTAAGCTTCTTTCAACAGTTCCTATTTAGTGTCTATAAGAATACTGCTATTTTTCTTATCTCCTAATGAACAAATGATTTCCCCAGGAAGCTAGATTTTGAAACATTTTATAAAAATGAAATTATATTCACGATTAAACTTTTATTATTGACTTACTTCAGAAGCAATACTACTTTGAGAATGTAGTCATTCTTTTTTTTTTTTTTAAAGAGAATATATTTTTTTACATAAGCCCTACTCCCAACGTGAGTAGGGAGTAGATAATTAGTTTATTTTTCGTTGATTCATTCTTTTATGTATTCATCTAATAATTGAGTACTTATTATATACCAGGCACCCTTCTAGGCACAGGGTATAAAACAGTTATCAAGGCAGATAGGGGCCCTGCCTCCATGAAATTAATTTTTTAGTGGGGAAAGATAGGAAGTAAACAAATAAACACAGTATTTTCAGGTGATGATAAATTCATTCAAGGCAATAAGGCTGATATGATAGAGAATGACTTGGTATATATGAGGGGGGAGCTGCTTTAGATGGGGTAGTCAGAGAAGGCTTGGTGAGGAAATGATATTTGAACCAAGACCATGTATTAGATATAGATTTGACTGAATATGACAGAGACTCAAACATAACAGAGATTTAAAACATAATAGATAATTTTTTTTCTCACCAAGTTTTTTGGTAGTTCCCCTTCACCAAGTTGTCTGGGGCCTATAGTCTTCCTATCCTGTTGCTCTACCATTTCTTTTTTTTTTTTTTTTGTCATTGTTATTAAAGATTTTATTTTATGTAATCTCTACACCCAACATGGGGCTCAAAACCCACAACCCAGAGATCAAAAGTCGTATGCTGTACCAACTGAACCAGCCAAGTGCCCCTCTACCAACTCTTGAGTGTCATCCATATGGTCCATGTTGGCTAACCACTAGGTCCACAGTCTAGCTAATAGGAAAGGGAGAGGGGGAGGAAGGAGGAAATCTCTCTGTAAGTATGAATCCCCTTCAAGGAAATCATCCCCAAATCGAGCACATCATTTTCCTTACATACCATTGGTCAGAACATAGTCTCAGGGCCACAACTAGTTGCCTACTACAAAATGTAGGTTTTACTTGGGTAATCATGTACTCAGCTAAAAATTCTATTACAATGGCAGAAGGGGAGAATGGATATTGGAGGATTAGCTGTTTCTGTCATAGACCTGAATAATTAAATGGACCCTGGGGAAGAATATCTTGGGCAATAACATTTTGAGCAGAAAGAATAGAATTTCAGAGACCCTGAGCAGAGGTGCATTTTCCTTGAAGATAAATGACACTTAAGTCTCAGATCATTTCACTTGCCTCCATCCCTTCTAATGCTTGCACTTAATTTTATATCATTGTATCTAAATTGAATAACTTCAGGCCCTACAAAACCTTGATCAGGGGGTGCCTGGGTGGCTCAATGGGTTAAGTGTCTACCCTCAGCTCAGGTCATGGTCCCAGGATCCTGGGATCGAGCCCAGTGTAGGGCTCCCTGTTCCGTGAGAAGCCTGCTTCTCCCTCTGCCTGCCGCTCCCCCCTGCTTATGTGCTCTCTCTCTCCCTCCCTCTAATAAATAAATAAAATCCTTAAAAACAAAAACAAAAACAAAAAAAACCTTGATCAGCCCCTGACCCTGAGTAAGGAAAGTGGTTAACTTAGTAGGAATGGAAAAAACAAAACAAAACAAAACAAACCAATATGTATGGAGCAGAATGAACAAGAGGGAGAGTAGAACTAGATGGGATTGGGGAAGTCAGTGAGCACTGGCTCATATAGGATGTTATATGGAAAGAAGGTTAAATTTTATTTCACTGTAATGGGAAACCATTGGAGGATTTTAAGAAGGAAGAAGTGAAATTTGATTTATGTTTACCCAGAAGGAGATATATAAGAGACTATACATTGAAAAACTTAAAACAACCTAATTTATATCAATAGAAGATGGGTTAAATTGTGGTATATTCATAAAAAGAATATTTTAGAGTAATGGGAATGAATGCATTGGTTATTATATCGATATAGGTGAATTCAAAAAATATGATGTTGAGCAAAAAAAGCAAATTGTATAAAGTAACACAGTATGATTTCATTTATGTATGATTTTATTTATATAAAATTTAAAAGTCTTCAAATCAGTATATTATTAAGGACACATATTGTAGAAAAGACAACTAGTTGCCTACTCAATACTTAGTGTCCCCTTCTTTCATAATAGCAGCACCCTGCTTTTATTGTGGTGAGAAGGCATCCATGTGAAAAACTACATTTTTGAGCTTCTCTTGCAGCTAAATGGATTGTGACATGGTTCTGAAAAATAGAATGTAAAAGGAAGTTGTGTAGGGCTCTTGGGAAAGATTCCTAAAAGGAGAAAAAATTCAGCTGATGTGCCCTTTTGTCATTGCCTTTTTCTTCTTTCCCTTGCCTGGAAACGGGTCACAATGATTGAATCTGGAGCAACTATATTGTAGCCATTAGGGGAAAACCAAGAGAACCACAAAGAATTTAGCCTTGACACCAAACCAACTTTATGCCTCAAGTACTCACTCCAAGTCTCCCAGTCATGTGAGAAAAATAAATTCTCATTTCTCTTTAAACCATTGTTATTTGAGTTTTCTATTACATGCAGTTGAACCCAACCCTAGGAGGGATATGCATGAATTTACACATTTAATAAAAATAAAATCTCATCCATGGAAATGAAATCACTAAATTCACAAAATTCCAGGGCAGTTATTATCTCTGCAGTGGGAGTAATGATGAGGGAACTGGGGAACTGGGGATGAGTACATAGGTCCTTCAATTATATTTTATTTCTTAAAGAAAAAAAGCTGAATCAAATGTGACAAAATGTTAATATTTTTTTAAAGTTGGGTGGTTGTGGGGCACCTGGGTGGTACAGTCAGTTAAATGTCCAACTCTTGGTTTCTGCTTAGGTCGTGATCTCAGGGTTATGGGATCGAGCCTTGGGACATACTCCGTGCTCAGTGCAGAGTCTACTTGAGATTCTTTCTCCTTCTCCTGATGCCCCTCCTGCTCGTGCTCTCTCTCTGTCTCTAAAATAAATAAATCTTTTTTTTTAAAAAGTTGGATGATTGATATAAGGGTATTCATTACTTTTTTGCTTTTTAATTTATGTGGATTGTTTCATTAAAAAGAAATCTCTGTGGAGAAATAATGGAAACATGAAGTTGAGGTTCCTTGTAGTAATACAGGTGAGAAATGATGTTGGCTTGGGTTAGATTAGAGAAGGAGAGACTATATTTGGACTATAAGGGGTAGAGCCTTCAGAATTTCATGTTGAATTGGAGGGGAATTGTGAGAGAAGGAAGAAAATCCAGGATGACTTCTATTTTTTTTTTTTGGTTTGGGTAACTGGGTAGGTGGTGGTACCACTCTGATATGAGGATGACTAGAGGAGAAGCAAGTTTAGGAAGGGCAACAATGAAGAGTTTTATTTGGGACAGTTGAGATTGAGACATCTAAGTGGAAATGTTAGGTAGACAAGCTAATATAGGAGACTGTGAATCTAGGGCTTGTTCAAGAACTTCCAGGAAATGGAATCAGATTGGTTTTATCTGTGCATCCATGTGGAATCTTGTTTATTATTTCCTCTGTAATTCCTCTGATAGGAATTTGGAACTTGCAAAAAGAAATGCTCTGGAAGGGGCACCTGGGTGGCTCAGCTGGTTAAGCGACTGCCTTCGGCTCAGGTCATGATCCTGGAGTAGGACTGAGCCCTGCATCAGGCTCCTTGCTCAGCAGGGAGTCTGCTTCTCCCTCTGACCCTCCCCGCCTCCTGTGCTCTGTCTTTCTCTCATTCTCTCTCTCTCAAAGAAATAAATAAAATCTTTAAAAAAGAAAAAAAGAAATGGCTCTGGTAGAGAGAGTCAGTTGTGACAGAGCTGGGATAATTCTCTTTAAGGCCTGGCACACTCTTTTTCAAGTGGCTTCTTAGAAGTAAGTATAAGGCAATAATGCAGAGTTTAATAATCAGTGATTATTACTATGAATTTCACTGCCTTTTTTTCATTCAGATAAGGATCTAAACTTTTAACGTTGGAAGTTTGAAGGAAGGGGCATCAGCCTAATGTTCACTCTGTTGTGTCTAACATTATGCTTAGAAGTTTTCTAAGTCCAAGGGGCTGAAGAGTCTAATATTTGATAAATATTGTAGTCAAAATTGTGTACAAATCTCCAAAGATATTAAAGTAAAAATTTCACTAATGAATCCCAAATCTTTTAGGAGGTTCTT